>NC_056736.1:711572039-711907039 GCF_019279795.1 Protopterus annectens | reverse complement strand
AAATGGAAACAGTGTCCAGCCCTTTGCAGAAGGCTCTAGATGAGTCCATGGCTGTAGTGGAGTGGGCTTTAATTTTTGAGGTTAGTTGTTTGCCATGGTAGGTGTAATAAAAGAAGATGGCCCTGGAATTCCAGGCAGAAATGGTCTATTTTGTCACAGTCTCCTTTTACCCCAGAACTTTGGGAAAAGCAAACAATTGTTCTGATTTTCTAAGGGACTTGGTCTTGTCAAGATATAATCTTAGTTGTCTGTTGTCTGTGAACAGCAAGGGAATGCAGGACTTTCACTGTCATTCTGGTGATATGGAAGAAAGGTGATGAAGTGAATATACTGGTTCAGGGACAGCTCACTGACCACCCTCTAGGCATGAAGGAAAGGTTGGTCCAAGAAAAGGTGGGATGGCCAAGAGGGTCTGGTGCTCGGACACACTCCTGGCTGATGTCAGGGCCTTGTATACAAAAAATATGTACAGTCTTCCAAGTGCAGTATTTTAGGGAGGCTTCTGATGCGGGTTCAAAAGGAGCAGCATTGAGCTTCTGTAAAACGTAGTTCAGGTCCCAAAGGGGTGGAACTGGCCTCCTGGGGGGCCTGAGGTGCAGTACTCTCTTAAGGAATAACTTCACTGGAAGTCAGGAGGCAACAGGATGGTCAAGAGACAGACAAGCCAAAAAAGCAGTTAGGTGGGCCTGAACAGAAGAATATGCCAGCCCTGCTTGCAACAATTCACACAGGTAGGACTGTGCTAAAGGGAGCTCCCCTTGAAATGGGTCTAGCTGTCTTTAAAGACACCAGATGGAGAACCTTTTCCATTTGGGCAAATAAGATCTCCTAGTATTGGGTTTCCCGGCCTCCTCTGCAGGACATTAAGCACATCCTCGGTGTAAAGCTGTCTGAAAAAGATCAAAACTCTATAACCCACAGGGTTAGGTTCAGAGATTCCAAGTGGGGATGGATTAGGAATCCCTTGTCCTGTGTGAGAAGGTCCATTCTGTAAGGCAACTTATGATGAATGATCCTGGATAAATGCAGAAGGAGGGGGAACAAATGCTGTCTTGGCCAAAACTGTGTCACCAATAAGATTTTTGGTTTGTCCTGCTGAATGTTCAACAGGACATTTTGTAGAAATGGGAAGGGGGGGAATGGAGAGAGAAGAATCCCCTTCCATAACACAGAAAAGGTGTCCGTTGCTCTAGCTAGGGGGCTGGGTCCCCTAGTACAAAGGAGTGAAAGTTGTCTGTTCAGAGGGGAGACAAATAGATCTATTTCTGGAGTACCTCACTTATGGACTACGTCCAGGAACACATCTCTGTGTAGCATCCATTCGTGAGATTGTGACATGGACCTGCTCAAGGTGCCTGCCCGAGTGTTCTGAGCTGACGGAATATAGACTGCCTGCAGGGTGACTCCATGTTGGGCGGCCAATTCCCAAGTCCGCATAGCAAGTAAGATTTTGTTGCCCCCCCCCCCTTTGCTGACATATTAGAGAACTGTAGTGTTGTCTGTTAACAGCTTCAGGGGGCTTTGCTTCAGAATGTGTTGAAAGGCTCTCAGAGCAAAGATGATGGCACTCAATTCTCGGATTTTGATGAGCTCCCGCTTGAAGGGACCTGTCCATGTGCCTTGCACCTTCAAGATGCCTATAGCAGCCCCCTAGCCCACGTCTGTGGCATCTGTGTACATCTCCTGGACTGAGGTAAGAGGCTGTAATGGAAGTCCTAGGTTGAGAGAGACTTGATTCAATCACCAAAGGATCTCCTTCCATAAGCATGGTAGGAAGGGAATGTTGTGGTCCAAGGGGTGGGAGTGTTGGGTCCATATGGACCCTTGGTACCACTGAAGTTTTCTCATGTGTAGTCTTGACAATGGCAACATGGGTATGGTGAAGACCATATATCCAAGGAGTGTGAGATATTGTCTCGCTGTCATAGCAGAGGACAAACAGCAAGTATTGCTTCAGGTTTCCACTTTTTGGGGTGGAAGGTATGCCCTCATGACATATGTCCTTATTCTGCACTCCAGGAAAACTTGATCCTAGGAGGGGTTTGGTTTGGACATCAGGAAACTGATGATGAACCCCAGGGAATGCAGGACAGAGATGACTTTTTGGAGATGGATATGTAGGGAAGTGGAGCAACCTGCTTGGATCAGGAAGTCATCCAGGTATGGAAACATATGAATTCCTTGGACACTGCAATTGACTACCAATGGAGCCAGACACTTGGCGAATATCCGTGGAGCAGTAGATAAAGAGTTTTGAAAAGCTCTGGCACTTTAGCATTGTCCAGAGGTGCATTCTGAAGTTTAGTCCTGATAACAACAGGTAGGGGTTGGAGTCTCAGCCAAGAATACCTTTTAAGCATCATAGCTGCATCTGACAGAGTTGTCACTTGAAAGGACAAGGAGATAAGGCTAGATACCTAAGACTTAGAAGGAGAGTCTAGGAGATCAGCAAAAAGTTTGGAAACCTGGGAGAAAAGGGCCAGGGCATACTTAAACATGTGTGTCTGGTAATCAACCTCCCTAAAAGCCTAAATGGCAAAGGTGTAGACTTTTTTGCCAATGCGTTCCATGGTCTTACTGTCCTTATCAGTAGGAAGGACAGAGGTGGAGGGAAGTAATCTGGAGGGCTTATCTAGAGAGACTGAAACCATGCCAGGGTCTGCAACACTGCATTTAATCAAAAATTTGCCCCCTTCTGGGACCTTACAAAACCAGTCAGGCCTTTGAGGGGCTGGTGGTTGGGAATAAGGGTTTGTAGAGGCTGCATTGAAGGTGTCCAAAAAGGCAGGTAAGACTGCACGGATGGCAGAAGATAAAGGGGTGTCCACTGAGTTCATATTACCTCTTTTGAACCTGTGATATTTCAGATGAATCATACTTAAAAAAAACTCTCATTTTAGAGATGGTTTCACCAAAGATGAGGCCCTCTCCTGCAGAATCTGCCTCAGCAGAAGCCTCCTCGGGGGAGCCATACCCAAGAGGAGAGAGCAACCGAGAGGTATAGGAAAGGGAGACCTCTGAATATAAATCTAAGGGTATTACACCACGTGGTCTGGGAATTAATTTACAACCTCTGGTTAGTCAGACTGATACCACCTTTTTAAGGGAATGGGTTGCGGCCCAAAAGATGGCTTCTACGCACTTTGTTGAAATATTAATGGGTTATTATGAACATAGTGTTGCTCAGTCACATCTTAGAAGTTACAAAAGTATGTGATGAGGTTAAATCATTTGAAAATCAGTCTATGTTTGAAACCAGTTTTCAAAGGTTAAACACGGATCTTACTAAAATTGAGAAACAACTAAAGGAGAGAAAATTCCATAAATTCAGTAGAGATATTAGGGATTACAAGCAAGGTAAACCATTTGGTCAATAGAAGAATGCAACATTTTCTAACCGTGATTTAGTATACAATCCTGGAAAAAGAAAAAGGCAAAAGTCTATTCTTAAAAAAAAAAAAAAAAACAACAGTACCAGGGAAGCTTCTGGGAAGGATTCATCCTCCGTAACAGACAATGAATATGAACACTGACAAGAGTCACCAGTCCCCAAAAAACGAAGTTTGGATAACCCTTTAGGGTTACAAAAAGGGGGTGGAAGAAAGCATAAATCAGGTTCCCAGTTTAAAAAGGTTGTTATACCTACTTATACCACAAAAAGTACTAATTGTAATATACATAAACATCTCTTCAATATCTTTATCTGATGTGGAAATATAACTACTGAAAAAGGGACTGAATTTTGTGCCTTTTATTTTTTCTTTCTTTCTTTTTTTTTTTTTTTTTTTTTTTTGTGCCCGAGGATGTTTTTATACCCCTGCCGCACTGATGCCAGGGAAGAAGCGACGACAACCGACGCCAGACCTAGACTTTGGAATTCGGCCGACCGAAGACCCGCCTGACGGCAGGATAACCCATCTATAATGACTGCAGCTGTATGCACGATGAACATCAGTACCTGCTACACCTAACTTGCCTGGTTCCATATGTTCCTCCAAGTGAACGGCCACTGGGGGCACATCAGGTGGAGGAGGTGCAGCAATAGGTTCAGGCCTGGAAACTTTGGCCTTTTTTGGTGGCTTGATGGTCTGACCGGACGGCCCTTCCACAGCCAGATGTTAAAGATGCTGGTTTTCTAAGTAGATGTTTAGGGTGTGCAGATGGTATCAAGGAGTCTTGGGAACAACAGCCTGACAAATCTCACCAGTTTTATGGTCGTGGTTGGGCCCTAGACAGAAAAGGCAGAGGTCATAGGTGTCTTTATGAGGGATCTGACGTCTGCACCTACACTTTCCTTTCTTGGATGACATGAATCTAAGCAGGCATGCAGTGACCAAAGAGAGAAGAAGGAAACGGCCCCAACAGGGTACTTATCTTTAAATTCAAAGATCTGATGGCAAAAATGGCAGGAAGAGCTGATGTTGAAATGGTGGCAGAGAAGTTCTGAGGAAAAGGACATGCAGACATCACTTATGGCCCACGCATCCTATGGCCAATGTCAGACATCCCACGTACCTTGCAGTGACTAAACCTTTTGTATACTGGAATGACGTTAAGAGTAGCTAAGCAGAGGATACACCAAAGGTTATGAATACTGCAACATACGAATAGAAGGACATCTAGTTGTTCCAAAAATTTGGCACCAACTCGACAAAAATGCCACAATCAACTTGGAAGTGTCCACTTTATGTCCCTTCTCATTGGCATTCAAACATTTGGGCACTCACTTGACTGACAGCTGCTGCATACCCAGATGCTCATGGATTATAAACCAAACACGTTCCCTGGATATCTGCAGTGTCTCAGCAACTGTTTAGCAGATGTTCTCCAATCTGCTAAAATCAGGTCATGGACATGGTTAACAAGTTAAGGAGTTGACACTGTTTGAGGCCTCCCAAACCTTGCTGCATCTTCAGTCTGGAAATCTCCATGCTGAAAGTTTGTACAACACCTCTTCACAGGTGTCTAAGAAGGGCACTTGTCACTCAACATTTGCACCATACATTCATGGATTTCCTTTGGAGTTTTCTTCTGCAGGAATAGGAAGCCATGACGACTTGTAGCTCCGCACTTGAAAATTCCACACTTTTTGGCGATATGGTTCAATCAATGATCCGAAACAACGTCAAACATAGCATTATGATTCTGCAAATTGGCACTTTGAGATAAAATAACCCTCTTCAGCTACGGAAGCAAAATAACATTCAGAATTCAGAAAGTTGGTCGGGCTTAGAACTTTTCAGCACACCCTTGTATTTTTACTTGTCTAGTTACTGCTGAGTGGATTAGCCCCACTAAGCTAGAAGCCTCTTTTCAGGGGAGAGCCAAGGTGGCATTTATACTGCTATGGGAAATTTTGCCAGGATATTGGGGAACTCCCCCCCCCACTCTTTTCGATAGATGCTATGGGATCTTTTACATCCACCAGAGCTACCATGAATGCAAGATAAGACCTCAGTACAACAGCTCATCCAAACGAAGACGCACTGAGTGCAGCACCCTCCTTACGCCGCACTGCAGTATAAGCAATTCTTCTAACATGTGTGGGAATAGAACCCACAGCCTTCTGCACCAAAGGTAAGTGTGCTACACATTGCCATGGACACTGTTAAGGATAAGTTTGTAACAATGCATACACTACAAAACAATGGTACCAACCAAACAAAAAATGCTTCTAGTAACATTTCTGGCTCACTTTTCTGAACCTCTGCCTCCCAATGCCTGTGCAGATAAATGAAGCTCCTTTTATGTTATCAAAGCAATACTGCTGCTCCCCAGAAATTATGCCAGTGGCATTGCTCAATACCTGTGCCAGTTAGCACCAGGCATACACCTTCGTGAGTGGCCCATCAGGCACTTCTTAAAACCCCTATGCAGGAAGAATAGAAAACTCATGCAGGTGCCTTTTGCCACTACCACATGTAGCCATGGACACTCAAGTAATAATAATGGTAACCCCATGCAGATGGGCACACAACTGTATATCATGTCACATGGTGCGGTGCTATACTGCAAAACTTCATGCATATACATACCATGTGCAGAGATACTTTTTAGCACAAGGCATTTCACCTCTGTATGTACAAGTCTCACACTAATATGTATGGGTACTGCACAGTGCATAGGCAGCAACTCACGACAACTATCATTATCTGGATTCATATGCAAAACCACCTTGCTATTTACCATTTGCATGATATAAAAAACACTGCCTTGTACAACGGCACTTACAACTGTGTGACTAGAACAGACTAGACTATTCTGAGTAAACACAAAGAGGATGAGCAACATTACAAAGTTAAGAAGGGAGCCTTTCAAGACAAAAAAAACTTATCCTTAACTATAATCCCTGTGGTAGCAATCTGGGAAATAAGGTGCGCGTTTTGTCTGTGTAGCTGGAAAAGGATACATTTGTCTAGCACATTAGTGTCTGGTTGTGTATGGGTTGGGGAAAAACTAAACAGGGGATACTGTTGAAATTACATGTCAAATGGAGTGGGGGAAGGCCACAGGACATTTTATAGAGGCATGGAGTTTGAGGCTATTTGCAACTGCAGTTACTGACCATGTGTGTGTGTTGGTTGAAATGTGGTCATAATTACATGTGTGTTAGAGTGTAGCATTTACTTTTATTGAATAACTTTGTTTTTCTTAGTTGTACGGGTACAGACACGGTCAGTCAAATTAGGCAACAGCTAGAAAAATTCAATGGCCAGAATAATGTACAATAAGCCACACACACACACACCCACAACACATCTTTTCATACAAGCATTACTGAATTCAGATTTGGCAGGAAATGATGCAGGATATGAATGTTGTGGACAGTCATAATAGGTCTCATCAATTTGATGGAGGGTTAGCAATACGATGTTCTATGCAAAGAAGAGCCATAAGAATGTGCAGTTGATAGGTCCAACCACTGGCAATGGGCCAACACAGAAGCAGCTGACAGAGGTCAAAGAGCTTTTTTTGATGGCATTCTCTGGCCAACAGGATCAGTCCATCACATCATACATGGAGGTGGACTTGGCTGTGGAAGCAGGCCTGGCACCACCCACCTGTGTAAACATTATGGTAGACTACAGTACACATCACTGCACGTCTGAAGAAAGGGACTGACCAAGGCCAACCTACACATCTGTCCTTAGAGCCACCTCTCGTCTGAAACAAAGTATGTCTTCCAACATACCGAATAACACTGTCTGCACGAGTAATAGTATTAGTACCATTGGAAAATATGGAGACGTGTGTGCGGGCTGACAATGGAGTCCGGTGTTTTCATACTTTCACAAGTTCCAGTGCTGGTAGGTCCAGCACAACAGGACCACACAGGAGTGACATTAACAGAGCATGTGTGGTTGAGAACAATGGCATCATGCAAATGGCATGGTCTGCTGACAGTGCTACTGCCAGTAAATCTACAGAGGAAAGGGCAACTAACATCCACCAGTACAGAGGCCCCTGTAGAGACAGTGCAGGAGTACCTAACCTCACCACAGCAAGGCAGACATCCTGTTCCTGAAAGCCTCACACAGGTTTCACCTCTGTCACCACCTCACCCAGCAGCTCTAAGGTAGGCATACCCACCATGAGGGGGAGGGACAGGGGAGTTCAGCAAAGCCATGATTCTGGGACCATCTCTGATGCAACTGCAACACTGGAAATCAACCAGCAGATGTGTAGGTCAGTCTATTCCCAGAGAGCTGCTAAGTACAGCACTCGAGATATTAAGTGTGCTCTGTG
Source organism: Protopterus annectens (assembly GCF_019279795.1). Taxonomy (NCBI): domain Eukaryota; kingdom Metazoa; phylum Chordata; order Ceratodontiformes; family Protopteridae; genus Protopterus; species Protopterus annectens. The sequence goes on along the minus strand of NC_056736.1, from coordinate 711,899,293 downwards.
GTTTGTACTAGGACCTGCGTCAACTGCACAGTGACCTGGAGTGCAGGCATGGAGAGAAGGTGCTACTGTGATTGCTGGTGACAAATGTTGTTTCATAGGTGCACCCATGAGGCAGTGCAACCAGCATCTGGTCTGTACCCTCAAGTCAAGCAGTCTGTGGCTGCAGAAGGATCAAGACTAAAAGCGGTCTGGCACAGAGTGCCCTATATCAGACTACAAAGACCACTGATAAGGTGGAACCAGTGCTGCCTGCAAGCACATAGCCTGTTACCCTTAGTCATGTACATTGTTGCCCATTGGGTTCAATATAAGGGACATCTCTTCAGAGTCATGCAGCTGTACTCCTTCCCTGGTATGGAATGGATCCAGTCCTGTTATCAAAGTCCACTTTGTTGGATTATGGTAACAGTCATGTCAATGGCAGGTAGCAGCAAAACCCCATCAAGAGAGGATGTGATCCGACTCCCCAAAACCTCCCAAGAGTTTTCCTCTTCCTGTGACCCCATCCTGCATTACAGCTGTGCAGTCACCTGTCACTGCATTTCGCAAACCTGTGCAAATGATGACTGTGCCCTGCCCAACCCTCATCTGTGAAGTTATGGTAATATCTGGTGTACAGTGTGGGGAGACCGTGCACTGCTCTGCATAGCCTGGGTGTGACAATGCATGCAGCTACAGTCTATGCATGACCCGTAATTGCAGACCATATGTCTCTGACAGCTGCTGCTGTGGATTGAACCATCCTGTGTCTCAGCTGTGGCTCTGCTGCTGTATGTTACTCCATTGGCTTTCCAACCTGCCCTCCTGCTGCTTCTGAGACTTGTATGGGATGTCCTGCCATGACTTCCAGCTACTGATCCATCTGTCAGCACAGCACCATGTTTTGCAGCATGGCACACAACAGATATCTTGCTGCACATGTCTGGACTACATTGCAGTGCCCCTCCAGAGGTTTCTAAACATCTCTGTAGCATCCCTTCAGTAGTCTGAACAAACATTCCACTATGTATTGGGTTTCAGGGTGAGCAGTATTACAGAAAATCTCCTGCATAGTCTGAGGGCTATGCATCAAGAAAAGATCAGCTTGGATTTTACAACTAGGACAACAGAAGCATTTTCATTCCCTAACAGAATAAGGTTAATTGGGAAGACACATGAAGGGTCAGAGGCAAGAATTACATTGGCAGGGTTCTTCTCTGATAAGATGTGTTTGAAAAGAGGAATCGAGCAGAGGTGTTCTCGTTCCCCTTTGTTATTTGCTTTACATTTAGAACCAATGGCAAATAAAATAAAGACCTCACAAATTCAAGGATATATCTGATATGGTAACAAAAAAGTCAGCTTTATTTGCAGACTCAATAACCATATTTAGGGGGACATGATAAGATGAAGTATTTAGGAGTATGGATTAAAAAGGATTGAGTTATGGCATGTGAGAAGAGCCCAAACAAAAGATGATACAAAAATTGAGAAACCGGAGCCACTGTAATATGAATATATACAAGCAGTGAAAATGCTTTAGGTCTCTTAAGTTTTATATGCAGGCCAGGCATATTGTTATCAACCAGAAGAGAAGTTGTGACCAATAATTAACAGAAATGAAGTAATATATTTGTGAGGTGAAGAGGGCAAGGGGTAAGTAGAATAAGCTGATCTTTCCCATAGAAAAAGGTATCTGAGAATTACTTGAGCTGTATGATATTTTAAAGCTACTCAGCTAAGGTTCACATACATAACTCAAGCAGAAAGTTATAAATTGAAGGGGAAAGGAATGGTGATGAAAAATGTGGAGAGTGAGTTCAAGAAATAAGGATACAGAAGGATTGTGTATGTAGACAGAACCTCAGGGGGGGGGGGGTTAAAGGAGATTTTGCCAATAGGGATGACAGTAAGTAGGAGAATAGAGAGAATGGGCAAGGGGGGGGGGGCTGGAATTTACTGGGAAAAATTGGCAAAGAAATCAAGGTACTGGGAGCAAATAACCAGAGATGGAAAGGCAACAAACTGGGATGAGGCCAAGCAGAAGTTTGGGCTGCAGATTAGAGACTGCCTTGCCTATCAGGGATTGCCATCAGAGTACAAGCAAAGAGAAAGGGTTAGAGGAGTGCTCAGTGAAGACCACCTCTGCTAAGTTTTTAGTAAAGTCTAGAACAAAAGCTGTTTTTTAAAAAATGGATAATTAGTAGGGCATATACAATACTGTACAAGAACTATAAGAATCAATCAGAGGAGATTACAAAAGATTGGGAAGAGACTGACTGGAAAAACAATGCAGAAGGGAACAAGATGCTAACATCAGTACGGCTCCAAAGTATGCAACAAAGACCAGAAGAGTTAGGATTTTTGCCTGCAAGTATTTGCATACATATTTTATACCCCAAGCAGACTTCAGAGAATTTTTTTCTCAGACAGCAAATGCTAGATGTGCGAAGGAAGAATGGGATAACTGGAAACATTTCTGTGAATAAAAAGCTGGAAAACTTTAAAAATTCCTTACAAAATACGATCAGAAATGTTGGAGGACAAAATAACAATTAAGAAAATAATTCTTTTGAACTGGGACACTAGCTCTGAATTACACAGACATGGTAGGAACTCAAGTTTAAAGCTACTGGCTGCCAAAAAACAATTACTAGAAAATGGAAATCAAAAATAAATCAACTTGAACTAAAGTACTGGAGATAAAAGAACTGGTGGTGTGATCTTTAGTAATGAGAAGGAAAAATGCACAGAAATTATTGGAATATGGGCAATATATCCAGACTGATGTTCACAAGGAGCGAGACTTAAGGAAGCCAGGAATTAAGCTATTTTTGTTAGACAGAATGCTATTTGTTAAAAAGAAAGAAAACATATGTAATGTATAATGAATGAAAAATGTTACTATTGCTTGGTTTCTTTTCTTTTAATGTGTGTGTGTGTGTGTGTGTGTGTGTGTGTGTGTGTGTGTGTGTGTGTGTGTGTGTGTGTGTGTGTGTGTGTTTTATGAGATAGTTTAATAAAGATGTTAAAAAGTAAGCAACCAGGGCTCTAGGGCACATCTGGCATCACCTGCAACACACAAACAAAACATTTTATGTGGCCTGTGCCCAACATACTTGCATGTACAGGCCTGTTCATTTGGTATGCATGTGCTCCTACCAACTAGCTGACCTTGTGAGAAGTCTCCTTGCCGAATTACTGGTATACGCCAGATTATGTAATACTAGCAAATTGTGTGCACTGCCAGTGTATGCCAGGGGCACATTATAAATAATGCCCTGGGTACTATAGATCAGTTGGCAGTTCAGGGACTGGAAGCCCTTACTATTTATATATCTCTGGTCAACAGGACCAGGTGGGGCCTTGATAAATACAAGGGTACAATCTATGGCGCTCAAGATCCGTCATACATTCCATAAATCTTGGAGGTCAAAATGGCTAAGCAAGGTTGTACAATGCCCCTTTTCTTGCTTCTTTGAATAGGTCTACCATATTGGGCCCTTCATTTACATATTGTGCGGCTCATTTGCACAAGGTCTTTCATTACTTATTACGTACTCACTGGCATGTGCTACATACTGCTCTATTTCAACCACCGCACAGCCAAGCAATGTCTTACAACTGCCCACACCCTCCTCAAGGCCCCTGCCTGTGTTATTTTGCATTGCACACTGCACTAGTAATCAAGGATATCCAGCCTAAATCTTTAAACCAGAGCACTTCTAAGAGAGCACAACAAAAGTGCGAGGGTGATGGAAAAAAGCCTAAGATGGAGAAGGGATATGGAAAATTAGAAAATCTTGGCAAATAAAGAAAAAACTGGAAAGGGATGACTTGTAAGTCAGTAAGATAAACATCCAAAGTACAAAAAGAAAAGAACTAGCAACTCAGAAATTTTAAGTCAAGATAGTGAAAAAATACCTAAAGCCATTTTGCAGATGTGAACACTTAAAAGCGTAAAAAATATCTGGAGAAGATGCTTGTCTGACAAGTATAATGTGGATAAAAGGGAAGGACTACAACAACCTGGAAAAGTTCTAGATGTCAAGCACGCTAAACACTTGACAGAAACTCCTCATCTCACACCTATAACTCTGTACTCTTTAGGTATTCAGTGTTTTTTTTTTGTAGTGGATGGTAGAAATCACTAAGTACTTAAGAAAAAAAAAAGTGCGACTGAAAACATCCAACACCACAGGTTGTACAGTCAGAAAACATAATGCAATCCAAGGGATCTGCAATGGTTAACAGCAACCAGTGTAAAAATCTTTTTTGGATTTAAATTACATTAAAAAATCCAGAAAGGCTTTGTGCTGCATACAGACTCACTCCAGGTCTACGCAAACCAAGATAATATTTTTACTCTACAGCACAGAATTAATATGACCTCTTATGCCAATAAGTACTGAGATTTCTTAAAATAACCTCATTTTACAAAGCATTTTTATGATGCACTGAGAAAGAATGTACCTTAAGTATGCCAAGTTTGTACTCTACTGTCATTTGTTGGTATCCTTTCTGCTCCAGCTCCCAGGCGAGAGTACGGTTGAAATCTTGGCACATCTGCAAGGGGAAAGGATACACAATTTAAAGGGTCTGCAATTGTAAATTCTGCTATACAACAGTATAATCAGCAAAAATAGTTTTATCTGTAAAATAGTTATATTTTCCAAACCAGAAGCAAGAGAACTCAGCAATTCATCCAACACTCAACATACAAGGAGTTCTAAATTCTACAATCAACATAAAGTTAGCTTTCACAAAATAATGAAATCAGAATGGCATTTTTTTAACATAAAGAACTCTAAACTATCACTGAACTCTGTCTTAACTTAGGAAGGTTAATGTCTAGGACAAATATTTTTAATTAACACTTTTTTGATTTTTCAGGAATGAAAAGCAGGAAGAATAGCTGCACACTCTTACAGTTAACAGTGGCTCTTCAACAGAACCACTTGCTTCAACACTGGACCCACAAATGCTTTATTTAGTGGGGAGGGGCAATGCATACTGTACCTATGTTACTGACAGAGTCAGAAGAGAGAACAAAATGCGACTCCCTCACACTGGTGTGAGATTCTTACTAGATGGTCTATGCACATTAACGTTTTTGGGCAAAACTATCTGTATACCCTAAAAGGGTAAATGAAACAATCCCTTTCCATCTCCAAATTTTATGATTTGCTCACAAATGGAAACTTTTTTGTTTTAGTTACAATCACAGCTGTGAATGTATGTACCAACCAAATGAACTGTTCCAAGTGGTAACAGCAAACTCACAAAACCTCCAGAGGGGTGAGGGCACCTCTGCTGACAAAACATGCTTCAAAATAATGTACAAAGGAAACAGTTCTTTACATAACTAGAACTTGCTTTTACTCTAAAACATTAAAAAAGACAGCTGTTATGGTGATTTCCTCCAGCAACATCGAAGAGCATCTCTTACTAAATTCTATGCTCTACCTTTGCTTCTGTCTATATATTGTGCATTATGCAACACACACGTGCATACTGCTCAAAGTCTGATGAGCAGCATGTACTGCTTCCAAAGAGACAGCTATTTTTTTTTCTATTACTGACTGGCAGTTATTCAGTTGGAGTCTGAAATGTCAGATGCAGGATTCAGGGATAACTGTGTGATTTATGAGGTCAGAAGCTCTCATACCTGACTGCTTAAGTTCATATGATTAAAACTACTCTTTTATTGCCAAATGGTGCAATTTCATCAAAGAGCACAGCAACTGAAGATAAAGCACTTGCGTTCAAGCAATGGTTGACTTGTAATTACACAGATATCTACATGAAGGAACGGACCAAAGATAAAAGTAGGTTTGGCTATTTATTTAAAAGCTGAAGTTCACTTACTGCTGGCTCCATGTTGCACAGAAATGAAGGTGGACCTATGACCCAGACAACCCATAATCAGTTAAAAAGGCTGGAAGTGGAGGAGCTGACAGTGTGGGTAAATAAGCAGCCGAAGCACTTTGGGACACACCTCTCAATCTTTTAGCAGAAGAATTCCGGAAAAAGTCAAAAACACTAGAATGATAAAGGCCCCAAATCAGGGATGGGTTTTAAATAGTGCTCTTATAAAGTTCATAGAGTAATACGTATTACATTAGCATGCATTTTACAAAGGGTATGAAGTCAAAGTGAAACCTCTGCCATTATTTACAGACTTCAAACCTCAGTGATTTGCCAGAAAACCACACGTTTTATTATGAACAGAGCAAAAATAAGAGCAAAAATGTGGACATGCTCAGAATTCTAGACCATTCAAAAACATGCCTGGGGATAGAAAGGCTTGCCCAGCTCCATCTCGCTGATATCTCCCTACAGGACAACACAATACACTAGGTTCAAACTGTGTCAGTTATATGATGCAAGAACTGATGAGTGTTTTGTCAAATGGGCTCAGCAATGTGATACCTGCTTCAAAATCAGAATGAGGCAAAGCAACTCCAAGCAAATAAAACCAGAGCAATAATACCCTGATGACTGCCTGAATGAAGGTCTCTCCTTGGAGCTGTAAAAAAGGGGAGATGGTTGGGCGGGCAACAGAAATAAAAACTAGCACAAAAATTTCACTTAGATGAATAGTTTCTTTTGATTAATTTGACTGTGGTGCAGTTTGGACCAACAATAATTGGCTTCAGCCTGCTGTGCTATACCATAGTATAATATGTGCACTTTTGACATTATCTTAGAGTCCTAGACTTGACTTCCACAATGTCTATCCTGCCTACTATATGGATCCCTGAGCAACTTTCATTTAACCCACATTCAACACTCTAAGGCTGATCCTGGGAAGAAAAAAGCACTTGTGCCTGTGACTGATTTAAAAACCTATTCAACTGTAAACTTACCTTTAAACTTTTGTATCCAAATAGTACACAGCAATGGACATTAACTTCATGATGTTTTACTTGGAAGTGTTTACATGTGTATTTTTACACTCCAAGCAAAAATTTAGAGAATATTTCCTTGCATAGACAGCATATGTTGCAGGAGTGATGGGAAAGGGAGGCAACTATCAGCATTTTTGGGAAAGTAACAAGTTAGTGGATTTTTTTTAAAAATCTGTTCAGAAATGTTGGTGGAAACAAATGATTGTAACCATTCATATACCTCCTACTGATTATACAAGAACAACCTGCTCTCTACATTAAATCTACCTTAAAATACCATGTATTTAATTATACCAAATACTATGCATACGAGTCTTTCCTTCTGTTCTCCTGTTTTCACATCCTCTTACTTTTGTATTATCCAAGTTTTACTTTCAGTGGAATTCACTGTAAATATCCATCACATACACTATCTGCACTTACATTTTTCCCTCTGTGCTGTTTATTCTCTAAAATTATCATACATATGTTTCTTACTCTGAATTTTTTTATTCTCCTGGATCTTTTCTCCCCTGGCTTCCAATGAAATTGGTTACTATAACCCAGCTGGACATACCCAGTAAACAAATGCACATATTAAAAATTCACAGTATAGACTTTTTAAAATAAAAAAAAAAAAAAAAAAAAGGAAAAAAAAGCATAAGAGGTAGCCACAGCTCTAGTGGTATGGACTTTAGGCTCAGAGAGCAATATATACTTCAGGTAGCAGGACTTGATTCAGTAACACAGTTACTGTGACGAAAATGAAAACACTCATCTGTGTTAGCATGTCTGCCAGGAGATTTATGTATACTCTCAAATTAACTTGTATTGTATATCAGCATATCTAATTGAGAAAATGTAATTAAGTTTTAAATGTCGAGTATTCCCCGTGTTGGAGGAGGAGCTTCTAAAGTACAAACTGTGGAAAATCAGCTGAACAATAGGTGATGCCATTAGAATGTTCCTGGTTACTAAGTGATTAAACATTGACTGACAGAAAAAACATTTTTAAAAAGCTGACTTTCCCCTTTTTTTAATTAATTTATTTATTTATTTTTTAAGTGAGACAGTTGAAACTGCAGTTTGTGAAATACAATCAGTTACAGTGCTGTGTAGTCAGTGGACACCTATGAAAGAGAACTCTCCAAAAACTGTAATCCTGCCTTTTGCCTTGCTGTTATGTTTTAGATTAGAGCAACAATAGTATTCTTTACCTAGATTAGGAAAGCTTGGTTATTAAACTAGAGTTATTTCTAAAATATTGGACTCCTATCTTGCAGTTTAATTTTACATTTCTGGTGATCGAGTTCTGGTGTATTGAAAGCCATCGATTTACATTCTTGTAATGATTTTACTTATTATTAAATGTTTTTCATTACTTTACATTGTGGCTGGAAATCAGTGTTTTTCTTTAGAGATTAGGGAGTGTTTCTACCTGTCTGATACTACCTAGGTCACCTCAAAGGCCTGTTCACTTATGATCACAGCTATAAATTATTTTGATATTTAATTTTCATAACTGGGCATCCCTTTAGAAGGGAATGAAAACACTCTGATTGGTTGCAGCATTACTGTATTAATATGGGGAAGGGACATAGCTGGAAATCTATGTCAGGCTTTCCCAGCAGTGTTTGGATGTGTGAGATTTAAATTTAAGTGTCAGAGGTCTTAAACTAGGACACACTGCTCTGAAGTGTACAACAAGAAAATACATTTTGGGTGGACAGAGGTATACAGTCCAGTCCCAGGAAAATATGCTTAGGGGAAAATTGTGAATATTACTCCTGTTTACGTGACAGTCTCATACTGGAGGCAGTAGTGAAAAGTGAAGCTTCTTAGTTACTGACTCAGGATAGCAAGGGACGTCGCATTTAGTTGGTGGCAGTCTGGTGGGATATAGTTGGACATCACATTTCCTGGAATCAGTGGTGTGGGATTTTTAATTGGATTCAAGTAGCCTGTGGGTGGCTGTCATTAAGGTGTGTGCTCGACAGCCACAAGTTAAACATTCAGAATTTCAATCTGCCACAGTTTTATTTTTTTTTAATAGTGAGACAGTCAGGGATACCAGGCAAGCATGTCAGCAGAAAATTTTAGCAAGCTGACAAAGATCCAGTTGGCGAAGGAGTGTGAAGCCAGAGGATTGGTGCATGCCAAACTGACCAAAGAAGCAAGGATTTCAGCCTTGGTTGCAGCCACAGTTCAGACCAGCCGTTCGGAGGATATCCAGTTTGGTGTTGGTGATGTTCAGCCTGCCAAGACAGGACAGTCCACATTTTTTTCACAGGACCTGAGAATCCATCTGGAGTTAAGGAGATTGGAACTGGAGGCCAAATGTCTTGAACTGGAATCAGCAGAAAGGCTGCACCTGGATACCCAATGACAGGAGGCTGAGGAAAGGGAAAAATCAGTGCCAATATGAAGTGGAAGCCAAACGACTGGAAACTGAAGAGAGACTGCTCCTGGAAGCCCAACAACATGAACAGAAGCCCAAACATCTTGAACTGGAATCAGCAGAGAGACTGAGGCGTTTAGAAGCTGAGGACAAAGAGGGAGAGGGCCAGCATGAAATGGAGCTTCAAACCCTTCGAGAGGGTCATGGAGGTAATGGGGAAGGGAATAACCGGACACTAGAAGCTGAAAAGGTCAGTAAACTTTTTCCTTGGTACAAGGATGGGGATGAGTTTGACAGTTTTATTCATATCTTTGAGAGGATATGTAGATCATATGTTATTGACCATGAGCTCTAGGTTCGGCTCCTGACTCCCTTATTCCACGGTAAAGCTGTTCAAGCTGTAGCAAAGTTAAATGATGTAGATTGTTTGAATTATGATAAAACAAAATGTTGCTTGCTTGACTGTTTCAAACTTACACCTGAAGCTTAGAGAAAAAAAGTTTCGTGAACATGGATGCAAGGCAGATTAAAGTGTACCTGACTATATTGCTGACTTGATTCTTACATTCACAGATGAGTGAGTGAGTGGGTGTCAAGTCACCACTTCTGAGGGACTGGCAGACCTCCTGCTGAGGGAACAAGCCCTCAATCCTTTGCCTGATAACATGAGAGTCTGGTTAGCAGATCGTGAATGCAACTCTGCAGAAGAGTTGGGGAGAAAGAGGGATCTTCTACTTGGCAAGCAGACCACCACTGCATAAGAAAGGGATATCCAGTGTTGCACATGGACATTAGGGAACCCAAGGGGGGCAGTCTAAACCACTCCAACAGAGTACACCAGTAAAGTACAGTTGTGTACCTAGCGACTCCAAAAAGACAAAAACAAACTGATAAAACAAGCAATGGATTCAAACCATCACCAGTAAACCACTGAGCCTTTAAAATAGATAAGATTTATTCGAACTGAAATGCGTTTTATTCCGTACACTTTTCGTTAGAGCCTAAGCTCCAACTTCTTCAGAGAAAATTTCAAACATTTAAACAGCTAGTGCAACATCAATAAATAAACTCTGTGTAATTAAAACCAATTAATCAATTGATCAATTAGGTTTAAATTTAAAAGCACAACGTCACTCCTAAAAATTATTATTATTAGAAAACATCAATTTATAAGTATTTTTTATAAATATAAATATATATATGTAAACGCATGTATTTCAATAAAAAACAGTCTTAAGAATACTTTAAATCTAATGAAATAATTTGAATAGAATGAAAATAAAATAAGATGATGTGAAATAAAATTCCTTGCAAGGGTTCCCTACAGAAACGTACCTTGCAGAAATATATAGCTCTGTTGAACAAACGTGAATTGATGAATTATAGTGTTTATTTGTTTAGAACTAAATACATTTGTTCATGCTGGCGATAGTCTGTATAATAGGGTGCAAAAAGATGTCACGCTATAGGACATATATGAGTGCAAATAGATGTCTCTCTGCAGGACATATATAAAAAACTTATGAATACGATGTACAGTAAATGTACTGCGTACAAAGAGCATGCTGGTTTAATAATTCAATAGATATTTAAAAGGTGTATTTAACCAATAATTGTAAGTGGGTGTTTATGTACGCGTGTACAAAACGCGTGTACACATATATATACACATATAAGTATATATATACACACACACGTATGTGCACAAATAGGTATATAAGCGCACACATATACACGCGCACACTCACATATGTACATGTACCGTTTGGCAAATCCTATATAACAAGAGGGTTCTACTAAGTTGCAGGTAGGGTATGTTCAAGAAACTAAATATGGCAGAATAAAAAGATATGGTAGTGTGCAAAAATAGGTAAAGAACCTATAATGGCCTATATCAGAAATTGAAAATTAAAAACATATGAAGTAAAATAAAAAATGTATGTCTATAGTAATAAACTATACTAAACGAGTCCAACAGGGGACCCTGCGGAATTAATAAAATAAACTTATTGAATGGGCTTATATAGTTAAAATGGTCAAAACTAATGCTATTCACTACCTGTCCAAGTTTTTTAATCTAAGAATACATTTGATAGATGTCATTTCATTTATTCCTGGAAATTGGCTTGCATTGGTTTTAAGCTGCCAAATAAGTTCCTTCCTTTCAAGTTTAAGTGACTCTGGCCCCCCTCTCTCATCTCTTGCTAGTTGGTCTATAGCACGAAACAAAAATTTATGCCCTTCATTCTCACTCTAATGCCTAGCCAAAGCGTTATCAAGTTTACCCTTATTAATGCAGTTAATATGTTCGTATATTCGTTCATAGAGTTTCCTATCCGTTTTGCCAATGTAGAATGCTGTGCAATGAGTGCACTTCGCTAAATAAACCACTTGTCTACTTTGGCAATTAAACTTAACTCTAGATTGGTATGTATTGTTTCTTATAGTGAAATTGTTTCCCTCATCTATGTATTTACACTGCCTGCACATGTTACATTTTGGTCTATTTTTTAAGACAATGTTCCTAATATCAATAGCATCTAAATTAAATGTCATAATGTCATAATAAGTCCACCATGGAAGCTTGGGAGCTTTTGACCAATGATGGCCATTTTCGTGCCATAACCCCAGTAGACCAAAAATCACGTATAAACGGGGAATTAACCTAAAAGGAATCCTAGAAGGTAATAGACAACCTTTCACAAGTAAAGCAGGCATGCATAAATGTAACATGTGCAGGCAATGTAAATACATAGATGAGGGAAACAATTTCACTATAAGAAACAATACATACCAATCTAGAGTTAAGTTTAATTGCCAAAGTAGACAAGTGGTTTATTTAGCGAAGTACACTCATTGCACAGCATTCTACATTGGCAAAACGGATAGGAAACTCTATGAACGAATATACGGACATATTAACTGCATTAATAAGGGTAAAACTTGATAACGCTTTGGCTAGACATTATAGTGAGAATGAAGGGCATAAATTTTTGTTTCGTGCTATAGACCAACTAGCAAGAGATGAGAGAGGGGGGCCAGAGTCACTTAAACTTGAAAGGAGGGAACTTATTTGGCAGCTTAAAACCAATGCAAGCCAATTTCCAGGAATAAATGAAATGACATCTATCAACTGTATTCTTAGATTAAAAAACTTGGACAGGTAGTGAATAGCATTAGTTTTGACCATTTTAACTATATAAGCCCATTCAATAAGTTTATTTTATTAATTCCGCAGGGTCCCCTGTTGGACTCGTTTAGTATAGTTTATTACTATAGACATACATTTTTTATTTTACTTCATATATTTTTAATTTTCAATTTCTGATATAGGTCATTATAGGTTCGTTACCTATTTTTGCACACTACCATATCTTTTTATTCTGCCATATTTAGTTTCTTGAACATACCCCACCTGCAACTTAGTAGAACCCTCTTGTTATATAGTATTTGCCAAACGGTACATGTACATATGTGAGTGTATATGTGTGCGCTTATATACCTATTTGTGCACATACGTGTGTGTGTGTGTGTATATATATACTTATATGTGTATATATATATATGTGTACACGCATTTGTACACGCGTACATAAACACGCACTTACAATTATTGGTTAAATACACCTTTTAAATATCTATTGAATTATTAAACCAGCATGCTCTTTGTACGCAGTACATTTACTGTACATCGTATTCATAAGTTTTTTATATATGTCCTGCAGAGAGACATCTATTTGCACTCATATATGTCCTATAGCGTGACATCTTTTTGCACCCTATTATACAGACTATCGCCAGCATGAACAAATGTATTTAGTTCTAAACAAATAAACACTATAATTCATCAATTCACATTTGTTCAACAGAGCCATATATTTCTGCAAGGTACATTTCTGTAGGGAACCCTTGCAAGGAATTTTATTTCACATCATCTTATTTTATTTTCATTCTATTCAAATTATTTCATTAGATTTAAAGTATTCTTAAGACTGTTTTTTATTGGAATACATGCGTTTACATATATATATTTATATTTATAAAAAATACTTATAAATTGATGTTTTCTAATAATAATAATTTTTAGGAGTGACGTTGTGCTTTTAAATTTAAACCTAATTGATCAATTGATTAATTGGTTTTAATTACACAGAGTTTATTTATTGATGTTGCACTAGTTGTTTAAATGTTTGAAATTTTCTCTGAAGAAGTTGGAGCTTGGGCTCTAACGAAAAGTGTACGGAATAAAACGCACTTCAGTTCGAATAAATCTATCTATTTTAAAGGCTCAGTGGTTTACTGGTGACGGTTTGGATCCATTGCTTGTTTTAACAGTTGTGTACCTACCATAAATGTAGATGTTCGCGTGTATTCACTGTTGCAGTCATTACACTTGGGTTATCCTGCTGGCAGGGTACCCGCAGTCGGCCTGAATTCCAAAGTCTGGTCCGGCATAGGTTGCTGCCGCCTCTTCCTTGACGTCAGTGCGCCAGGGGTATAAAAGATGCAGCAGACGCCATTTTCTTCAGTTTTTCTTGACCCAGATGTCAGGTGCCCCCAAAAGGGTAGGCTAAAAGAAAATTCTGATTATAAAAAAGCATGCACATAACCTTCATCTACCAGCAAATACACCACATAGGTTGTATAGAACAGAGAAGTACAGATAAGTCCCAGCAATGAAAGGGAGATGGTGGGAGGGTAATCTGGACTGCAACAGTGAATACACTCTAACATCTACATTTATGGTAGGTACACAACTCTACTATGTTCATTGTGTTTCACTGTTGCAGTCATTACACTTGGTTGAATCCCAAAGCTGAGGTTGGACGGCTGGGCCTAAATAGAATTAGGAGTAGCTATGAGGCCCTGCAGAACTGCAGTGGCAAAGCCTGCTCTGGATTTAGAGTAAAGAGGTAAGTGGTAGTGCTTTGTAAAAGTGTGCACTGAAGTCCAGGTTGCAGCCTTCAAAATCTCCTTGGTTGGTACTCCTGCTGAAGTGGCTGCTGCTCTGGTAGAGTGTGGCCTAATGCCCTTAGGCACTGATTTGTCATGTTGTGAATAGCAGAAACGAATGCAGTGGCCTATCCATTTTGAAATAGTCTGCTTTGAAATGGCTTTTCCTTGCGATCCTGCAGCATATGCCACTAAGAGTTGCTCAGTCTTTCTGAAAGCTTTAGTTTTGTCCAAGTAAAAGCGTAGCTGTCTGTGTATGTCCAAAGAATGCAGAAGTCTCTCCCCTTTATTCTGCGGGTTTGGATAAAAGGCAGGCAAATGTATGGTTTGGTTAAGAGCCACACTGGACACTACCTTAGACATACATGTTGGGTTTGTCCTTAGAGAAACCCTGTCCGGATGGAAAATAATAAAAGGTTCCACAGCCATTAGTGCCTGTAACTGAGACTCTTCTTGCTGAAGTTATTGCTAGGAGAAGAGCTGTTTTCCATAAGTATTTTATCTCAGCTGTATTGGCTAGCTCAAAAGGTGGCAGTGTGAGTTTTTCCAAGACAAAATTGAGATCCCATGTGGGTATTGGAGCTCACCTTGGAGGTCTTATGTTTTTGGCCCCTCTGAGATACTGCCTTAGCAGTGGATGAGAAAAAATAGGTGGGTCCGTATTGTAATGAGCTGAAATGGCAGAGGCATGGATCTTAATTGATGAGAAGGATAGGCCTTTGTCCATCATCTCAGTTAGGTATTGTAAAATCTGAGGAATGTTTGGAACAAGCGTGTCAATTCCTTGTGCCTGGTTCCAAGCACAGAATCTCTTCAATTTTTCTGCATAAGATTTTCTGGAGCTGGGCCTCCCGGCCTCCAAAATAACATCCATAACTGCTTTAGAGAGAGGTGTGTTCTGAATGGTCACATTATCCGCCATGCAGCCAGATTTAGGGTTCTGAGCTGGCTGTGTAGGATCCGATTGTTTTGTTGGGTCAGCAAATGAGGAATTTGAGGTAATGTCCAGGCTGGGCCTTGAGTCAAGCTCTTTAGGATTGGGTACCAGTGCTGGCGTGGCCAGTCCGGGGCAATCAGGATCATTTTTGGCTTCTCTTGTCTTACCTTTAGGAGTACCTTGGGGAGGACAGGCAGAGGAGGGAAGGCATATGCTGTAAGAGCTTTCCAGATGAACAAAAGGGCATCCACTTTCCATGCTTGTTTGTGATAAGTCAGAGTGTAGAATCTCTGTAGCTGGCAGTTGTGAGGGGAGGCAAATAGATCTATGTCTGGGCATCCCCATTTCCCTGTTATCATGCTGAAGATTTGTGGATTTAGTTTCTACTCGTAAGGATCCATGAGGTTTTCGCTTAGTTCGTCTGTCAAAGTATTTGTCTTTCCTGGCAGGAATTGTGCTTGCAAGTGTACTTGATAAGTCAATGCTGCGTTCCACAAAGTCATGGCTCGTCTACAGAAGGGGTAGGAATGTGTGCCTCATTGCTTGTTTATCTACCACATGACTGTAATATTCTCCATCTTTATCAGCAGTTGTCCTGGATGAAGTAGGTCCTTGAAGGCTGTCAGGGCATTCTGTACAGTTAGCATCTCTTTTTGATGGATATGAAGATGCATTTGGTTTGTGGGCCATGTGCCCTGAATACATTTTCCTGCCATGTGTGCTCCCCAGGCATACTCCGATGCATCTGTTGTTAGTGTCTGCCTGGCTGTGGGTAAAGTGAAGGGCTGTCCCTTGTTGTGGTGACAGGCCTGTGCCCACCATCGAAACTCCTGTTGCAGGCAGGGAATAAGAGTAATTAATGTTTCCAGGCTGTGGCAATGTTGAGTCCAAACACTTTTTAGATACCATTGTAGTTTCCTCATATGCAGTCTTGCATATGGAATTAGCAGAATGCAGGATGCCATGTAGCCCAGAGCCTGCAGAATTTTTCTTGCAGATAACTGGGTCTTTGTTGCCATGTTTTCGAAGTAAGAAGTCAGTTGCCTTTGTTTGTCTGGCGTGAGATAAGCCATCTGGGCAGTTGTATTTACGCTTGCACCCAGGAATATTATCTCTTGAGAGGGTACTAGTTTTGATTTCTTTTCGTTTACTGTGTACCCTAGGCAAATTAGTAATCTTTTTACAAACACCAGATGCTTTAGAAGAATGTCTTTGGTCTCTGCTTGAATAAGGTAGTCGTCCAAGTAGATATTTATTTGAATTCCACTTTGCCTGCAAAATGCAACTAATGGTGCCAGGCATTTTGTGAAGACCATGGGCGTAGTAGATAAGCCAAAGGGCAGTGCAGAGAATTGGTAGTGCATTGAGCTAGCTATGAATCTGAGGTATCTTCTGCAAGATTGTCTGATTGGGACATGCAGGTATGCCTCTGAGGTCCAAAGTTACAAGCCAAGCCTTCTTGCCCAGCATGGGTAGAAGCTGCTGCAGAGCCAACATTTTGAATTTCGGAACGTCCAGGAAAGTATTTAGAACAGACAGGTCCAGAATTGGTCTCCATGCTTTGTCCTTTCTTGGTACTAAGAAATATCTTGAGTAAAATCCTTGTCCCTGTTCTTGTTGTGGCACTGGCTGAATAGCCCTCATGTCCACGAGAGAAGAAACTTGTTTTTGTGCCTCTGCCCATTGATTGTGTGGGCAGGTCTGGCATACCTTTTGCCTTTGGAAGGGTGTGAAAGTGGAACCTGTAGCCCTGAGAGACTATATTTAAGACCCATTTGTCCTGGGTGATGATGTGCCAATTTTGTGAAAAAAGTCCTAGCTTTCCTCCCAAGGGTGCTGCCAAAAGATAAATGCTTGGCATTGGCAGAGGGAAGTCATTGGGACTGTTTTGTATATGGCTGTGATTTGTCTTCTCTGCTTTTGGAGGTAGAAGTACCCCATTGCTTGGGCCTGTATGAGCCCAGGGGCTGTTGTCTGCCTCTAGGGCATCTGTATCTGCCTCTTTGTGGCCTGTCTGACAGAGGAAAGGACCAATTCTTAGAAGGCCAATTCCTGCTAAATCTGGGTGGCTGTACCTGTAAGAAATCCTTCACTGTCTGCATAGATTTTAGCTTTATCCTCAATTTTCTTCAACAACTCTTCTGCCTCAACACCAAGCAAAGTATCATGCTGTAATGGAGCATCCAATAATTTTGCTTTAACATGATCAGGCTAAGTCTGCTCCTTTAACCAAGCATGCCTTCTAATGACAGAACCTGTTACAGCGGCCCTGCAAGAGGCCTCTAGTGAATCATAACCACATTGCAAGGTATGTTTTCCTACTTGTTCAGCTGCATGCAATAAATCCTGCATTTCCTTGTTCTCAGAACATTCAGAGTTTGCCAACATTTTCTGTTTTAGCAGAGACATCAAGTATTGCTGATATTTAAGCATATGAAACTGACAATTTAAAGCCTTTACAGCCAAGGTAGCAGAGGTGTAAACTTTTTTCCCCCATCTGTTCAGTGCCCTAGAATCTCTATCTGAGGGGACATTTTTTTTTGCAGTAGCGGCCTTGACCCCTTTCAGACCCTGAGAAATAGTTTCTGGGTCAGCAGCAGGGTTTTTATACAGAAATTTATGAGAATCTGGAACCCTGTAGTATCTGTTTGGCTTAACAGGTGCAGAAGGTAAAGAGTCGGGAGATAGACCGAACTCTGAAAATACATCTACAATGTCAAGAACAGGTGGAATAGCAAGAGGTCTGTGCTGAGGAAGTAAAAGAAAGTCTCTGAGCCTTTTCTTAGAATCGGAGTAATCTTGGCTCTCCCAGTGGAAATGCTCCCTCATGGTATGCAGGGTTTCCCCAAAGGAGTAATCCTCAGGAGGAGAAGCTGAAAGAATAGATTCTTCAGCATCAGAATCCTCATAGGGTGGAATAGAGTATCCCTGTTCTGAAGAGGAGTCAGAGGAAATGGAAACCTGATCAGAGGAATCATATTCAGTGTCTTGCCTAGGCCTCCTATCAAGAGGGGGATGGGAACTCCTGATCAAAGTAATTAGGTCTTTGGCCATTTTGAGCATCTGTTTCTTAGGCATGGAAGTCTGTCCTGGAGAATGCTGTACTTGTTTCCTTGTCTTTAAAACTGTTTGTCTTTGTCTTGGATGCTGAAGCTGGCTTGATATAAAGCTGTGTAGGTCTGAAAACACCCACGGAAGCAGATGCCTGCTCAGGGGCTCCAGACCCATCTGAGGGATTAGTTTCCTAAGGCCCAAGACCTTGAGTATCCAGAGGCCTAGTCGTCTCCACGTGGGAGTCGGAGGCGGCCTGAGGTAGCGGGTGTCAGGGGCTGCGAAAGCACCTCACTGAGAACTGGCAAACCGGCGACTGGCCTAGAAGAGGCTTTGTCGTTGGTTTTGGACCTCAGATGCCTGTCCTTTTCTTTTTCCTTGCGCTTTTTATTAACTCCGGTCATCGGTTGTTCCGACGGCATTATATAGTTAAACCTTCGGCCAAAGTAATGAAAAGCAAAATCATACTGACGCTTAATAGTGCATTGGTTAAATCTAGCACAAAACCGACAACTAGCAACATCGTGGTCAGGGCCTAGGCAAGGAATACAGTAAGAATGAAAATCCTTATGAGGTATTTGCTTCCCACAAGAAATGCAATTGTTAACTTTTTCGGACATCGGTCTGGAGCAAGAAAAAAGTTTCCCCAACGGGGTACTTAGCTTTATTGAAGACTTTGGATCTGAAATTCAATTTCGGAAATCTCAGGAGTTGGCCGACCGGCACTTGCGAACTGCTTTTGCTTCAGGCACCACGCAAGAAAGACTGAAGAAAATGACATTGGCTGCATCTTTTATACCTCTGGCGCACTGACGTCAGGGAACAGGTGACAGCAACCGATGTCGGACCAGGACTTGTTGTTCCGACAGCATTATATAGTTAAACCTTCGGCCAAAGTAATGAAAAGCAAAATCGTACTGACGCTTAATAGTGCGTTGGTTAAATCTAGCACAAAACCGACAACTAGCAACGTCGTGGTCAGAGCCTAGGCAAGGAATACAGTAAGAATGAAAATCCTTATGATGTATTTGCTTCCCACAAGAAATGCAATTGTTAACTTTTTCTGACATCGGTCTGGAGCAAGAAAAAAGTTTCCTCAACGGGGTACTTAGCTTTATTGAAGACTTTGGATCTGAAATTCAATTTCGGAAATCTCAGGAGTCGGCCGACCGGCACTTGCGAACTGCTTTTGCTTCAGGCACCACGCGGCAAGAAAGACTGAAGAAAATGGCGTTGGCTGCATCTTTTATACCCCTGGCGCACTGAAGTTAGGGAAAGTACAGTTTTGTACCACCCATAAATGTAGATGTCCGAACAGGAATGCATCTGCAGTCCTTACAAATGGGTTGTCCTGTTGTCAGGCAGCCCTTTGGTCGGCCAGATTCCAAAGTCTGGGTCTGGCCTCGGCTGGTGTTGCACTTCACCCGACGTCATAGCTGCAGTTCTTCGGGTATAAAGGCATCAGCCGACGCCATTTTCCTCAGTGTTTCTTGCCCCAGATGCCAGTTGCCCTCTTGGATAGCTAAATTTTGGATAAATGCCAATGATTCCAAATAGTAGAAGGCAAACACAAACAATAAGCATGTATGTACATATATACAAACAAATACACCATAAGAGACCCCCCCCCCCAGCTAGCTATTAGATGGGTCAATACCCTAGGAATACCACAGAGGGGAAGGAGGGTGGGTAATCCTGACTGCAGATGCATTCCTGTTCGGACATCTACATTTACGGTAGGTACAAAACTGTACTATGTCCTTCAAGGATGCATCTGCAGTCCTTACAAATGGGTAGAATACCATAGCCAAACTAGGGGAGGAGGAAGAAGAAATTATGGTGTAGTTAGGATCCCTTGCAAAACAGCAGTGGCAAACCCTGCTCGGGATCTAGAGTATAAAGGTAAGTTATAATGCTTGGCAAATGTATGCACGGAGGTCCAAGTAGCAGCCTCTATAATGTCCTTGGTAGCCACTCCTCGTAAGAAAGCTGTGGTAGTGGCTGTAGCCCTTGTAGAATGAGGCCTTATGTTCTGTGGAGTTTGCTTTCCATGGTAGGAGTAACAGAATCTGATGCAATTTCCTATCCACTTGGAGATTGTCTGTTTTGAAATTGCTTTTCCTTCCCTTCCTGTTGCATATGCTACCAGAAGCTGGTCAGTTTTTCTATTGCTCTTGGTTCTGTCCAGGTAGTAACGCAACTGTCTATGTACATCCAAAGTGTGCAGCAGTCTTTCCCCCTGTTCTGTGGATTGGGGAAGAAGGTAGGTAGGTGGATAGCCTGGTTTAAAGACACTCTGGATACCACCTTAGGCATAAATGTAGGATTTGTTCTCATGGACACTCTATCTTGATGGAAGATTAGGAAGGGTTGTACTGCCATTAAAGCCTGTAGCTCAGAAACCCTTCTTGCTGAGGTAATTGCCAGCAGAAAAGCAGTTTTCCAGGATAGGTGTTGAAGATCTGCTGTTGCTGCTGGTTCGAAAGGGGGGAGTGTCAATTTTTCTAGCACAAAGTTCAAGTCCCATACTGGTAATGGTGGTTTCCTAGGAGGTTTTACATTTTTAATTCCTCTCAGAAACTGCCTGAGTAGAGGATGCAAGAAGACAAGTGGATCGAAGCTGTATTCTGCAGAAATAGCTGATGCATGTATCTTGATGGAGGAGTAGGACAGGCCTGTATGGAAAAGCTCTGCCAAATACTCCAGGATGTTGGCAATGTCTACCTTTGACACATCTTTTCCCCTTTCAGTACTCCAAATGAGAAACCTTTTCCATTTTCCTGCATAGTTCCTTCTTGTTGAAGGTCTGCGGGCCTCAAGGATAATGTCTTTAACCCTTTGGGATAAATCTGGGTTAGTTGCTCTTATGTAATGTTCCAGGCAGTCAGCTTCAGAGTTTTCAGGTTTGGATGCAGGGTGTTGTAGCCGCTCTGAGTTAACATCAAAGGAATCAGGGGTAGTGTCCACATCTGCCCCCGAGACATGCTCCTCAGTAATGGGTACCAATGTTGTCTTGGCCAGTCTGGAGCTATCAGAATGATCCTTGGATGTTCCTCTTTGATTTTCAATAGCACCTTGTGCATCAAAGGAAGAGGTGGGAATGCATAGGCTGTCAGGCCTTTCCAACTGAAGGATAGAGAGTCCACCTTCCAAACAAGTGGGTGGTACGTCCTTGTGCAGAATTTCTTGAGCTGGTGATTGAGTGGGGATGCGAATAGGTCTATTTGTGGCAGTCCCCATTTCCTTGTGATGACCTTGAAGATGTCCGGGTGTAGCATCCATTCGTGAGCATCCGAGGTAGTTCTGCTTAATATGTCTGCTAGGATGTTTTCTTTTCCCGGTACGAAAGTTGCTTGTAACTGAATGTTGTAGCTCAGAGCCATATTCCATAGGTCCAGTGCCATCCGGCATAGAGGGTATGAATGAGTGCCTCCCTGTTTGTTGATGTACCACATGACTGTGGTGTTGTCTGTCCTTATCATCAACTGCCCTTCTTGGAGGAATGGTCTGAAATTCTGGATTGCTAGTTTTACTGCCAGCATTTCCTTTTGATTTATGTGCAGGTGCAGCTGATCTGGAGTCCATAAGCCTTGTATGCACTTGTCCAGCATGTGGGTCCCCCAACCGAGGTCTGAGGCGTCCGTTGTGATGGTTTGGCTTGGTTGAATGCTGTGGAAGGGCAAACCTGGGTTTGACTGGCATGCCTGAGCCCACCATAGGAACTCTTGTTTCAGGCATGGGATTAGTGGTATTTCGGTTTCTAGGCTGTGCCTGTGTTGAGACCATAAATTCTTCAGGTACCACTGTAGCTTTCTCATATGCAGTCTGGCATGAGGGACCAGGATTATGCAGGATGCCATGAAGCCCAAGGCCTGCAGTACTTTCCTTGCTGTTAGTTTGTTCTGTTTTGTTAATGCCAAGAAGTAGATAGGAAGTTGTTCTTGTTTTTCTGCAGTTAGGAATGCCATCTGTTTTACTGTGTCCAATTCTGCACCTAAGAAGGTTATTCTTTGGGATGGTATCAGTCTTGATTTTTTTATATTGACTGTATATCCCAGGGCTTGCAGTAAGCAAATGACTCTTTGTAAGTGTTCTGTTAGCTTGTTTTTGTTGTCCGCTTGTATCAAGCAGTCGTCCAGGTATGGATATATTTGGATTCCCTGAAGCCTGCAGTGAGCGATTACTGATGCCAGGCATTTCGTGAACACTCTGGGCAGTAGATAAGCCAAAGGGCAATGCTGAGAATTGATAATGCTCTGATCCTGCAAGAAATCTGAGGTATCTTCTGCAATTTGGTCGTATGGGGACGTGCAGGTATGCCTCC
This sequence comes from Protopterus annectens, assembly GCF_019279795.1. Taxonomy (NCBI): domain Eukaryota; kingdom Metazoa; phylum Chordata; order Ceratodontiformes; family Protopteridae; genus Protopterus; species Protopterus annectens. The sequence goes on along the minus strand of NC_056736.1, from coordinate 711,876,761 downwards.
TTGAGATCTAGAGTCACCAGCCAATACTCCTTGCCCAGCATGGGAAGAAGTTGCTGTAGGGTCAGCATTTTGAATTTTGGAACAATGATGAATGTGTTTAAAGCGGACAGGTCGAGAATAGGCCTCCAATTTTTCTCTTTTCTTGGTACCAGGAAGAGTCTGGAGTAAAATCCCTTTCCTTGTTCCATAGATGGTACCCTTTCCACAGCTCTCATCTTTGCTAATTGAGCTATTTGTTTTAGAGCTTCTGTCTTTTGATTTGGTGGTAGGTTTGGCATTCCTCTTTTTCCTGGTAAAGTATGGAAATGAAACCTGTAGCCTTGGTCTATAGTTTGCAAAATCCACTTGTCTCTTGTGATGTAGTGCCAGTTTTTTGAAAATAAGGCTAACTTTCCGCCTAAGGGTGCTGCAATTTGTTCCCTGGTAGGCGGTGCCAGAGCCAAGTCACTGTGATTGTCCTGTTGCAGTGGTAGTAGTTGTGTCTGTGCCTCGCTGGTTGTTACCTTGCCACTGGCGTCCCCTGTAGGCACCTCCTCTGGATTGATTTCTGCCTCTCGAATGCCTATTCCTGCCTCTCTGTGTTTTAGAGGAGTCTGGAAAGGACCAATTTTTGGAAGGCCAGTTCCTGCTAAACCTTGGAGGCTGAACCTGTAAGAAATCTTTCACCGTTTGTACAGATTTTGCCTTCTCTTCCATTTTCTTCAGTACCTGCTGAGCAGGAGAACCAAATAAACTGACCTTATCCATAGGAGCATCTAATAGTTTTGCTTTAACATGATCCGGCAAGACCTGTTCTTTCAACCATGCATGCCTTCTTATAACTGTGCCAGTCATGGCTGATCTAAAGGAAGCCTCCAGTGCATCATAGCCACATTTTAAAGAATGGTTACTAACCTGCTGAATGTTATGCACCATTTCTAGAACATATTTCTTATCTAAAGAATCATCAGAGGACAGTTTCTTAGTTAACTGATCAAGCATAAACTCCTGGTATTGGATCATATGAAACTGACAGTTCAATGCCCTAGCTGAGAGTAGCAGAGGTGTATACTTTTTTACCCCATCTCTCTAAGGACCTGGATTCCCTTTCAGAAGGGAGAGGGTTTTTAACTGAGGTCGAAGCTACTGCCTTAGGCCCCTGGGAGATAGTCTCGGGATCTGCAAAAGGAGCCTTGTATAAATGGTGATGTGTGTCCGGGACCCTGTAAAACCTATCGGGCTTAGCAGGGGCTGGAGGCAAAGTGTCAGGAGCAGTGCAAGCATCATTAAATGCATCATCTACAACAGGAAGAACTGGAGGTATAGCTAAAGGCCTATGTTGTGGTAAATGGAAAAAAGTCCTAAGCCTTTTCCTTGAGTCTGAGAAATCTTGCCCCTGCCATTGAAATTGCTCTCTCATGGCATGTAAGGTTTCCCCAAAGGAAAATTCCTCTGGTGGAGAGGCAGAAGGAATCGATTCCTCAGCATCGGAGTCTTCATAAGTAGAAAAAGGAGCCTCTGGATGGTCTGTATTGTCTGAATCATCAGAAGAATCATCTGAGGACACTGGCTCAGGGGGCTCTGCTCTAGGTCTCTTTTCTGGAGGAGGTTGAGAGGCCCTGTCTGGATGAGGTTGGCATCCCCTTATTAAAGAGATGAGATCCTCTGCCAGAGTAAGCATTTGGGAACTGGAGCTGGGCCTGTGAGAGGGGGGCTTAACAGGCACAGACTTAGAAGTTTTGGCTGCTTTAGCCCTGGCAAAGGCCTTTATGGACATGGCTGCAGGCCTAGCAGCACCACGTGCAGGGGTTGAAACATCCAAAGGGATGGTGTCCGTTAGTTCTTGTGAAACCACAGTAGCAGGTTGAATTTCAGAGGCCGACTCAACCAGGTTAGAAGGGGCCTCGGTAGTAGTCATGGATTCGGCTGAAGTTAGAACCGTTTGCTCTGTTTCGGCCGAAACCGAGACACTCGCGGTTTGCTTAACCGCGGTTTCGGCCGAAACCGCGGACCGCGAGTGTCGGTCCTTTTCTTTGCATTTCTTAACAGCTTGTGAAGTCGGAGGATCCGATGGCATTATGTACGCAAATTCTGAGCCGAAAAACTGTTCAGCAAACTCCGACCGACGTCTAAGCGTCCGTCGGTTGAAAGAAGCACAGGCTAAACAAGCTGCTACGTCGTGGTCTGGGCCTAAACAAGGTAAGCAGTAAGAGTGGAAATCTTTATGAGGTATTTGTTTCCCACAAGTTAAACAGTTATTCACTTTTTCTGACATCGGCTGAGGCAAGAAAGAGTCCCCAATGGGGTACTTAGCTTTTTAGAAGTCTTCGAAGTAGTATTCGGTAGTAGTAATCTCTGGATCTGACCGACCGGCACTTGCGAACAGCTTCTGCTTCGGGCGCCACGCGGCAAGAAAGACTGGGGAAAATGGCGTCGGCTGATGCCTTTATACCCGAAGAACTGCAGCTATGACGTCGGGTGAAGTGCGACACCAGCCGAGGCCAGACCCAGACTTTGGAATCCGGCCGACCGAAGGGCTGCCTGACGACAGGACAACCCATTTGTAAGGACTGCAGATGCATCCTTGAAGGACATCAGGTGACAGCAACCGACGCCGGACCAGGACTTTGGAATTCAGGCGGACTGCGGGTAGCCTGCCAGCAGGATAACCCAAGTGTAATGACTGCAACAGTGAAACATGATGAACATCAGGAGAAACTACTAATCAAAGTGCACAGTTAGGGATTAGATGTGTCAAGTGTAACCACAGGGGCCACACAGCAGTCAAATGTCCATTGAGGCAAGGTGAGAAACAAAAGGTGAGGGAACCAGCAAGTGGTGATGACAATCTGCCAGTGGTAAGTTGTTTAGAAACAACTGGGGTGTCAAATTATCACCATAATATATGTCCTACTTTTGTACATGGTAAACAGGTAACAGCAAAGAGGGACACAGCTTCTGATATAACCATTGTGAGACCTGCAGTGGTTAGAGAAGAGCAGTACTTGCTTGGGCAGTCCACTCCCGTCAGACTGTTGGGGGGTACCCCATTCCAAATCACTCTGGCTAGGGTTCATCTGGACTTGGAGGGTGGAAGAGGAAGCAAGCAAGTAGGTGTGTTTGAGGATATTCCTGCAGATGTCCTGATAGGGAATGACTGTGATGATGCAGTACCTTGTGTACATGCAGTGACACGCAGTCAGGCTTGGAGAAAGGCATGTAGGTCCGGTAGTCTGGGAGAGACCCAGAAAGATCTCATACCTGAAGCTGGGATTGGCATGGTGGCTTTTTCAGAGAAGGTGCTATCTGGTAGCAGTAAGTCTGAATGTAAGCCACAGCTACTGGAGAGTACTGATGTTCCCTTGGACACAGCGACTGCGAGGACAGAGGCGAGTGGTGGTACCCAGAGTGACAGCGAGGTACAGCTGTAGGAAATTACTAGGCTTCTTGTGGAAGGGGATCTTGTGTTTGAAATATTCCTGCAGATGTCTTTATAAGGAATGACTGTGTTGATGCAGTGCCTTGTGTGCATACAGTGACACACAGTCAGTCTGGGAGACAACATGTAGATCCAGTAGTCTGGGAAAGAACCAGACAGATCTCATACCTGAAGCTGGGACTAGTGTGGTGGCTGTTTCAGAGGAGGAGCTATCCTGTAGCAGTAAGTCTGAAAGCGAGCCACAACTGCTGGGAGGTACTGATGTTCCCTTAGACACTGACTACAAGGATGGAGGTGAGTGATAGTACTCAGAGTGACAGTGAGGTACAGCTGTCGGAAGACACTAGGCTTCCTGTGGAAGGGGAGCTTGGGAGGGTCACAAATGTACAGTTTATACAGGCTCAACTTATGGACCCTACATTACAAAGCTTGCGGGAGATGCTTAAGGAAGCACCTGAGGTTCAAGAAAGAGGGGAGTCTGTATATGGGAGCAAAAGTTTATTGTATAAAGACTGGACTCCTAAGGGAGGGCTGCAAGGTGAGGTAATATGGCAGTTAGTAGAGCCTACAGCTTACGGTCTGCCACTTTTTGCTATAGTGCCCAATATTCCTGGTGCAGGTGATATTAAAGCAGAGAAGGAAGGTTTGTTGTATAGAAAGTGGACTCCTATGGGAGGGCTGGTAGTTGAGGTAGTGCATCAGCTGGTACAGTCTAAAGCCTACTACCTCCCACTTCTAGCTAAAGTCCCCAATAGTCCTTTTGCAGGTGATATTGATGTAGAAAAGGTGGCAAGTGTTTTGCTAGAAATTTTCAGCAGAGTAGCTCTTCCACAGGAAAAACTGACTGACCAAGGCGGCAACTTCATGTCAGATCTGCTGACTTCTCTGTGGAAGTGTTGTGGGGTGAAACATTTAAAGAACACTCTCTACTATTTCCAGGCTAACAGTCTTGTGGAGAGGTTAAACTCTACACTGAAGACTATGCTACCAGCATTTGGGGACCAACATGTTAGGGAGGTCTTGGATAGATTAAGTTGGGTAGGATTAACCATTAAACTCAGCAAAAGTCAAGTGGGTATGGCAGAGGTCACTTAAATAGGACAGAGTCGGAAGTGGTAAAATTAGGCCAGAACCTGTCATGGTGGAAGATATTCAAGTATGGCCAGTTCATGTTACTAAGAAACAAGTGACAGCATTTTTAGGGACAGCGGGGTACTATAGGAAATTTGTGCTCAATTACAGTACCGCATCTGCACCCCGTATGGCCCTAACTAGGAAGAATACGCCGGACAAGGTAGTGTGGACCACAGACTGTGAACAAGCATTCCAAAAACTTAGATATTTTGGGTTGATCCCATGTGTTAGCCAGCCCAGATTGCAATAAAACAAATATTGTACAGATAGATGCTTCAAATTATGAGGCGGGGACTGTGCTAAGCCAAGTTTTCCCAGCAGGAGAAAACGCTGCAGTGGGGTTAATAATCCCAATGCAATATGGATTGTCTAGAAGAGGAGTATGTTGATATTCTCAGGCAGACCCATTTTTCTCAAGCGTCTCTGTTTTCAAGGATCACTTGAAAATCGTGCTTGATTCATAAGTGGGAGGGATGTTAAGAAAATGAAAACACTCATTTGTGTTAGCATATCTGGCAGTAGATTTGTGTGTAGTCTCAAATTAACTTTATTGTACGTCAGCATGTCTACTCAAGAAAATGCAAGCAAGTTTTAAATGTTGAGTATTTCCCTGTGTAAACAGAATATTTAAATAATCTGTCAGTGTTTTGATACATTTCTAACTGTGCATGTTTGACAGGGAGACTCTAAAGTGCAAACTGTGGAGAATCAGCTGAACAGTAGATGATGTCATTAGAATGTTCCTGGTTGCCAAGTGATTATTTAAATAACTGATTGAAAAAGTCAAACAGCTGTTTTTTTTTTTTTTTTTTTAAATAAGACAGTCGAGACTGCAGTTTGTGAAGAACAGTCACAGTGCCATGCAGTCAATGGAGACCCATGAAAGAGAACCCACCAAAAACTGTAAGCCTGCCTTTTGCCTTACCGTTGTGTGTTAGATTAGATCAGGGACAATATTATTTAGTTAGATTAGGGTAGATTAGTTATTATGATAGAGTTTTTCTAAAATAATTGACTCCTATTCTGCAGTTAAAATTATTTCTAGTGACCTAGTTCTGGTATTTACAAGAATGTAAACTGATAGCTTTCAATAAATCACTTTACTTTTTATTAAATGTTTTTCATAACTTTATATTGTGGCTGGAAATCAGTGTTTTTCTTTAGAGATTAGAAAGTTCTTCTACCTGTTTGATACTCCCTGGAGCACCTCGAAGGCCTGGATGCTTATGATCATAGCTATCATTTATTTTGATATTTAATTTTCATAACTGGACACCCCTTTAGAAGGGCATAAAGACACACTGGTGGCAGTGTTACCGTATTACTTTAGGGAAAGGACACAGCTGGAAATCTGTCAGGCTTTCCCAGAACTGTTTAGATTTGTGTGATTTAAATTAACATTGAGTGCGAGTGAGTGTATCAGAGGTCTTAAACTGGGACACACTTCTCTGAAGTGTATAATAAGAAAATACATTTGGGGTGGACAGAGGTATATAGTCCAATCCCGTAAAAATGCTGCTGTGCGCTTAGGGGAAAATTGTGAAATATTACTCCCGTTTAAGTGACAGCCTCACAATGGAGTTAGTTGTGAGGACTTAAGCTCCTTGTTTACTAACCCATGACAGTAAGGGACGTCACATTTAATTGGTGGCAGCCTGTGGACATAGCTGGATATCACAGTTACTTTGATGTCCAACTGGAAATCTTTCAATAGATTTATAGAAATAAAAACTAAAAGTAAAGAATATTTTTTCTGAAAAATTGCTTGCTTAAAAGAAAAAACTAAGGTGTCTGTGTACATTCATGCACTGCAATAAGCACATGCTGCTGTTGGAATAATATATGAAGGAAAAAAACAGCAAACTGAACAGTTTATACTAGTTTCAATGGCTACTCTGGGCAAACATGAAGGATTTATTATTGTCAACATTCTATCTTTAATAAAAAGCAAGTTAGAACAAAGTTTGCAGTTCTGAGATTCTTCTGCTAGAAGTAATGACTACCAGACACGGAAGGTTCCAAAATACATTTGAGATCCACTCTGGCTTCTGGTTCAAAGGAAAGAGAAGTCAATTTCCCTAGTACAAAAAAAGAGATGCCAAGGAAAGCCAAAACCTTCAAGAGGCAGACAAATAAGGTGTCCTTTCTGGAAAGTCATACAAATGTTTTAGAGATGCTAAGAAATAAAATTAACACTTTGTACACTGGATAGGACTTGACTGTCAACGGATTGACAAAATTATAACTGAAATATAAATCAAATGTCTGTGTTCTGGTATGAACTAATTTGACAGAAGTTAGGCAATGGACCACCCACTGTAGGTAACAAGAGTCCCTAGACATCACTGGAACTGGGAAAAAAAATTGTCAACAATAGTAAGTGAACATCTGGGTGAGGCTTTTCAGACTGGTGTGCAAGGACAGTTTTGACAGACCTCAGTGACAGAGGATACATCAGACCACAAGACCCCAGCAGAGGTAACCAGACTGTTGTTTTAAGCATTTTTTTTTAATTATGTTTAAAGCAGTAATTAATTTACCCACATGAATAGAAAAGAAATTCCTGCCAAGCAGCAGACATGTTTTAACAATTCTAATTCACTCCAGTTACATAAATTGCTCAATTCCTGCCTTCCCTTAAACCTCACTTTCCCTCCACCTGGATATTATTCTACATGTATTCTTCCAACAAAAATCAGTTTCTACAAAATGTGTTCTTTCCCTTTTCTAAAAATGCCACCTCCAGGTCCATCTCCCTTACAATGCCCAGGGACTTCCTTTATGTTGGGTATAAGTTTTGATTTCCATTTTCTACCATTTTTTTTGGCGGTTAACAGCATTAAACTTTGGAAAAGGCCTTACTATGACTAGGCAATCCGGATCCTATACCTCAGCTCAAAAAGTCTCATTTCTTTAGTTATAACCATTTGTTCCCCTGTACAGCACTTTTAAAACCGGCCAATTTATTACTCTCCCATAGACATGTTCCAAATTACTTTTCTCTTCCCCACCACACCAAAAGCATTTCTTATTGATGAAAAGAAATATCCTCTGCAGTCTACTTTCAGTATAAAAATACACATGTAAACAATTCCATGCAAAAATCCTAAATATTTTGGACTGTGCAGCACACCTGGGAGGCAAATGAATTACTTCCTGTTTTCCTTTGTAAGCTTCCTTACTATTTTCATTCCTTTGTAAACTTCCTTACTATTTTCAATCCTTTGTAAACTTCCTTACTATTTTAATTCCCAATCTTTTACAATGTCCACTGATACTTGCTTACAGTGAACTTGCAATAAACATCCGCTTGAATTCTAGGGCAAAATAAAAACTCTATCGGGGTGATCTTTTACTTAGAACTGCCACATTCCTTGCACTTTGTCTATACTATTGTTTATCAATCCTTGACAGGAAGGTAGTTTCTAACCTGCAGTCAAAACTTCTGCTTTGCCTTATTACAAAACCTATCCTTTCATGATGATATATTCCCAAAACCATGGTACTTTTTTTTAAGTTCCTCCAGTAAATTCCATGGGTCTTGCCTGTTTTCTATACCTGTAATCACAAGTCAAAAGCAATGTCTTTCAACTTTACCCCATTAGGGGATCGCCACAGCAGATCCCCAGTCTGCAGATTGATTGGCAGTAGAGTTTTTACGGTGTCAAGTTACTGAAGGCACGTATATATATATATATATATATATATATATATATATATATATATATATATATATATATATAGATATATATATATAGATATACATATACACACACACACACACCTATCTACCCGTACATCTTTAAAACACACTCGGCCACAGGGAGTACATGCAGACTCTGCACAGAAGGTGCTCCAGCCAAGAATAAGAAGTTATGTACCTACCATAACGTTCCATGTTAGTTGTCTTCTCTCACCTTCTTTCTTGCTGGATGGGTTCGGAGCCGATCCTCGGCTCCGACTCGGCACTTGCTAAGCTCGAGAGCTAATTTTACCAGCTCGAGGCAACCCTATATCCCATGATGCAAGGCGTGACTACCCCAGATCTCGTTTGGTAGCTATGAAAAACCCCTGCCAGTAACCTTCTTCCCAGAAAGGAAGGAGGAGGACTAAATATGGAAAGAAAATACAGCAAATAACCACTAAAGACTAGTGATACTTCCTACTGGAGGTCCATAGAAGGAATGAACAGTACCCAGAGAAGAGTACAATTTCAAGGTCTGTCCAGGCTAGGGGGAAGGAGGGAGGGACGCAAGAAAGAAGGCGAGAGAAGACAACTAACATGGAACGTTATGGTAGGTACATAACTTCTTAATGTTAAGTTGTCAAACTCGCCTTCATTCTTGCTGGATGGGACCGCGTCCCTAGCACCTCTATCCTGGGTGGCTCAATGGAACAGACTCTTGAGAACTGTGGAACCAAACCTAGCCCTAGCCCTGTCCCTGGAGGCCAAGTCCAATTTGTAATGAGAGACAAAGGTGTGAGGAGTGGCCCAAGTGGCTGCCGCACAAATGGTGTCAATAGGTAGCCTATCCTGAAATGCTGTGGAAGTGGCTAGGCGCCTGGTAGAATGTGCGTTTGGTTTCGAGGGCAGTTGCTTGCCCCTAAGGAGATAAACATGAGAAATGATAGAAGACAGCCATCTGGATAAGGTCACCTTGGAGACCGGAAGACCTTTTCTGTTTTCTGCATAAGAAAGAAACAGTTGATCAGATTTTCTGAAATGTTTAGTTCTGTCTAAGTAATATCTGAGTTGGCGATGGACATCCACAATGAAGTTTCTGTTCTGCTCTGTCAGAATAATTAGGGAAAAAAACTGGCAATTCAATAGATTGATTAATATTCATCTGGGAAGCAACCTTGGGCAAAAAAGATGGATTAGTTCTTAAAGACACGCTATCTTTGTGGAAAACCAAGTATGGGGGACGGACACAGAGAGCGTGAAGTTCAGACACCCTCCTGGCTGAAGTAACAGCAACCAGAAAAATCGTCTTCCAGGAAAGAAATTTTAATGAGCATGTAGCAGCCGGTTCAAAGGGGGGCAGAATCAAGGATGCCAGCATTAAATTTAGGTCCCATTCCGGAGGAGGATCTTTGACTGGAGGTTTCAGCAGAAAGATCCCTCTAAGAAAGGCTTTGCAAAGCTTGAGAGACGTTACGTTTTGATCCGCTAAGCCAACATGAAAATTTGAGATCGCTGCTAGCTGAATCTTAACTGTCGAGGAAGAAGAACCTGACTGAAAAATCTCAGCTAGGAAGTCCGAGACTGACTGTACTGGGGCTGTAAAGGGATCTATGTCCCTAGACTTTGCCCAGAAGGAAAAACGCCGCCATTTACTAGCATAAATCCTTCTGGTAGAGGACTTTAGAGAAGCTACTATGATATCTCGCACGGGATTAGAAATCATAGGAAGCCTGGCTAAGGAAGGAAGTGGAGCAACCAAGCAGTGAGGTTGAGAGAATGAATGGCCTGGTGCAGATGACACGAATGGTGAGTCAGAAGATCTGGAATTGGATCCAGATGCCAAGGCTGAACCAAAAGATGACGATGAAGGGACGGAAACCAAATTTGTCGAGGCCAGTAAGGGGAAATGAGAATCAATTTGGCTCTCAAGACGGTAGCTTTCTGAATCACTTGAGGATCAGCGGAAATGGAGGAAAGGCATAAAGAAGTCCCCGGGGCCAATCCTGGGTTAGAGCGTCTCTGGGGGGATGGCCTGGAAGTGGAAAGAGGGAGAAGAAGTCTGGGCATTTGCTGTTTTGGGGTGTAGCAAAAAGATCACAGCAAGGGATGCCCCACTTCTGAAAAATCCCGTCCACTACTGATTGTTTGAGAGACCACTTGTGTGGCATGAGAACAGCTCTGCTCAGTCTGTCCGCTAACAGGTTGGATTTCCCGGGGATATGCGTTGCTATCAGAAACCGATGAGAGGAGATTGCCCATTGCCAAAGTCTGAGAGCTTTTCGACACAGTGGATAGGACTTGGTCCCGCCCTGTTTGTTGATATACCAGACTACGGACATGTTGTCCATCTGAACTGCAATAGTCCCTAAGGGAAGAAAGTCGCTGAGAGCTTGCAACGTTAAAAGCACCGCTCTCATCTCTAGGACATTTATGTGCAGATGGTATTCTATGAGTTGCCAAGTCCCGTGGACCATCCTGCCCTGATAATGCCCGCCCCACCCGATCAGAGAGGCATCCGAAGTGACTGTGGCAACTAGAACTGGGGGAACAAACAGTCAACCCTGATGGAGTTGTGGAGAAGACATCCACCAGGTTAGGTGACTCTTGCAAAATTGCTTCACGAAGATCTCGTGACGCATGGGAAGCTGCTGGAATGACCACTGGGTGAACAACATCCACTGCAGAAGACGCATGTGGAAGCGAGCTAAAGGAAGGAGTACGATGGCCGCAGCCATAAGACCTAGCACCTTCAGGACAAATCTGGCCCTGATCTTTCTGCTGAGTAGTATGATCCGAACATACTTTTGGATGTCCAGAATTCTTTGGTTTGTGAGTCTTGCTGACATCCCGACAGTGTCTAATTCTGCGCCTATAAAGGTAATAGATTGGCAAGGAGACAATGAAGATTTTTCGGAGTTTATAGAGATCCCTAACTGGTTGCAGATGTGAAGAGTGTAGTCCCTGGCCTTGAGAAGTTGATGCCTGGTGGTGGCAGAGAGGAGCCAGTCGTCTAGATACGGAAACACCTGGAATCCTTCACGTCTCAGGTGAGCCGTGACCACTGCCATGCATTTGGTAAACACTCTGGGGGCTGTAGTGAGACCAAAGGGCAGGGCTCTGAATTGAAAATGACTGGTCCCCAGCCGAAAGCGGAGAAACCTTCTGGAGCGCCTGTGAATTTTTATGTGATAGTACGCATCCTGAAGGTCTATTGAGCACATCCAGTTGTCCTTACCCAAAAAGGGTGGAATGGACTGAAGCGTGACCATCCGGAACCTTGCCTTCTTGACAAACTTGTTTAGTTTGCTGAGGTCTAAAATTGGTCTCCAATCTCCCGTCTTTTTGGGGACCAAAAAGAATCTTGAGTAGATTCCGGATCCTACTTGGTCTGCTGGCACTAGTTGGATGGCTCTTTTTGCTAGGAACTTTGATACCTCCCGCTTTGCCAATTCCCTTAGACCGGGTGAAACGTCTGGAAGGGATTGATGAGGAACGGGATATCTCTCGAAAGGGATATTGTAACCCTCGGATATGATCGACTGTACCCATTTGTCTTGAGAAAGGGAATGCCAGGCTGTTGGGTACAGCGACAATCTTCCCCCGACTGCCTCCAAGGGTGGACAGTCGGGCAACACCTCAGGGATGCTGGAAGGGTTTATCAGAGAGAGGCTCCCTGCTACCCTGATTCTGCGGACCCCCTCTGCCCCTAGGGCGGCATCTGTTATTACCCCCTCTGCCTCTGGGGGTAAACTGACCACGTGCATCCGGCGTGACTCCCTGAGATTTACGGAACCACATCCCCCCCCCCTTCTGACCTTTGGGATAGGGTCTTAAAGGAGTGGAGAAATGGACTCCTACGGCAGAAAGTGTCTTGCCATCTTGCTCACACCTGGTCAATGTGTCCTTCACCTGAGGTCCGAACAAAGCCGAACCATCGAAGGGAGTATTAGTGAAGGACGCCTTAAAGGGGTCTGCGAAATTGCAAAGCCGCATCCAGGACTGACGCCTAAGTGCCACTCCTGTGCCTGCGGCTCTACTCGCCCCATCGGCTGCATAAGAAATGAGCCGCATGGAGGAGTTAGCTATAGAATTTAGGATTCCGAGCTGTGAGGCAATCTTTTCTTGAGCCCCAGCAGCTGACGGATCCTGAACTACCTCACCTAGTTCCTTGAGAATATCTCTCTGAAGCCGGGTAAAGTGACAGAGATAGTTCAGCGAACGCATAGCAAAGGTCGCTGACGAAAAAATCTGCTTACCATACCTATCCATGGTCCTAGAGTCCTTGTTAGGAGGATGGACAGGTACAGAAGGATCGGCAAGTTCCTTCTTGGTGGCAGCCGCCACCACCATGGCATCAACAGGAACACCCTTGGTGACAAACTGTCTGTCTGCGGGGGCCGTGACGAATTTAGAAGGCCTCCTGGGGACTGGTTCCACAGAATCCAGAGCCGCCCTCGCATTTTGAGCCACCACTTCCATGAGCGGGTCGAAAGGCGGAGACACCCAGGAGGTAGAGGGTCGAGATCCAAAAGCCTCCAGGTATACCGACTCATCCTCGGAGGGGTTAATGGAAGGCCAGTTCCCACTCTGCTTAAGGAGTTCCAGGATGTCTGAAAAAGAGACATCCTCAGAGGGGGACCGTGGGGAACCCTCCGACTCATCTAAGTTGGTATCTGATGTCGTAGACTCAGGGGAGTCTGTGTGCTTCCTCTTACACGTCCTCTTACGCGGGGGTTCTCCCGAAGGATCAGGAGAAACCTCGGAAGAGGAAGTTCTTCCCAATGGGGAAACCTTAGGCGATGGATCTCTGGGTCCGGGAGCAAGAGAGTGGGAAGAGACATCTACAGGCACCAAAGAGGGAGGAGCTAAAGGAATTGACCGTGGACTAAGCTCCGGGGCTAGAACACTCCTCATCACCTCAAAGGCTCCTCTTCCAGGGAGGCCAGAAGACTCCCGCTCCGAAGAAACAGGAATCCCTGGTCCCGCCGAAAGAGAAGGCTCCGAGGCTGATGTCGGTGCCGAGCTCACCAATGCCGATGCTCCAAGCAGGGGTCGGACAAGGGTCCGATGCCACTAGCCCCCTCGGGCCGACAAGGGAGACCCGACGACCGGATCCCTCCAAGGAAGGTCTCAAGGAGGAAATCGGAGTCGAAGACGACGGAGCCGACAGGGGAGGTATCGGCTCCAGCGCACCCACAGTCAATGTTCCGAGAAGCTCCGGCTCCGAACTCTGAAGGAGAGTCGGAGGAGGAATTTCAGGGGGATGAGGGATAGTGGTAGTCTGCTGAGACGGGCTATGGAGCATCTGGGCCAGTGCCTTTGACTTCAAAAGTCTACTTACCACCCTCTCCAAGTCATGGTCTGACAGCCTGGAAGACCTTGAAGATCAGCTCCGATGGCTCCGCTCCGACAACAGAGGAGATCCCGGAGACGAGTGAATCGACTCCAGGGAAGGGGACCGAGATCTCTTCTTGGAAGGAGCCATCGGAGCCGAAGACCCTTCAGTTCCAAACGGAGCTGACAGCTTATCGGCACCAGTTTTAGTCAAAGATACGTCGGCTCCGGCCGGAGCAGACATCGATGCAAGTATATCGGAGGCAGCCGGCACCGATACCACTACCTCAGAGATAGAAAGATCGGCTCCAGCCAGAGCCGATCTCAACTCCGAGGGAGTCGGAGCCACAGCCGAAGGCTTACAAGTCACAGCCGAGGCTTTAGGTGGCTTAGAGGGCTTACCCGACCCAGTCTTGGTAGGTGAGCCCTCTGGCTTCAATAAGCCACGTAGGATAAGTTTATTCCTACGTTCCTGCAGGACTCTCTGGCTGAAGGAGTGACAAATAGCACAGGAGTCCTGCAGGTGTAGAGGCCACAGGCAGTACACACAAGAAGTGTGACCGTCTGTCAGAGACATCTTCTGACAGCACGAGTCACACTTCTTGAAGCCTGAGACCTTTACTTCTTTGGACATAGTATGCCCAACACCAAAAAAGCACACACAGACAATCCAATCACACAGTTAGCTAGTGGAAAGGAGAAAAAAACTAATTAACACACTCACTCTTTCTGACAGAAAGGTAATGGAATGGAGGCTTAAGGCCTGAGGAAAGAAAAACTATCCCTATTACAAAAAGAAAGGGAATATAGGGCTATGACCGATAGATACTATTAACACTTACTCTTAAAGAGAGTATAGGAAAAAAAGGAAATTTTTGACTGACTTTTAGTATAAAATACTACAACTTTACCTGAGCTGGTAAAAGGAGACCTCTTCGCGAAGCGGCAAACGAGATCTGGGGTAGTCACGCCTTGCATCATGGGATATAGGGTTGCCTCGAGCTGGTAAAATTAGCTCTCGAGCTTAGCAAGTGCCGAGTCGGAGCCGAGGATCGGCTCCGAACCCATCCAGCAAGAATGAATGCGAGTTTGACAACTTAACATCTGAACCGGAGAACCTCTTGCTGTGATGCAACAACACTAACCGCTGCACCACTGCTTTTTCAGCCCCATGATGGCATAGTAATTATATTTTCTGATGATTTAATTATGTGGCAATCTGCATGGCAATTATTCTTGTTAGGATCTCCATCCAAAATATATCCAAAATATTAGTCTCTAACTCGAACTCCACTAATGTTTCAACAGCATCCTTTTCCACCTTCTGCTTTACTTATGAATACTATTCTTTACTGTGTAAGCCACACTGTACTAGGGGAAGAAATCAGTTAAACTTAATTCTTGCCCTCTTCCCCTCCCAAATAAATTACTTCAACTCTTTATCATCACCCATAACCACTCTTCTAGTGGGGAAAATATAATGCCCCTGACGTCTTATGCAAGGCCAAAGAGAAAACCACACTGATCCATATCTACCAGTTTTGACAACACTTTTGCCATCTTTTAGCTAGTGCAGGCAAACATGCTACAATCATGGTTTAAAACTGAAACAGATCTCTGATTGTGGAACCAGTTCTATGGCCCTCATAGCCATGAGGGATCCCACCTGGTTTAATGCCTCAGACCATTGGTATTTTGGTAGGTCTGGCCATCCGTTTGGTCTTGGCAAGGTATGAAAGTGGAATTTGTAACCTCTTGAAACTACATCCAGAACCCACTTGTCTTGGTTATGTAAGTCCAATTTTGTTGAAAAAGAGAGAGTTTTCCTCCTAGAGGGGCATCCAGGAGAGAAGTTCCTGGAGCCATGCAGGGGGAGTCATTGAGCCTGTTTTCTAAATGATAGAGGTCTGTCCTCTCCACCCCTGGGGGTGGAAGCACTCCATTGTCTAGGTCTGGAAGAGGCCGGTGTTTGAGGCCTCCCTCTGGTGCACCTATATCTACCCCTCTGAGACCTGTCTGAGCTGGGAAAAGACCAATTTTTTGTTGGCCAATTTCTGCTAAATCTAGGGGGCTGAACTTGTAAGAAATCCTTAACCGTTTGCATGGATTTTGCCTTATCCTCCATTTTCTTTATCACCTCTTCAGCCTCAGGCCCAAACAAAACATTATGCTGAACAGGAGCATCCAGTAACTTTGCTTTCACTTGATCAGGTAAGTTTTGTTCCTTTAACCAAGCATGTCTTCTAATGACTGTGCCAGAGGCAGCCGCCCTGCAATAAGCCTCCAAGGCATCAAAACCACAGTGTAAACCATGCTTCCCCACTTGTTCAGTAGCATGCATCAAATCATGTAATTTCTTATTATCTGCACATGCAGAAATGGTGCCTAACTTTTGTTTCATAACAGACAGTAGAAATTGCTGATATTTTAGCATATGAAATTGGCAATTTAAAGCCCTAATCGATAAAGTAGCAGAAGTATACACTTTTTTGCCCCATCTCTCCAAAGCTCTGGAATCCTTATCTGTCGGAATAGGATTTTTAGCAGAGGCAGCCTTATCCCCCTTAGGACCCTGAGAAATGGTTTCTGGATCAGCAGTAGGATTTTTGTAAAGGAACTGGTGGGAGTCAGGGACCCTGTAATATCTGTCGGGCTTAGCAGGAGCTGGAGGAAAGGAGTCAGGAGTTAAATTAGCCTCAGAAAAAGCATCATCCACAATATCCAAAATAGGAGGAATAGCCAGGGGTCTATGTTGGGGAAGAAGGAAATCCCTGAGCCTTCTCTTAGATTCAGAGTACTCCTGTCCCTCCCAGTGAAAATGTTCCCTCATGTCATGTAAAGTTTCCCCAAAAGAAAAATCCTCAGGGGGAGAAGCTGATGGAATAGATTCCTCAGCATCAGAATCCTCATAAGGAGGGAAAGAATATTCCTGTTCAGAGGAAGACACTGAAGAAATAGATGCCTGATCAAAAGAATCATAGTCCAACTCTTGCCTTGGCCTTTTGTCTGGAGGGGATGTGAACCCCTAATCATGGTTAGCAAGTCCTCCGCCATTTTAAGTAACTGCTTCTGTCATTTCGGTCCCAGATCAGAAGAGGCCTGGGCTGGTGTCTTAGATTTGGAAGGAGTCTTTGTCTTTGTCCTGGGTTTTGTCTTTATCAGAAGCTGTGTAGGCCTGAAAACCCCCTCAGAAGCCGGTACCTGCACAGCGGCTCCGGACCCATCAGAGGGAGCATTGTCCGAAGGTCCTGCAGCTGGAGGGCTCAAAGGCCTAGTTGGCTCCTCGTGGGAGTTCGTTTCGGCTATCGGTTCTGAAATGGCCGATGACAGGGGCTGCGAAAGCACCTCACTGACGACGGTCGAACCTGAAGCTGGCTCTGGTTGTGTAACGTTGTCTGATTTGGACCTCGGAGGCCTGTCCTTATCCTTGCGTCGTTTGTGAACTTCGGTAGTCGGAAGCATGTCCGACGACATTTTATAATTAAATCGCCTACCAAAGTAGTGAAAAGCAAAATCGTACCTCCGGCAATAAATGCGTTGGTTAAATCTAGCACAAAACTGACAACTAGCTACGTCGTGGTCAGGGCCTAAACAAGGAATCCTTCTGAGGTATTTGCTTCCCACAAGAAATGCAATTATTAACTTTTTCTGAGATCAGACTGGAGGAAGAAAAAAGTTTCCCCAATGGGGTACTTAGCTTTGAGAAAAAGAAGTAAGTCTTCGGACTGAAGCACGAAAAAATATCAGGAGTCAGCCGACCGGCACATGCGAACTGCTTTCACTGCACGGCAAGAAAGACTGGAGAACATGGCGTCGGCTGGCAGCTTTGTACTCCTGGCGCTCTCACGTCAGGAAGCATGACTGAACAGCCAACACCAGATGCAGACTTTGGGATTCCGGCTGACCGAGGACTGCCTGTCAGCAGGAAGAACCCTACAGTGATGACTGCAACAGTGAAACACGAAGAACATCAAGCAACTCCCGACTGCCTCCAGAGATGGACAGCCGGCAACCCCTCAAGGTTGCTGTCCGGGTTTATCCAAGAAAGGTTCTCAGGACCTGAAATTCCTAGGACCCCCTCTGCCTCTAGGGTGACATTTATCATAATGCCTTTGGCCTCTGGGGGAAGGCGAGCCCTGAGCGTCCTAGGAAAATGACGGTGACTTGTGGAACCACATCTTCTTCTGGCCTCGCTGGTTCCTGGAAAAGGACCTTTGAGGCAGTGAGAAGTGGACCTCAACACCATACAGTGTCTTTCCGTCTTTCTCGCTCTGGACCAAAGTCTCTCTGACAGTCTTCCCAAAAAGGAAAGAACCATCCTAAGAGGCGTTGGCAAAAGACGCCTTGAAAGGCTCAGAGAACTGACATAAGTGGAGCCAGATGGCAACTCTTGACCCCGCCGCCCGTGCGGCTCCCTCCATGCCATGGGAGAGCAAACGCATAGAAAGGTTAGCTACAGACTTTAGGGTGGTCATTCGTGCATCGAACGTCTTCCTGTACTCTGCCGACATGGACCTTGGGGTCGACTCCATGACTTTCTTGACCAGATCTCTCTGGAGTCGAATAACCTGCGCCATTTTGTTCAGTGCCCTCACACAGAAAGTCGCTGAAGCATAAACTTGCTTTCAAAAACGATCCAATGTTCGCGACACTCGGTCAGGCAGATGGACTGTGGAACTCTCCTGGGCGAGTTCTTTCTTGGTGGCCACCGCCACCAGCATATCATCTACAGAGGACCCCTTGTGCCAGTTAACTCGTCAGCGGAAGGGCTTAAAACCATGTCTGGGTGCTTCGATATTGGCTCTACGGAGTCTGGCTCCTTCCATGCCCTAGATGTTATCAAATCCACAAGTGCATCAACAGGAGGGGACACCTAAATGGTAGACAGGCTCGAGTCGAATGCCTCCAGAAACACGGACTCGTCAGAGGTTGGTTTTGGGGTGGACCACCCCCCTATATGGTAGAGGATCTCCATGTCTCCAAAGGAAACATCCTTGGGGAGGGTGATCTTGGGGAACCTTCCCCTTCATCCAGGTCCGTGTCTTTGGTGAAGGACTCTGGAGGAGGAAGAGTCCAAGTGCCTCCTTTTACACATATGACTGCGGGGGGGACGACTATCTGGGTAAGTCTTGCAAGCAGGTTGCTCCAAGGCTAGACAGTCCTGGGGCACTATTGCTTGGCTACGGGTTGTCCCAGAGAGGGCAAGATGGTCGGACCTGCAGGATCATAGGATCATAGAAGTTACTAGGCTATTGGCCCTGAGGCCCTTACAAGCCTAGCCAAGTAGTTTAGCCCATGCACAGACAAATCAGCACCCAATGCCCCTGTCCAGCAGGGACATGGATGGAATCCCAGGGATGCATTTTCTATTTCCCATTCAGTTATCCAGGTTGCGCTTAAAAAGGGGTAAAGAGGTGCTCTGCTTGATGTGGAGAGGGAGTCTGTTCCATAGATGGAGGAGTCTCTGGGACACAAACCCGTCCCACCAACAAGTCCTATTGAGATCTTAGACCAGGTTGAGGCTGCGTGTGTGGGTTACTCGATTGGAGCTTGACTTGGACATGCAGCAGTCCCATCAATGTGGGGTCCAAGATCTCCTTGTATGCCAGAGATCACCTCTGACGCATCTGTATGAAACAGAGTTGAGGGATAGGGCTTTTAGCCTGTGTATGGTAGATTTTGAAGCCCTGGATTCTCCTGGTGAGGAACCTCTTTGGTCTCCCCAGCTGCTGCATGTGCTTTGCGGGGTACATGCTGAATGGGGCATTATATTCAATAATGGGCCTTATAAGGGAAGAATACAGGGATGTTATGACCTCCTTGTCCCTGGATGAGATACCCTTTCTTATGAGGTGAGTCATGTGGAAAGCTTTCCATACAATGGAAGCAACATTGTGGTCAAAAGTCAGGTTATCAATCTGGGTGCCCAAATCTCTGACGACTGACTGCGTGCTTAGGATGTTATTAATGTGATAATTTGTGGGGACATCACTCTCCCCAAAGGGGATGATTAGGCATTTTTT
This sequence comes from Protopterus annectens, assembly GCF_019279795.1. NCBI lineage: Eukaryota > Metazoa > Chordata > Ceratodontiformes > Protopteridae > Protopterus > Protopterus annectens. The sequence continues at coordinate 711,857,167 of NC_056736.1, read as the reverse complement.
TGTATTCAGCTTGAGGCCATGTTTCTGGTACCAGTCATTTGTTTGGGGGGAGACTCTCTTGGAGGATGTCCATGACACTAGAGGAACTGATGACAGCTCCCAGCTTGCAGTCATCTGCAAACCTGGTCAGCCACAGCCCACTGGTATTGGCCCCTACCTCAGAAAAGTATATCCCAAAGAACAGAGGCCCCCAAGACCAAGGCCTGGGGTATGCCACTTGATACGGGTCTATTGCTTGAGGTGGCTTCCCCTACTTTGACTAGGTGTGTTCTGTGAGCCAGTTAGCTACTCATCTGGAAACATACGGACGGATGCCTAGTTGATAGAGTTTATCTATTATGCCAGAGTGGGGGACAGTGTCGAAGGCTTTGGACAGGTCAAGGTAGGCAGTATGCACCATCTTCCCTCATCCATGGCTTTGGTGACAGTCTCAAAAAAGTCGACCCAATTTAAACAGACATGACCTCCCCTGTACTCAGCCATCTTCAAAATATACTTTCCTGGAGACACAAAATCATTTCTTGATGAAGTACATGCTGTGTGTGTGTGGGGGGGGGGGATTGGGGGGGGGTCCAACAAAAAGTGAGCTGTGAAACAGAATGAGATTCTGTTTCTTGTTTTCTGGTAATAAAGACCACAGAGAGACCGTGCCAGTCCAGTGAAACCTTTTTCAATGTTTCAATGGAAAATGATGGAAAGAAGGGCTGCATGAGAAAGTACAGTTGTGTACACTTACCATAAATGTAGATAGTCGAGTGTCTTCACTGTTGCAGTCTTGACTGTAGGGTTCTCCCCTGCCAGCAGGCAGTCCTCGGTCAGCCAGAATCCCAAAGTCTGGGTCCGGCATCGGCTGTTCAGCTACGCTCCCTGACGTTAGAGCGCCAGGAGTACAAAGCTGACAGCCGATGCCATGTTCTCCAGTTTTTCTTGCCCCAGATGTCAGAAGTTCCAAAATGAGTAAGGTCCCATACCCTTTGCAAATACACCTCAGAAGGGTGAAAAAAGGAAACACACAAAAGAAAAAATAAGAGGGGACAGGTGGGAGGGAAACCCAGACTGCAACAGTGAAGACACTCGAACATCTACATTTATGGTAAGTGTACACAACTGTACTATGTTCATCGTGTTTCACTGTTGCAGTCATGACTGTAGGGTAGAATCCCAAAGCAGAAAGAAAAGGAGGTGGTCATAAAGTAGAGGGGGCGGCTATAAGGCCCTGCAAGACTGCAGAAGCAAAGCCTGCCCTAGACTTAGAGCAGAGAGGTAGATTGTAGTGCTTGGAAAAAGTATGCACTGAACTCCAAGTTACAGCTTCCAAAATGTCTTTGGTAGGAACTCCCCTGAGGAAGGCAGCTGAAGTGGCAGCAGCTCTGGTAGAGTGAGTCCTTATACTCCCTGGGATTTGCCTTCCATGGTGTGAATAGCAAAATCTGATTCCATGAGCAATCCGTTTAGAAATGGTCTGTCCAGGTAAAAACGTAGTTCTCTGTGTACATCCAAGGAATGCAAGATCCTTTCCCCTTTATTTTGAGGAGTGGGGAAAAATGTTGGCAAGTGAATAGTTTGATTTAAAGCCACTTTGGAAACCACCTTAGGCATGAAAGTAGGATTAGTCCTTAAAGACACCCTGTCTTGATGAAAAATAATATAAGGTTCCACAGCCATAAGGGCTTGCAACTCTGAAACCCTCCTGGCAGAGGTCAGAGCTAACAGGATGGCTGTCTTCCAAGATAAAAACTTGATGTCAGATGAGGCAGCAGGCTCAAAAGGAGGTAAGGTGAGCTTTTCCAAAACATAGTTGAGATCCCAAGCAGGAATGGGAGGAGATCTAGGGGACCTTAAGTTCTTAGCTCCTCTGAGAAATTGTCTCATGAGCTGGTGGGAAAAGATAGGAGGATCTGTATTATAATGGGCAGAAAAAGCAGAGGCGTGTATCTTTATGGAAGAGAAAGAGAGACCCTTATGTAAGAGGTCTGACAGGTAAAGTAAAATCTGAGGAATGTTAGGAATAAGAGGATCGAGTCTGCATCCAGGAACAAAATCTTTCCCATTTTCCTGCATAAGATTTTCTAGTGCTAGGACGTCTGGCTTCTAAAATGACATCCATAACCTGCTTGGGTAGGAGAGAATGAATCAAAGATCCTGGATTAACCAGGCCACCAGGCTGAGAGTTTTGACATGGGAGTGTAGAATCTGACCCTGGTGTTGGGACAGAAGGTTCGGAATCTGTGGTAAAACACAGGGTGGCTCTCGACAAAGGTTTTTCAGTGTTGGGTACCAAAACTGTCGAGGCCAATTTGGGGCCAGCAAGATTATCATCTTGGGCTTGTCCTGCTTGATCTTTAGTAATACCCGTGGAAGTAGAGGAAGAGGCGGAAAGGCATATCCCGAGAGGTTTCTCAAACTGAATGATAAAGATCCACTTTCCAAGCTAGATCGTGGAAAGTCCTGGTGAAAAAAATTGTAGTTGATGATTGAGGTGGGATGCAAAGAGGTCTATGTGAGGACATCCCCAGACTGCTGTAATCATCTTGAATATTTCAGAGTCCAACATCCATTCGTGTGGATCCGAAAGGTTTCTGCTCAGACTGTCTGCCAGGAAGTTTTGCTTTCCTGGTAGAAACTGTGCTTGAAGTTCCAGATTGTAAGCTAGAGCTGTGTTCCAAAGATCCATGGCTAGTCTGCAAAGGGGATAGGAATGAGACCCCCCCTTGCTTGTTTATGTACCACATAACTGTGGTGTTGTCTGTCCGTATCAGTAGTTGTCCTGGTTGTAGAAGATTCCTGAAGGCCAATAGAGCTTTCTGAACGGCTAACATTTCCTTTAAATTGATATGCAGGTGCTTCTGATCCTTTGTCCAAAGGCCCTGCAGACAGATGCCCCGAAAATGGGCTCCCCATGCATAATCTGAGGTGTCTGTAGTTAGAATCTGAGTGGCAGGAGGCGGACAGAAGGGTTTTCCTTTGTTTAGAGTACATGCCTTGGACCACCAAAGGAATTCCTTTTGAAGACAAGGCAGGCCGGAGATCAGTATGTCTAGACTGTGACAATGCTGAGACCATTCACTTTTTAGGTACCACTGTATTTTCCTCATATGTAGTCTTGCATATGGTACGAGAAGGATGCAGAAGGCCATGTAACCCAGAGCCTGCAGGAATCTCCTTGCAGATAGCCGAGTTGTAGTTGCCAAGGTTTTGAAAGTTGAAGCCAGCTGTAACTGTTTTTCGTATGTCAGAAATGCTATCTGGGTTACTGTGTTTAGAGAAGCGCCCAGAAAAATTATCTGTTGTGAGGGTGTCAGATTTGACTTTTTTATGTTTACAGTGAATCCCAGGAACTTGAGAAGATTCTGAACAAACTGGAGATGCTGGAGTAAGACATCCTTGCTGTCTGCCTGAATAAGACAGTCGTCCAGATAAGGGTAAATTTGAATTCCCTTGAGTCTGCAATAAGCTACTACTGGAGCCAGGCACTTGGTGAAGACCCTGGGCGCAGTAGACAATCCAAAGGGCAGCGCAGAGAATTGGTAGTGCCTCGATCCTGCCTTGAACCTGAGGTATTTTCTGCGTTCCTGTCTGATGGGAATGTGTAAATATGCTTCTTTTAAATCCAAAGTTACCATCCATGCATTTTTGGTCAGCATTGGCGGTAGCTGCTGTAGAGTAAGCATCTTGAATTTTGGTATCTCTAGAAAGGTGTTCAAGACTGACAGATCCAAAATGGGTCTCCATGAATTTTGCTTCCTGGGGACTAGAAAGAGCCTTGAGTAAAAACCTTGTCACATCTCTGAAAGTGGAACTAGTTCTATGGCTTTCATAGCCAAGAGAGCTTCCACCTGGTTTAATGCCTCTGACCATTGATGTTTTGGAAGATCTGGCCATCCGCTTGGCCTTGGTGGGGTATGAAAATGTAATTTGTAACCTCTTGAAACCACATCCAGAACCCACTTGTCTTGGGTTACACGAGTCCAATTTAGATGAAAAAGAGAAAGTTTTCTTCCGAGGGGGGCTTCCAGGCAAGAAGCTCCTGCAGCCCAACAGAGGGAGTCATTGAGTCTGTTTTCTACGAGCTTGCGACCTGTCTTCTCCTCCCCTAGGGGTGGAAGCAGTCCACTGTCTTGGTCTGTAAGAGGCTTGCGCTTGAGGCCTACCTCGGGGGTGTCTATCTACCCCTTTGAGGCCTGTCTGAAATGGGAAAGGACCAATTTTTTGTAGGCCAATTCCTGCTAAATCTGGGTGGCTGTACTTGTAAGAGATCTCTAACTGTTTGCATGGACTTTGCCTTGTCCTCCATCTTTTTACTCACGTCTTCAGCTTTAGATCCAAATAAAACATTATGCTGAACAGGAGCATCCAATAATTTAGCCTTTACCTGATCTGGCAAATTTTATTCCTTTAACCATGCATGCCTTCTAATTACTGTGCCAGAGGCAGCAGCCCTACAAGAAGCCTCCAAGGCATCAAATTCACAGTGTAAACCATGTTTCCCAACTTGTTCAGTGGTATGCAATAAGTCATGTATTTCCTTATCATCTGCACTGGCGGAAATGGAAGTTAGCTTTTGCTTTAAAACAGACAGGAGAAATTGCTGGTATTTCAGCATATGAAACTGACAGTTTAAAGCCCTAATAGATAAAAGTAGCAGAAGTGTACACTTTTTTGCCCCACCTTTCTAAAGATCTGGAATCCTTCTCAGTGGGAATGGGGTTTTTAGCAGAAGTGGCTTTAACGCCCTTAGGACCCTGAGAAATGGTTTCAGGGTCAGCAGTAGGGTTCTTGAATAAAAACTGGTGGGAATCAGGAACCCTATAGTATCTGTCTGGCTTAACAGGAGCTGGAGAAAAAGAGTCAGGAGTTAAGTTAGCCTCCGAAAAAGCATCATCCACAATATCCAAAATAGCAGGGATAGCCAGGGGCCTATGTTGGGGAAGAAGAAGAAAATCCCTTAGTCTTTTCTTAGATTCCGAGTACTCCTGTCCTTCCCAGTGGAAATGTTCCCTCATTTCATGCAAAGTTTCCCCAAAAGAGAAATCTTCAGGGGGAGAAGCTGAAGGAATGGATTCCTCAGCATCAGAATCCTCATAAGGAGGAAAAGAATATTCCTGGTCAGAAGAAGAAACAGAAGCCTGATCAGAGGAGTCATAATAAACTTCCTGCGTTGGCCTTTTATCTGGAGGGGGATGTGAACCCCTAATCATAGTAAGTCCTCCGCCATTTTAAGTAACTGTTTCTGAGACTTGGGAGCCAGATCAGAAGAGGCCTGGGTTGCAGTCTTTGATTTGGAAGGAGTCTTTGCCTTTATAAGAAGCTGAGTAGGCCTGAAAACCCCTTCGGAAGCCGGTACCCACACAGCGGCTCCGGACCCATCCGAAGGAGCACTGTCCAAAGGTCCAACTGAAATATTCAAAAGCCTAGTTGGCTCCTCGTGGGAGTCCGTTTCGGCTATCCGTTCCGAAATGGCCGACGACAGGGGCTGCAAAAGCGCCTCACTGACGACGGCTGAACCTGAAGCTGGCTCCGCTTGTGCGATATAGTCTGATTTGGACCTTGGAGGCCTGTCTTTGTCCTTGCGTTGTTCGTGAACTCCGGTAGCCGGAACCGTATCCGATGACATTTTGCAATTAAAACGCCTACCGAAGTAATGAAAAGCAAAATCGTACTTTCGTTTAATAGTACGTTGATTGAATCTAGCACAAAACCGACAACTAGCTACGTCGTGGTCAGGGTCTAAGCAAGGAATACAGTAAGAATGAAAATCCTTATGAGGTATTTGCTTCCCACATGAAATACAATAATTAACTTTTTCTGACATCGGACTGGAGCAAGAAAAAAGTTTCCCCAACGGGGTACTTAGCTTTGAGTAGGAGAAGAAAGTCTTCGGACTGAAGTTTGATTAGAAAAAATTGTCAGGAGTCAGCCGACCGGCACTTGCGAACTATCACCGCACGGCAAGAAAGACTGGAGAACATGGCGTCGGCTGTCAGCTTTGTATTCCTGGCGCTCTGACGTCAGGGAGCGTAGCTGAACAGCCGACGCCGGACCCAGACTTTGGGATTCTAGCCGACCGAGGACTGCCTGCCGGCAGAGGAGAACCCTACAGTCATGACTGCAACAGTGAAACACGATGAACATCTGAACAGAAGAATCAAGAGCATGTTGGAAACAAAGTAAAGACAGAATCTGGGAGATCAAAAGGAATGAAACCAGTAACTTAGAAACTGACAAATGTGGGATTATAAAAGCAATGAAATATGATAGCGCAAGAACATCTGGAAATAATGGACTTATGGGAGACTAAACAATATACGTTTTAATTCATGTTATTAATGTTCATAAAAACTACTCAGGGGAAGGAAAGTACAGTTTTGTACCTACCATAAATGTAGATGTCCGAACTGGATAGCATCTGCAGTCATAACAACTGGGTTGTCCTGTCGTCAGGCAGCCCTTCAGTCGGCCGGATTCCAAAGTCCGGGTCCGGCTTCGGCTGATGTCGCACTTCTCCCGACGTCATCTCTGTTGGTCTTCAGGTATAAAGGCATCAGCCGACGCCATTTTCCTCAGTGTTTCTTGCCCCAGATGCCAGTAGCCCTCTTGTAGGCTAAAAATTTTGGATAAATGCCAATGTTTCCAAAAAGATAGTGGTAAACACAAAAAATAAGCATGTATGTACATATATACAACAAATACACCATAAAGACTCCCCCACCAGCTAGCTATTAGGAGGGTAAACACCCTAGGAGTACCACAGAGGGAAGGAGGGAGGTAATCCTGACTGCAGATGCTATCCAGTTCGGACATCTACATTTATGGTAGGTACAAAACTGTACTATGTCCTTCATGGATGCATCTGCAGTCATAACAACTGGGTAGAATACCATAGCCAACTAGGGGAGGAGGAAGAAACTAGATTATGGTGTGTTTAGGATCCCTTGCAGTACAGCAGTGGCAAACCCTGCTCGGGATCTGGAATATAGAGGTAAATTATAATGCTTGGCAAATGTATGCACGGAGGTCCAAGTAGCCGCCTCAATAATGTCTTTGGTTGCCACTCCTCGTAAAAAGGCTGTGGTAGTGGCTGTTGCCCTTGTAGAATGAGGTCTTATGTTCTGTGGAATTGGTTTTCCATGGAAGGAGTAACAGAATCGTATGCAATTTCCTATCCATTTGGAGATTGTCTGTTTGGAAATAGCTTTTCCTTCCCTTCCTGTTGCATAGGCTACAAAAAGCTGATCAGTTTTTCTGCTACTTTTTGTTCTGTCCAGGTAGTAGCGTAGCTGTCTATGTACATCCAAGGTATGCAGTATTCTTTCCCCTCTGTTTTGTGGGTTGGGGAAGAAGGTAGGTAGGTGGATTGCCTGGTTTAAGGACACTCTGGATACCACCTTAGGCATAAATGTAGGATTAGTCCTCATGGACACTCTATCTTGATGGAAGATTAGGAAGGGTTGTACTGCCATTAGGGCCTGGAGTTCAGAAACCCTCCTGGCTGAGGTTATTGCCAGTAGGAAGGCGGTTTTCCACGATAGATGCTGTAGGTCTGCTGTTGCTGCTGGCTCAAAGGGTGATAGTGTCAACTTTTCTAGCACAAAGTTCAAGTCCCAAGCTGGTAATGGTGGTTTCCTTGGAGGTTTTACATTCTTGATTCCTCTGAGGAACTGTCTGAGTAATGGGTGTGAAAAACAGGTGGATCAAAGCTGTATTCTGCTGATATAGCTGATGCATGTATCTTGATGGAGGAGTAGGACAGGCCTGAATGTAGAAGTTCTGCCAGATACTCCAGAATGTTAGGCATATCTATGTTTGACACATCTTTTCCTCTTTCAGTACTCCAAATGACAAACCTTTTCCATTTTCCTGCATAGTTCCTTCTTGTTGAAGGTCTGCGGGCTTCAAGAATAATGTCTTTAACTCTTTGGGAAAGTTCTGGATTAGCTGCTGCTATGTGATGTTCCATGCAGTCAGTTGCAACGTTTTAGGTTTGGATGCATGATGCTGTAGTTGTTCTGAGTTAACATCAAAGGCATCAGGGTATTGGCCACATATTGTTCTGAGACATGCTCCTCAGCAGTGGGTACCAGTGTTGTCTTGGCCAGTTTGGAGCTATTAGGATTATCCTTGGGCGTTCTTCCTTGATTTTTAGTAATACCTTGTGTATCAAGGGAAGAGGTGGGAATGCATATGCTGTTAGGCCTTTCCAGCTGAAGGAGAGCGAATCCACTTTCCATGCTAGTGGGTGGAATGTCCTTGTGCAGAACTTTTTGAGCTGGTGATTGAGAGGGGAAGCAAATAGATCTATCTGAGGCATTCCCCATTTCTTTGAGATGGTCTTGAAGATGTCCGGGTGTAGCATCCATTCGTGGGCATCCGATGTGGTTCTGCTTAATATGTCTGCTAGAGTATTTTCTTTTCCCGGTACAAATATTGCCTGTAACTGGATGTTGTAGCTGAGTGCCAGGTTCCACAGCTCCAAAGTCATTCTGCATAGGGGGTATGAATGAGTGCCTCCCTGTTTGTTGATGTACCACATGACTGTGGTGTCTGTCCTTTGTCATCAACTGGCCCTCTTTGAGAAATGGTCTGAAGTTTTGGATTGCCAGTTTTACTGCCAGCATTTCTTTTAGGTTGATGTGCAGGTGAAGTTGATCCTGCGTCCACAATCCTTGCACGCATTTGTCCAGCATGTGGGCCCCCCATCCTAGGTCTGAAGCGTCTGTTGTGATGGTCTGGCTTGCTTGACATCTGTGAAAGGGTAGCCCTGGGTTTGACTGGCATGCTTGAGCCCACCATAGGAACTCCTGTTTTAAGCATGGAATTAGTGGAATTTCTGTTTCTAGGCTGTGCCTGTGTTGGGACCATAAATTCTTTAGGTACCACTGTAGTTTTCTCATATGTAGTCTGGCAAGTGGATCCTAGATTATGCATGATGCCATGAAGCCCAAGGACTGCAGTACTTTTCTTGCTGTTAACTTGTTTTGTTTTGTTAGTGCCAAGAAGTAAAGAGGGAGTTCTCTTTGTTTTTCTGCAGTTAGGAAAGCCATTTGTTTTACTGTGTCCAATTCCGCGCCCAAGAATGTCCTTGTCTGGGATGGGATCAGCCTTGATTTTTGTAAATTGACTGTGTATCCCAGTGCTTGTAGCAAGTAAATGACCCTTTGTAAATCTGTTGTCAGCTTGCTTTTGTTGTCCCCTTGTAGCAGGCAGTCGTCCAGGTATGGGTAAATTTGAATTCCCTGTAGTCTGCAGTGGGCGATTACTGATGCCAGGCATTTTGTGAATACTCTGGGCAGTAGATAAGCCAAAGGGCAATGCTGAGAATTGATAATGCTCTGATCCTGCAAGAAATCTGAGGTATCTTCTGCAGATTGGTTGAATGGGGACGTGCAGGTATGCCTCCTTGAGATCTAGAGTTACCAGCCAACACTCCTTGCCCAGCATGGGAAGAAGTTGCTGTAGGGTCAGCATTTTGAATTTTGGGACAATGATGTATGTATTTAAGGTGGACAGGTCGAGAATAGGTCTCCAACTTTTTCCTTTCTTGGAACTAGGAATAGTCTTGAGTAGAATCCCTTTCCTTGTTCTGTTGTTGGCACTCTTTCCACAGCTCTCATGTTTGCTAACTGCATTATCTGTTGTAGAGCCTCTGTTTTTTGATTTGGAGGTAGATTTGGCATTCCTCTTTTGACTGGTAAAGTGTGGAAGTGGAACCGGTAACCTTGATCTATGGTTTGTAAAATCCACTTGTCTTTTGTGATATAATGCCAGTTCTTTGAAAATAAGGTTAATTTGCCGCCTAATGGAGCTGCTATTTGTTCCCTGGTAGGCGGATTTAGAGTTAAGTCACTGTGGCTGTGTTGTTGTAGTGGCAGTGGTTGTGTCTGTGCCTCTGTTGTTACCTTGCCACTGTCGTCCTCTGTAGGCACCTCCTCTGGATTGGTTTCTGCCTCTGGAACGTCTATTCCCGCCCCTTTGGGATCTTGTGGAGTCAGGAAAGGACCAATTTTTGGCAGGCCAGTTCCTGCTAAACCTTGGGGCTTGGACCTGCAAGAAATCTTTAACCGTTTGAACAGATTTTGCCTTTTCTTCCATTTTCTTCATTACCTGCTGGGCAGGTGTACCAAACAAGCTGGTCTTATCCATAGGAGCATCTAATAACTTAGCTTTGACATGATCCGGTAAAGCTTGTTCCTTTAGCCATGCATGCCTTCTTATCACTGTGCCAGTCATGGCTGATCTAAATGAAGCCTCCAGTGCATCATAGCCACATTTTAAGGAATGGTTACTAACCTGTTGTATGTTATTTACCATTTCTAATACATATTTCTTATCAATTGATTCATCAGAGGATAGCTTTTTTGTTAACTGATCAAGCATAAACTCTTGGTATTGTATCATGTGAAACTGACAGTTTAAAGCTCTAGCTGAGAGAGTAGCTGAAGTGTAAACCTTTTTGCCCCATCTGTCTAAAGACCTGGATTCCCTTTCAGAAGGAATAGGGTTTTTAGCTGTGGTCATGACTACTGCCTTGGGACCCTGGGATATAGTTTGGGGTCTGCAAGTGGGGCCTTGTAAAGGTGGTGATGAGTGTCTGGTACCCTGTAAAATCTGTCTGGTTTGGCAGGGGCTGGAGGTAAAGAATCTGGTGCAGAGCAGACATCATTGAAAGCATCATCCACTACAGAGAGCACAGGAGGTATAGCTAAGGGCCTGTGTTGTGGAAGGTGCAGAAAGGTTCTAAGTCTTTTTCTGGAGTCTGAGAAATCCTGCTGCTGCCATTGGAACTGCTCTGCATGGCATGTAAGGTTTCCCCAAAGGAAAATTCTTCTGGTGGGGAGGCAGCTGGAATGGATTCTTCAGCATCCGAGTCTTCAAAATTGGAGAAAGGAGCCTCTGGCTGGTCTGTTATGTCTGATTCATCAGCAGAATCATCAGAGGACACAGGCTCGGGGGGCTCTGCCCTAGGTCTCTTCTCTGGGGCTGAGAGGCCCTGTCTGGGTGAGATTGAGATCCCTAATTAATGAAATTAAATCTTCTGCCAGAGTAAGCATTTGTGAACTAGAAGAGGGCGGGTTGTAGGGGTTTAGCAGGCACTGTTCTAGTAGTTTTGGCTGCTTTGGCCCTGGCAAAGGCCTTAATGGACATGGCTGCTGGAGGCCTAGCAGCACCACGTGCTGGGGTAGACACATCCAAGGGAATGGTGTCTGATAAGTCAGTGGCAACCACCGTAGTGGATAAAATTTCTGAGGCCGATTCAAGAGAAGTAGCAGGGGCCTCAGTGGTAGTGATAGATTCTGCTGTATTTTGATCAGTTTTCTCGGTTTCGGCGAAACCGAGACACTCATTTGCTTAACCATGGTTTCGGCGAAACCGCGGACCGCAGTGTCGGTCTTTATCTTTGCGTTTTTAGCAGTTTGGGTAGTCGGAGGATCCGGCGGCATAATATACGCAAAATCAGAACCGAAAAACTGTTCAGCAAACTCCGACCGGCGCCTAAGCGTTCGTTGGTTGAAAGAAGCACAGGCGAACAGGCTGCTACGTCGTGGGCTGGGCCTAAACAAGGCAGACAGTAAGAGTGGAAATCCTTATGAGGTATTTGTTTCCCACAGGTTAAACAATTATTAACTTTTTCTGACATCGGCTGAGGCAAGAAAGAGTCCCCAGCGGGTACTTAGCTTTAGAAGTCTTCGAAGTAGTATTCGGTAGAAGTAATCTCTGGATCCGACCGACCGGCACTTGCGAACAGCTTCTGCTTCGGGCGCCACGCGGCAAGAAAGACTGGGGAAAATGGCGTCGGCTGTTGCCTTTATACCCGAAGACCAACAGAGATGACGTCGGGAGAAGTGGGACATCAGCCGAAGCGGACCGGACTTTGGAATCCGGCCGACTGAAGGGCTGCCTGACGACAGGACAACCCAGTTGTTATGACTGCAGATGCATCCATGAAGGACATGAGGTAGAAAGTTGACTGTAAATAAAAAAAAATGTTTTTCTTAATACTACTATTTTTATATAGTGTGTGATTTTCTTTGCATGGTTATTAAGTAAGGTTTTCTCAGTTGTTTTTAAGTGTAATTAAACAGACACTTTTGTTTTTTTCTTTTCTTTCTTTTTCCTTGTTCAGTTTTAAGAATTGCAGGCAGTGTATTGTAAAAAAAAATCTGGTTAAAAGAGCTTGACAGAAGAAAACATGCTTTTTCTCGTTCTTGTATGGGGGAATGAGATCAAGTTTTAAGAGGAAGCAAGTAAATGAAAAAGAATAATGATTACTGTAAGGCTTTTTTTCTAAAATAAACGTATGCTTAGTAGCAATTCTATATCTGGTCCTCATGTCTCCATGGAGGAGACAATTTGATAAAAAAAAAAAAATTGGTTAAAAAAAAAAAGTGAGGACATTTCCTAGGAGATAAATGTTTTCTGAAAGCATTCAGATGTTTTCCCAGCTGGGAAAGCTATAAAGATAAGTCAAAACCAAACAGCACTTAATAGAAGCACAGGCTGTGCCATGCATCTTAGCAGGGGTAATCTTTCTTTTAGGTTAACTCAGGTCTGTAGCATGGATGTCAGTTTGGGACATTTGTTCCCATTGTGAGGGTAAAGTTTCAATATTTGAAGACAGACATGGGTTTTAGGGAGTATCGAGGCATTTTAGTTTTGAGGGCTTTCAATAAAACAAAGAGTTTTGTAATATGTGACATAGGCTCAAATGGATATGACAAGAGACAACTGTATAAAAGTTCAACCTGCCAAATAGTGTATGCGTGTAACAAAAGCTGGAGCTAGAATTTAACAAAAAAAGCTGTTATACATAAAAGGTGGGAATCATTTTTAATACAATGATGCTTTAAGTACTGTCATTAAATGTCAATGGTCTCAAAGAAATTCAAAAAAAAGAAAGAGTACTGAACTACATTAAAACGTAGAGTGCAAATAGCTATGTTACAGGAGATGCAACTCGGAAGAAACTGAACATGTGAATTTGATAAAGAAATGTTTTCAGGATGGTTATTCAGCGGAATATCTGGGACAAAGGAAAAGAGCAGTACTTACATTAATGGCAAGAGGAGCTCCAACAGTGACAGAAGATAAAAAAACGATAAAATAATGGTAGATTTGCAGTACTAAGGGGTTACTGGCAAGGGAGGAGGATTACACTGGCATGTATTTATATTCCACTCAAAACTGTATAATGCAGCGTAAGAAAATTCTGGTAGAAATAAACTCAGCTTTCAGCGAGGAATATTACTTACAGATGGGAACTGGAATTTGATTTGCATCAGTGAAGATGTGTCTGGGGGGTCCAGAATATAGGAGAGTAGACTTTTGAAGAACCTTCTGAAAATATCTGGCATGGAAGACGTGAATTCAGAGGGAATTTACATATTATTCCCCAAGACACAAAAACTGGGTTAGGCTAGACTAGACAGAATTTGCATTTCACAGAAACATTTGCATTTAATTGAAGATCTTGATACACACCCAATAACCATTTTAGAAAATGCGCAAATAACTAAAATAAAAACACAGGGCAACGAAATAAAAATGAGAGACATTGGTGCATTCCCACCTATCTGCTGAAAACAGAGGAATTTAAGGAATGCGTAGTGAAAATTATTCAGGAGCTATTAGAGAACATAGAAATTCATTCTGAAATAAAAGCTAGGGAGTGGGATAGAATTAAAGTGGAGTTTACGGTGGAAATAAAGAAAGGGATATTTTACGTAGTAGCAAGAATTATTTAGAGACTAAAAAAGTATTGCAAAATAGTAACACTAAACCCACTTATGCGAAGGCCCTTAACATTAACCTGCCCAAGCAACAAGGACCTCCAAAGCTGAATCGCAAACACCAATCACAACCAAAATGACATATAGCTCAAAACATCAGTGTGCCACCAAACAACAGCCCCCAAGGCAAGACAACGTACCCAGCACTTTAGTCATAGGTGACTCTATAGTCGGGCACACAGATGCCCCACTTACCAGGCTAGACGGACACACTGATGTCCCACTTACCAGGCTGAACAAGGAGAAAAATTACTGTCAGCTGCCTGTTGGGTACCAGGATCCACCACATAATGCTCAAAGTCACTCCACAACAAGTACAAATACGACTCGGTCATTGTCCATGTTGGAGTGAATGACTTGAGATGTACCTCCCTGGACTACATGAAGAGAGACATGGAAGAGCTCTCAGATCATGTGGCCCAGGCAGGTATGAGCAGCATCCTGCCTTCACCCAGAATGATACCAAAATAAAAGGACAAAATGATTGACTTCAACAATTGTCTAAGTTTCTAGTGTCATTCAAAGGGGATCCAGTATCTGTCTGCCTGTGACGACATGATCGACAAACCACAATGCTTTGCCAGAGATGGTCTGCACCTGTCGCCCCTAGGATTCAGGTTACTGGCTAAGGCTCTTGCCACCCCTATAGTGCCTTTTTTAGGCAAGGCTCAAAAGAACAAAACCATCACCATAACATATAAGCATGCAAAATCTGAAGGTAATGCTACTCAATGCTAGAAGTCTAAACCTCAAAATCCAGGCACTCCTAAAAATGGAGAACATCGATATCTGTGCAGTAACTGAGACCTGGTTCAAGGCTACAGAGAGCACCCCTGCAATACCAGGCTACAACTCTTATCACACTTTTCGACCACCAAACTAGGACCGAAGCACTAAAGATGGAGGAGTGTCCATATTCACACCTCCAGGCTAGTTGCCCAACACAATGCATCTGAAATTCTACAGGTGCAACTAACACTAGGTAAGACTGCAATCCAAATTGTAGCTTGCTACAGATCCCCACCATGCCCCAAGATTCTCAATATACCTTTCTAAACATACTAGAAAATATTAAGATACAACCAAACACCCTAATACTGGGTGATTTCCACTACTCTGCCATTAATTAGGGAAAACTACTCGGGTACCAACACCTTTGCCCAACAGTTCTTGGAAGTCATAAAAATTCCAACGCCCTGGACCAACTAATCCATAGTCCCACCAGGGAGCTCAAATATTCTAGACCTGGTCATTACCAACATCGGAGATCGATGCTCCACACCAGTGGTCACCCCCTTGTTGGTCAGGTCTGACCATAAGCTAATCACCCTTGACTTCCACATCCCACCCCAAGTAGGGAAACCTCCATAAACTTCTCCAAAGCCAACTTCATGCTACTCAGGTCAGAAGTGACAAACTTCATGGCACCCATGCAGACGGGAACTGAAAGTTCGACTGCTAAATCCTACACTAAAGCACTGTACGAGCACATCCACTAGTGCATGAATCATGTCACTCCAAACAGAACCAAGACGGTCTCCTCCAAAAAAAGGAACCCAATCTGGTGCCCCCCTACCATAAAACAAACAAACTATACAACAGAAGGAAGAAACTGTTGCAGAAGAGAGGAAAATCCCAGAATGCAAAAGACTACCTTACCAGCCTCAGTAGGAAGCAGAGATGCCTCAAAAAATCCTCCAAAGCTAGTTACGAAAATAAAATTGCCAAAGATTCCAAGAACAACCACAAAGCGTTCTATAGTTATGTCAAGAATCTAAATGGCAATGCTCAGATCTGCTCTGAGCTACAACAGAATGGCTTTAAATATACTGATCCCAAGGATATTGCCAATATCCTGGCAGATCGATTCAGTGCCAACTTCACAACCCCTCTCACCCCCTAAAGGGCCCATCTCAATACCAAAAGATTGAGAAATTCCGGTAATCACGGCCACACAGGTAAAAAATGCACTCTCCAAAGCTAAGAATACAGCATCCATGGGACCAGATGACATCCCGGGCTGTGTACTACATGAACTACAAAATGAACTGGCACCTCACCTAAGTGTCATGTTTAACCATAGCCTCAGCTCAGGCTTCCTGCCCAATGAGTAGCGCACAGCTACAGTTATCCCACTCCACAAGGGAGGATCCACCTTGGATCCTGGGAACTAACGTCCCATCAGTCTGACCAGCCTGATCTGCAAAGCCATGGAATTTATAAACAAAGACATTGGCAACCTTCAAACACTGGACCCCACCCAGTTGTTTCGTAAAGGGCCGATCTTGCCTCCTCAACCTGACTGACTTCTTTGAATCAGTCCACACAGCCTATTTGGACCTCACCAAGGCCTTCAACACCATCCCCCCCCACTCTGGAATCATAGATAAACTTACTAAGCTGGGCATTAATCCCTACGTCACTCGATGGGTTGCCAACTGGCTTACTGACAGAACCCACACTGTAAAAGTAGCAGACTCAAAATCCAGCTCCAGACAAGTGACAAGCGGAGTACCTTAGGGTTCAATCCTGAGACTGCTCGTTTGGCATCTACTTCTCTGAAGTACAGGCCAGCACTAAGGGACTCTGACTAACAAAGTTCACAGATCAAGGCCAGGGGGGTCTGGGTTGACTAAGTCAAAATAGTCAGAGGCCTCGACCCTGTAAGATCCCTCTCCACCACTTTGAATGCAGAGGGGGAATGGACCTCCTGGGCTGAACTAGAAGAAGCTGCTCCCACCCCCAATCCGACCGCTGAGTCGGAGCCGTGCCTCTAGGAGCAGAGACGCAAAGGGGAATGCTTTTCTCCAACAAGCTCAGAGCAGACAGCACTCCCTCGGATCCAACCCCAAGGGTACGACTCCGAGAGCTCAGATCCGATCTAGTTGGATCCAACACACTCAAGGCACTGGCCAGCGTCAAGGTACAGGGTACCATCAGAGCCGATCCCTCAACTTCGACCATCCTCAGATCCAAGAACTCCAAAACCGCAGGTCGGATCGGAGAAGGAGTGATGGTTCTAAATACTGGCTAGAAGGCGCCAGCTCGGGTGTGCGAAGGCCCTGGCAAGACTACCATTTGGATTTGAGTGTGGATAAACCTCCGCATCATCTTGTCCATCTCCGCTTCAGATAGGCTCCGGGTACAGCGGGACAACGCTGCCGAAGTGGGACTGGGAAAGCCGATGGGGAGAGGGCCTAGGAGGTGACTGGATAACTTGAACATTGAGCTCAGGGGAGAACCTAGGGGACTCGAACAGAGGTGCAACAGGCATGGAAACAGGCTTAACCTTCGGCGGGTGGCCGGCCTCCGACGAGCGGTCAGGGGAGCACTTGCGAGGCCGGTCCTTCTTGGCTAGGGCCTCTTGGCAGAAGGGTAAGTCCCAGAGGCCGAGGAAGGGGAAGACAAAGCAGCTGCTTTCTTAGCAGGGGAAGGTGGGACCTCAGTCCCATCAAAGGAGGGCAGCAGCCCCTTAATGATCAGTTTGTCCCACCTGTCCTTAAGTGCTCTGGGGTTAAACCCAGAGCAAATAGGACAGGAGGACTGGAAGTGAGCCACCCCCAAACAAACCACACACAGTGTGGCCATCCACCGGGGAAAGCTTATGGCCACACTCTGTGCACCTTTTGAAACCTGGCTTCAGGGCGCCCACCATGCCTCAGCCCGCCCAAAAGAAACACACACATGGGCGTGCACCATGAGGAGAGAAAAGAGGGGAGGAAAGACAGTAAAGCCTGCAAGAAAATCGTTATGAAGAACCCCGAGAAGGTATAGATAGGTTAGAAGTATAACACATAGGTAAAAAAGACCAACACAGGTAAAAAAAAAAATACTTTTAAAAGAACACCACTATCTCAATGGAGCTGAAGGGAGACCGGTGCATTATGGGTAAGGGAAGGAGCATGGAGCTCGGACCCATAGCTGGAAAATGTGGCCATGTCGGATCCGATGTGAATCCAAGGTTGAAGAACAAATGAAGTAAACTATTTCAGATCAGAAGTTTTCACATTTTAAATTTTTTTTTCATCGGTTCGATAATTTGGAACTTCGATCCTCCGGTCTTCAATGAGCAGAGGTTCGATGTTCCGGAATTTCGAACATATGAAGTGGATCCATATTAACTATTAGTTGTTGAACCTCATCTTTTTGTAATCTTGGCATAATTAAGTCTTCCATAAATAATTTTCATTAGTGCTTTTCTTGGTTTCCGCATTCCTCAACTTTATACATTTTTTAAAAATAAATATTGCTGAAATACCCAATACCTCTACAGGATCTTTGGATATTTTTTACAGGCTCCCTAAGTTTGGTGACAACCCTCTATACTTTCTGTTGTCTAAGTCACTGTGCTAAAAAAGTTGTGCTCTGGAGCTGTTATCACAGCAAACTTTCTAAACTCATGCATATTATTCAAATATCATCTTATTTTCTCTCTAACACTCTGCAGTTGATCCTCTTCTTGTTCTGTGAGGTTCCCCTTACTCAGTAATACTTTAACATTT
This sequence comes from Protopterus annectens, assembly GCF_019279795.1. Classification (NCBI taxonomy): domain Eukaryota; kingdom Metazoa; phylum Chordata; order Ceratodontiformes; family Protopteridae; genus Protopterus; species Protopterus annectens. The sequence continues at coordinate 711,838,881 of NC_056736.1, read as the reverse complement.
GTCAACCCTTCTATATAATTCTCACTACTTCTTATCCCACTCAGTAGCTACTCTTTCCTATGAAATTCATACTTTCCATAACAACTCGCTAATAATTTCTACTACCCAATCCTTAAATTACTCTCTTTTTAACAGGCAAGTGAGAAAGCGCCAGTGTCTCATTTTTACTTTGTTACTCTGCATTTGTACCTTATTTTTATGGCTGCATGATATGAAATAGTTACTGGGATGTGTGTTTAAGCTTTCAATTAAATGTACATGTTCCTGTGAAACATAATTTCGATCCAGTCTAGCCCAGTTACTGTACCCTGGAGAATAATATGCAAATTTGAGTACCTACTACTGAATTCACATCTTCCATACCAAATATTTGCACAATATTTCTTCAGAAGTCTACCCTCTTTTGTTATATTTACCCTTCTAGGCCCTCAGATACATCCAACATTGTTGCAAATCAAATTCTTATCCTCACCTATAAATATTACTCCCTGCTGGAGGCCAATTATTTCTCCCAAACTTTCATCTCCATAATAGCAGTTTTTGGAGAAATAACTACATGTCAGTATAATCCTCTTCCCTTGACAACAGCTCCCTACCATCACAAAGCTACCATTACTGTTTTTTTCCTCTTACCAATATCAGAGCCCCTCTAGCAGGCACTATTACTCCCCCCTTTTCCTTTCTCCCTGACATTCGGCTTAATATCCATCCTGAAATCCTTTCTTTGTGAATTTCACATGCTCATTTCTTTCCAAATGAGTCTTCCTGCAGCATTGCTATTTGCACTCTACACTTCTTAATATAATTTTATTTTTTGTTAATCTTTACCCGTAAGGCCATCTACATTCCAAGATACTCTGGACAGAGTAGCCATCATGATAAAAAGCTGATCTCCATTTGAACCTATGTCACATTTCTCAAGACTTTTTGCTTCAATGAAAACCCTCAAACAAAAAACTAAATATATATTTCAGAACACCCCATCTCTTATCAGTTTAGTACATACACATTAAACTATAAATATTTTCAACAAATGAATTTTAAACTGTTCAGCTAGGAACAATTGCCCCAAATCAACACTATATCCACAGGAATAATCTAATCCAAAATTAAGGTTACCCACCACCCACCTAAAGTATGGATATTGCTGAACAAATTCACATGTGTGTACATATGTTACTCCTCAAGCATTTAACTTCATTTATTTAGTACCCCTGAAAGACCTGAAACTGTCTCAGAACATTGTATTACACTGAACTGTAATTTCTGGATTTAAATCGATCACAAAACATCATATGCAAATAAAGTTACTTGTTTCGATTACTATTTCGGTGACCATCTAGAATTTTTGGATCCTTAATTTTCTTCACCATTTCCAAACAAAAAAGCAAATAGTGGTTCAAAAAAGTACAGTTTTGTACCTACCATAAATGTAGATGTTCGAGTGCTAATACAGCTGCAGTAATCACAGATGGGTTTTCTGCTGTCAGGCGGTCCCTCGGTCGGCCGAATTCCAAAGTCTTGGTCCGGCGTCGGTTGTCGTCGCTTTCTCTTCTGACGTCAGCGAGGCCAGAGTATATAAGACACAGCCGACGCCATGTTCTTCAGTCTTTCTTGCCCCAGATGTCAGGTGCCCCCAGAAGGAAGGCAATACCTAAATAATGCTTATATACATATACAAGCAATGCAATATAATCCAAAATCAGTGGTAGCAAGCAAATAAAACATAGCAGGATAACCCAGTCAGGTAGTATGAAGAGGTTGTTAGGCCCCATGCCTTTACCAAGTGGGGAAGGAGGGAGGGAAAAGTACAGTTTTGTACCTACCATAAATGTAGATGTCCGAACTGGATAGCATCTGCAGTCATAACAACTGGGTTGTCCTGTCGTCAGGCAGCCCTTCAGTCGGCCGGACGGCATAATGTACGCAAAAACAGAACCGAAAAACTGTTCTGCGAACTCCGACCGACGCCTAAGCGTTCGTCGGTTGAAAGAAGCACAGGCCGAACAGGCTGCTACGTCGTGGGCTGGGCCTAAACAAGGCAGACAGTAAGAGTGGAAATCTTTATGAGGTATTTGTTTCCCACAGTTTAAACAATTGTTAACTTTTTCTGACATCGGCTGAGGCAAGAAAGAGTCCCCAACGGGGTACTTAGCTTTAGAAGTCTTCGAAGTAGTATTCGGTAGAAGTAATCTCTGGATCCGACCGACCGGCACTTGCGAACAGCTTCTGCTTCGGCCAGCGGCAAGAAAGACTGGGGAAAATGGCGGCTGATGCCTTTATACCGACCAACAGAGATGACGTCGGGTGGAGTCGACATCAGCGAAGCCGGACCGGACTTTGGAATCCGGCCGACTGAAGGGCTGCCTGACGACAGGACAACCCACTTGTTATGACTGCAGATGCATCCATGAAGGACATCTGGGTTGTCCTGTCGTCAGGCAGCCCTTCAGTCGGCCGGATTCCAAAGTCCGGGTCCGGCTTCGGCTGATGTCGCACTTCACCCGACGTCATCTCTGTTGGTCTTCGGGTATAAAGGCATCAGCCGACGCCATTTTCCTCAGTGTTTCCTGCCCCAGATGCCAGTAGCCCTCTTGGAGGCTAAAATTTGGATAGATGCCAATGTTTCCAAAAAGATAGAGGTAAACACAAAAATAAGCATGTATGTACATATATACAAACAAATACACCATAAAAGACTCCCCCCCCACCAGCTAGCTATTAGGAGGGTAAAATACCCTAGGAGTACCACAGAGGGGAAGGAGGGAGGGTAATCCTGACTGCAGATGCTATCCAGTTCGGACATCTACATTTATGGTAGGTACAAAACTGTACTATGTCCTTCATGGATGCATCTGCAGTCATAACAACTGGGTAGAATACCATAGCCAACTAGGGAGGAGGATAAAACTAGATTATGGTGTGTTTAGGATCCCTTGCAGTACAGCAGTGGCAAACCCTGCTCGGGATCTGGAATATAGAGGTAAGTTATAATGCTTGGCAAATGTATGCACGGAGGTCCAAGTAGCCGCCTCAATAATGTCTTTGGTTGCCACTCCTCGTAAGAAGGCTGTGGTAGTGGCTGTTGCCCTTGTAGAATGAGGTCTTATGTTCTGTGGAATTGGTTTTCCATGGAAGGAGTAACAGAATCGTATGCAATTTCCTATCCATTTGGAGATTGTCTGTTTGGAAATAGCTTTTCCTTCCCTTCCTGTTGCATAGGCTACAAAAGTTGGTCAGTCTTTCTGCTATTTTTGTTCTGTCCAAGTAGTAGCGTAGCTGTCTATGTACATCCAAGGTATGCAGTATTCTTTCCCCTCTGTTTTGTGGGTTGGGAAAGAAGGTAGGTAGGTGGATTGCCTGGTTCAAAGACACTCTGGATACCACCTTAGGCATAAATGTAGGATTAGTCCTCATGGACACTCTATCTTGGTGGAAGATTAGGAAGGGTTGCACTGCCATTAAGGCCTGTAGCTCTGAAACCCTCCTTGCTGAAGTAATTGCCAGTAGGAAAGCAGTTTTCCATGACAGGTGTTGTAGGTCTGCTGTTGCTGCTGGTTCAAAAGGTGATAGTGTGAACTTTTCTAGCACAAAGTTTAAGTCCCAAGCTGGCAAAGGTGGTTTCCTTGGAGGTTTTACATTCTTGATTCCTCTGAGGAACTGCCTGAGCAAAGGGTGAAAAACAGGTGGATCAAAGCTGTATTCTGCTGAAATAGCTGATGCATGTATCTTGATGGAGGAGTAGGACAAGCCTGAATGAAGAAGTTCGCCAGATACTCTAGAATGTTAGGCATATCTATGTTTGACACATCTTTTCCTCTTTCAGTACTCCAAATGACAAACCTTTTCCATTTTCCAGCATAGTTCCTTCTTGTTGAAGGTCTGCGTGCTTCAAGAATAATGTCTTTAACTCTTTGGGAAAGTTCTGGGTTAGCTGTTGCTATGTGATGTTCCATGCAGTCAGTTGCAACGTTTTTAGGTTTGGATGTATGATGCTGTAGTTGTTCTGAGTTAGCATCAAAGGCATCAGGGGTATTGGCCACATATTGTTCTGAGACATGCTCCTCAGCAGTGGGTACCAGTGTTGTCTTGGCCAGTTTGGAGCTATCAGGATTATCCTTGGACGTTCTTCCTTGATTTTTAGTAATACTTTGTGTATCAAGGGAAGAGGTGGTAATGCATATGCTGTCAGGCCTTTCCAGCTGAAGGAGAGCGAATCCACTTTCCATGCTAGTGGGTGTAATGTCCTTGTGCAGAATTTTTTGAGCTGGTGATTGAGAGGTGATGCAAATAGATCTATCTGAGGCATTCCCCATTTCTTTGAGATGGTCTTGAAAATGTCCGGGTGCAGTTTCCATTCGTGGGCATCCGATGTGGTTCTGCTTAATATGTCTGCTAGAATATTTTCTTTTCCCGGTACAAAAATTGCCTGTAACTGGATGTTGTAGCTGAGTGCCAGGTTCCACAGCTCCAAAGTCATTCTGCATAGGGGGTATGAATGAGTGCCTCCCTGCTTGTTGATGTACCACATGACTGTGGTGTTGTCTGTCCTTATCATCAACTGGCCCTCTTTGAGAAATGGCCTGAACCTTTGGATTGCCAGTTTTACTGCCAGCATTTCTTTTAGGTTGATGTGCAGGTGAAGTTGATCCTGTGTCCACAATCCTTGCACGCATTTGTCCAGCATGTGGGCCCCCATCCTAGGTCTGAAGCGTCTGTTGTGATGGTCTGGCTTGCTTGACATCTGCGAAAGGGTAGGCCTGGGTTTGTCTGGCATGCCTGAGCCCACCATAGGAACTCCTGTTTTAAGCATGGAATTAGTGGGATTTCTGTTTCTAGGCTGTGACTGTGTTGGGACCATAAATTCTTTAGGTACCACTGTAGTTTTCTCATATGTAGTCTGGCAAGTGGGACCAGGATTATGCATGATGCCATGAAGCCCAAGGCCTGCAGTACTTTTCTTGCTGTTAACTTGTTCAGCTTTGTTAGTGCCAAGAAGTAAAGAGGGAGTTCTTTTGTTTTACTGCAGTTAGGAATGCCATTTGTTTTACTGTGTCCAATTCCTCGCCCAAGAATGTCCTTGTTTGGGATGGTATCAGCCTTGACTTTTGTAGATTGACTGTGTATCCCAGTGCTTGTAGCAAGTAAATGACCCTTTGTAAATCTGTTGTCAGCTTGCTTTTGTTGTCCCCTTGTAGCAGGCAGTCGTCCAGGTATGGGTAAATTTGTATTCCCTATAGTCTGCAATGGGCAATTACTGATGCCAGGCATTTTGTGAATACTCTGGGCAGTAGATAAGCCAAAGGGCAATGCTGAGAATTGATAGTGCTCTGATCCTGCAAGAAATCTGAGGTATCTTCTGCAGATTGGTCGAATGGGGACGTGCAGGTATGCCTCCTTGAGATCTAGAGTTACCAGCCAACACTCCTTGCCCAGCATGGGAAGAAGTTGCTGTAGGGTCAGCATTTTGAATTTTGGGACAATGATGTATGTATTTAAGGCGGACAGGTCGAGAATTGGTCTCCAACTTTTTTCCTTTCTTGGAACTAGGAATAGTCTTGAGTAGAACCCTTTCCTTGCTCTGCAGTTGGCACTTTTCCACAGCTCTCATGTTTGCTAACTGCATTATCTGTTGTAGAGCCTCTGTTTTTGATTTGGAGGTAGATTTGGCATTCCTCTTTGATTGGTAAAGTGTGGAAGTGGAACCGTATCCTTGATCTATGGTTTGTAAAATCCACTTGTCTTTTGTTATATAGTGCCAGTTTTTGAAAATAAGGTTAACTTTCCGCCTAGAGGAGCTGCTATTTGTTCCCTGGTAGGCGGATTTAGGATTAAGTCACTGTGGTTGTGTTGATGTAGTGGCAGTGGTTGTGTCTGTGCCTCTGTTGTTACCTTGCCACTGTCGTCCTCTGTAGGCACCCCCTCTGGATTGGTTTCTGCCTCTGGAACGTCTGTTTCTGCCCCTTTGAGATCTTGTGGAGTCAGGAAAGGACCAATTTTTGGCAGGCCAGTTCCTGCTAAACCTTGGGGGTTGAACCTGCAAGAAATCTTTAACCGTTTGAACGGATTTTGCCTTTTCTTCCATTTTCTTCATAACCTGCTGGGCAGGTGTACCAAACAAACTTGTCTTATCCATAGGAGCATCTAGTAACTTTGCTTTAACATGATTCGGTAAAGCTTGCTCCTTTAGCCATGCATGCCTTCTTATCACTGTGCCAGTCATGGCTGATCTAAATGAAGCCTCCAGTGCATCATAGCCACATTTTAAGGAATGGTTACTAACCTGCTGTATGTTATTTACCATTTCTAATACATATTTCTTATCAAGAGATTCATCAGTGGTTAGCTTTTTAGTTAACTGATCAAGCATAAACTCTTGGTATTGTATCATGTGAAACTGACAGTTTAAAGCTCTAGCTGAGAGAGTAGCTGAAGTGTAGACCTTTTGCCCCATCTGTCTAATGACCTTGCTTCCCTTTCAGAAGGAATAGGGTTTTAGCTATGGTCGCTACTGCCTTGGGACCCTGGGATATAGTTTCGCGGTCTGCAAGAGGGGCCTTGTAAAGGTGGTGATGAGTGTCTGGCACCCTGTAAAATCTGTCTGGTTTGGCAGGGGCTGGAGGTAAAGAATCTGGAGCGGAGCAGACATCATTGAAAGCATCATCCACCACAGAGAGAACAGGAGGTATAGCTAAGGGCCTGTGTTGTGGAAGGTGCAGAAAAGTCCTAAGTCTTTTTCTGGAGTCTGAAAAATCCTGTTGCTGCCATTGGAACTGCTCTCGCATGGCATGTAAGGTTTCCCCAAAGGAAAATTCTTCTGGTGGGGAAGCAGCTGGAATGGATTCTTCAGCATCAGAGTCTTCAAAATTAGAGAAAGGAGCCTCTGGCTGGTCAGTTATGTCTGATTCATCGGCTGAATCATCAGATGACACTGGCTCAGGGGGCTCTGCCCTAGGTCTCTTCTCTGGGGGCTGAGAGGCCCTGTCTGGGTGAGATTGAGATCCTCTAATTAATGAAATTAAATCTTCTGCCAGAGTAAGCGTTTGAGAACTAGAGGAGGGCCTGGTTGAAGGGGGTTTAACAGGCACTGTTTTAGTAGTCTTGGCTGCTTTAGCCCTGGCGAAGGCCTTAATGGACATGGCTGCTGGAGGCCTAGCAGCACCACGTGCTGGGGTAGAGACATCCAAGGGAATGGTGTCTGATAAGTCAGTGGCAACCACCGTAGTGGGTATAATTTCTGAGGCCGATTCAAGAATGGTAGCAGGGCCTCAGTTGTAGAGATAGATTCAGCTGTACTTTGATCAGTTTTCTCGGTTTCGCCGAAACCGAGACACTCGCGATTTGCTTAACCATGGTTTCAGCGAAACCGCGGACCGCGAGTGTCGGTCTTTATCTTTGCGTTTTTTGGCAGATTGGGTAGTTGGAGGATCCGACGGCATAATGTACGCAAAATCAGAACCGAAAAACTGTTCAGCAAACTCCGACCGACGCCTAAGCCGTCGGTTGAAAGAAGCACAGGCGAACAGGCTGCTACGTCGTGGGCTGGGCCTAAACAAGGCAGACAATAAGAGTAGAAATCTTTATGAGGTATTTGTTTCCCACAGGTTAAACAATTATTAACTTTTTCTGACATCGGCTGAGGCAAGAAAGAGTCCCCAACGGGGTACTTAGCTTTAGAAGTCTTCGAAGTAGTATTCGGTAGAAGTAATCTCTGGATCCGACCGACCGGCACTTGCGAACAGCTTCTGCTTCGGGCGCCACGCGGCAAGAAAGACTGAGGAAAATGGCGTCGGCTGATGCCTTTATACCCGAAGACCAACAGAGATGACGTCGGGTGAAGTGCGACATCAGAAGCGGACCCGGACTTTGGAATCCGGCCGACTGAAGGGCTGCCTGACGACAGGACAACCCAGTTGTTATGACTGCAGATGCATCCATGAAGGACATCCTGTACTGCAGCTGTATTAGCACTCGAACATCTACATTTATGGTAGGTACAAAACTGTTCATCGTGCATACAGCTGCAGTAATCACAGATGGGTAGAGTCCCAAAGCTACGCACAGGGTGGTAGGTACTAGGAGGAAAGTACAGTTTTGTACCTACCATAAATGTAGATGTCCGAACTGGATAGCATCTGCAGTCATAACAAGTGGGTTCTCCTGTCGTCAGGCAGCCCTGCAGTCGGCCGGATTCCAAAGTCCGGGTCCGGCTTCGGCTGATGTCGCACTCCTCCCGACGTCATCTCTGTTGGTCTTCGGGTATAAAAGCATCAGCCGACGCCATTTTCCTCAGTGTTTCTTGCCCCAGATGCCAGTAGCCCTCTTGCAGGCTAAAAATTTGGATAGATGCCAATGTTTCCAAATAGACAGAGGTAAACACAGCAATAAGCATATATGTACATATATACAAACAAATACACCATAAAGACTCCCCCCCAAAAGCTAGCTATTAGGAGGGTAAACACCCTAGGAGTACCACAGAGGGGAAGGAGGGAGGGTAATCCTGACTGCAGATGCTATCCAGTTCGGACATCTACATTTATGGTAGGTACAAAACTGTACTATGTCCTTCATGGATGCATCTGCAGTCATAACAAGTGGGTAGAATACCATAGCCAACTAGGGAGGAGGATAAAAGTAGATTATGGTGTGTTTAGGATCCCTTGCAGTACAGCAGTGGCAAACCCTGCTCGGGATCTGGAATAAAGAGGCAAATTATAATGCTTGGCAAATGTATGCACGGAGGTCCAAGTAGCCGCCTCAATAATGTCTTTGGTTGCCACTCCTCGTAAGAAGGCTGTGGTAGTGGCTGTTGCCCTTGTAGAATGAGGTCTTATGTTCTGTGGAATTGGTTTTCCATGGAAGGAGTAACAGTATCGTATGCAATTTCCTATCCATTTGGAGATTGTCTGTTTGGAAATAGCTTTTCCTTCCCTTCCTGTTGCATAGGCTACAAAGAGTTGGTCAGTCTTTCTGCTATTTTTTGTTCTGTCCAAGTAGTAGCGTAGCTGTCTATGTACATCCAAGGTATGCAGTATTCTTTCCCTCTGTTTTGTGGGTTGGGAAAGAAGGTAGGTAGGTGGATTGCCTGGTTTAAAGACACTCTGGATACCACCTTGGGCATAAATGTAGGATTAGTCCTCAAGGACACTCTATCTTGGTGGAAGATTAGGAAGGGTTGCACTGCCATTAAGGCCTGTAGTTCTGAAACCCTCCTTGCTGAAGTAATTGCCAGTAGGAAAGCAGTTTTCCATGACAGGTGTTGTAGGTCTGCTGTTGCTGCTGGTTCAAAGGGTGATAGTGTCAACTTTTCTAGCACAAAGTTTAAATCCCAAGCTGGTAATGGTGGTTTCCTTGGAGGTTTTACATTCTTGATTCCTCTGAGGAACTGCCTGAGCAAAGGGTGCGAAAAACAGGTGGATCAAAGCTGTATTCTGCTGAAATAGCTGATGCATGTATCTTTATGGAGGAGTAGGACAGGCCCGAATGAAGAAGTTCGCCAGATACTCCAGAATGTTAGGTATATCTATGTTTGACACATCTTTTCCTCTTTCCGTACTCCAAATGACAAACCTTTTCCATTTTCCAGCATAGTTCCTTCTTGTTGAAGGTCTGCGTGCTTCAAGAATAATGTCTTTAACTCTTTGGGAAAGTTCTGGATTAGCTGCTGCTATGTGATGTTCCATGCAGTCAGTTGCAGCGTTTTAGGTTTGGATGTATGATGCTGTAGTTGTTCTGAGTTAACATCAAAGGCATCAGTGGTATTGGCCACATATTGTTCGGAGACATGCTCTTCAGTAGTGGGTACCAGTGTTGTCTTGGCCAGTTTGGAGCTATCAGGATTATCCTTGGACGTTCTTCCCTTATTTTTAGCAGTACCTTGTGTATCAAAGGAAGAGGTGGGAATGCATATGCTGTTAGGCCTTTCCAGTTGAAGGAGAGTGAGTCCACTTTCCATGCTAGAGGGTGGAATGTCCTTGTGCAGAATTTTTGCTGGTAATTGAGAGGTGATGCAAATAGGTCTATCTGTGGCATTCCCCATTTCTTCGAGATGGTCTTGAAGATGTCCGGGTGCAGCTTCCATTCGTGGGCATCCAGTGGTTCTGCTTAATATGTCTGCCAGAGTATTGTCTTTCCCTGGTACAAATATTGCCTGCAACTGAATGTTGTAGCTGAGTGCCAGGGTCCACAGCTCCAAGGTCATTCTGCATAGGGGTATGAATGAGTGCCTCCTGTTTGTTGATGTACCACATGACTGTGGTGTTGTCTGTCCTTATCATCAACTGGCCCTCTTTGAGAAATGGTTTGAACTTTTGGATTGCCATTTTACTGCCAGCATTTCTTTTAGATTGATGTGCAGGTGAAGTTGATCCTGTGTCCACAATCCTTGCACGCATTTGTCCAGCATGTGGGCCCCCATCCTAGGTCTGAAGCGTCTGTTGTGATGGTCTGGCTTGGTTGACATCTGCGAAAGGGTAGGCCTGGGTTTGACTGGCATGCCTGAGCCCACCATAGGAACTCCTGTTTTAAGCATGGAATTAGTGGGATTTCTGTTTCTAGACTGTGTCTGTGTTGGGACCATAAATTCTTTAGGTACCACTGTAGTTTCCTCATATGTAGTCTGGCAAATGGGACCAAGATTATGCATGATGCCATGAAGCCCAAGGCCTGTAGAACTTTTCTTGCTGTTAACTTGTTCAGTTTTGTCAGTGCCAAGAAGTAAAGAGGAAGTTCTTTTTGTTTTCTGTAGTCAGGAATGCCATTTGTTGTACTGTGTCCAATTCCGCGCCCAAGAAAGTCCTTGTTTGGGATGGTATCAATCTTGACTTTTGTAAGTTGACTGTGTATCCCAGTCCTTGTAGCAAGTAAATGACCCTTTGTAAATCTGTTGTCAGCTTGCTTTTGTTGTCCCCTTGTAGCAGGCAGTCGTCCAGGTATGGGTAAATTTGAATTCCTGTAGTCTGCAATGGGCGATTACTGATGCCAGGCATTTTGTGAATACTCTGGGCAGTAGATAAGCCAAAGGGCAATGCTGAGAATTGATAGTGCTCTGATCCTGCAAGAAATCTGAGGTATCTTCTGCAGATTGGTCGAATGGGGACGTGCAGGTATGCCTCCTTGAGATCTAGAGTTACCAGCCAAGACTCCTTGCCCAGCATGGGAAGAAGTTGCTGTAGGGTCAGCATTTTGAATTTTGGGACAATGATGTATGTATTTAAGGTGGACAGGTCGAGAATTGGTCTCCAACTTTTTCCTTTCTTGGAACTAGGAATAGTCTGGAGTAGAACCCCTTTCCTTGTTCTGCTTTTGGCACTCTTTCCACAGCTCTCATGTTTGCTAACTCCATTATCTGTAGAGCCTCTGTTTTTGATTTGGAGGTAGATTTGGCATTCCTCTTTTGACTGGTAAAGTGTGGAAGTGAAACCGTAACCTTGATCTATGGTTTGTAAAATCCACTTGTCTTTTGTTATGTAGTGCCAGTTCTTTGAAAATAAGGTTAACTTTCCGCCTAGAGGGGCTGCTATTTGTTCCCTGGTAGGCGGATTTAGGATTAAGTCACTGCGGTTGTGCTGATGTAGTGGCAGTGGCTGTGTCTGTGCCTCTGTTGTTACGTTGCCACTGTCGCCCTCTGTAGGCACCTGCACTGGATTGGTTTCTGCCTCTGCAACGTCTATTTCTACCCCTTTGAAATTTTGTGGAGTCAGGAAAGGACCAATTTTTTGGCAGGCCAGTTCCTGCTAAACCTTGGGGTTGAACCTGCAAGAAATCTTTAACAGTTTGAACAGATTTTGCCTTTTCTTCCATTTTCTTCATAACCTGCTGGGCAGGTGTACCAAACAGACTTGTCTTGTCCATAGGAGCATCTAGCAACTTAGCTTTAACATGATCCGTAAAGCTTGTTCCTTTAGCCATGCATGCCTTCTTATCACTGTGCCTGTCATGGCTGATCTAAATGAAGCCTCCAGTGCATCATAGCCACATTTTAAGGAATGGTTGCTAACCTGTTGTATGTTATTTACCATCTCTAATACATATTTCTTATCAAGAGATTCATCAGTGGTTAGTTTTTAGTTAACTGATCAAGCATAAACTCTTGGTATTGTATCATGTGAAACTGACAGTTTAAAGCTCTAGCTGAGAGAGTAGCTGAAGTGTAGACCTTTTTACCCCATCTGTCTAGTGACCTTGCTTCCCTTTCAGAAGGAATAGGGTTTTTAGCTGTGGTCGCGGCTACTGCCTTGGGACCCTGGGATATAGTTTCTGGGTCTGCAAGTGGGGCCTTGTAAAGGTGGTGATGAGTGTCTGGCACCCTGTAAAATCTGTCTGGTTTGGCAGGGGCTGGGGTAAAGAATCTGGAGCGGAGCAAACATCATTGAAAGCATCATCCACCACAGAGAGAACAGGAGGTATAGCTAAGGGCCTGTGCTGTGGGAGGTGCAGAAAGGTCCAAAGTCTTTTTCTGGAGACTGAAAAATCCTGTTGCTGCCATTGGAACTGTTCTCGCATGGCATGCAAGGTTTCCCCAAAGGAGAATTCTTCTGGTGGGGAAGCAGCTGGAATGGATTCTTCAGCATCCGAATCTTCAAAATTGGAGAAGGGAGCCTCAGGCTGATCAGTTATGTCTGATTCATCAGCAGAATCATCAGTAGAAATTGGCTCAGGGGCTCTGCCCTAGGTCTCTTCTCAGGGGCTGAGAGGCCCTGTCTGGTTGAGGTTGAGATCCTCTAATTAAGGAAATTAAATCTTCTGCCAAAGAAAGCAGTTGAGAACTAGAAGAGGGCCTGGATGTAGGGGGTTTAACAGGCACTGATTTAGTAATCTTGGCTGCTTTAGCCCTGGCGAAGGCCTTAATGGACATAGCAGCTGGAGGCCTAGCAGCACCACGTGCTGGGGTAGAGACATCCAAGGGATGGTGTCTGATAAGTCAACCACCGTAGTGGGTAAAATTTCTGAGGTCGATTCAAGAGTTGTAGCAGGGGCCTCAGTTGTTAGAATAGGTTCAGCTGTACTTTGAGCAGTTTTCTCGGTTTCGCCGAAACCGAGACACTCATGTTTGCTTTACCGTGGTTTCGGCGAAACCGCGGACCGCGAGTGTCGGTCTTTATCTTTGCTTTTGGGTAGTCGGAGGATCCGACGGCATAATGTACGCAAAATCAGTACCGAAAAACTGTTCTGCAAACTCCGACCGACGCCTAAGCTCGTCGGTTAAAAGAAGCACAGGCCGAACAGGCAGCTACGTCGTGGGCTGGGCCTAAACAAGGCAGACAGTATGAGTGGAAATCTTTATGAGGTATTTGTTTCCCACAGGTTAAACAATTGTTAACTTTTTCTGACATCGGCTGAGGCAAGAAAGAGTCCCCAACGGGGTACTTAGCTTCAGAAGTCTTCGAAGTAGTATTCGGTAGAAGTAATCTCTGGATCCGACCGACCGGCACTTGCGAACAGCTTCTGCTTCGGGCGCCACGCGGCAAGAAAGACTGAGGAAAATGGCGTCGGCTGATGCTTTTATACCCGAAGACCAACAGAGATGACGTCGGGAGGAGTGCGACATCAGCCGAAGCCGGACCCGGACTTTGGAATCCGGCCGACTGCAGGGCTGCCTGACGACAGGACAACCCACTTGTTATGACTGCAGATGCATCCATGAAGGACATCTGGGTTGAGCCAGAATGCCCTGCAAAACAGCAGTGGCAAAGCCTGCTCTTGTTCTGGAATATAAAGGCAGGTGGTAGTGTTTTGTGAAGGTATGTACAGAACTCCAAGTGGCCTCTGCAATATCTTTGGTAGGAACTCCTCTGAGGAAGGCTGTAGAGGTAGCTGTGGCCCTGGTGGAGTGTGATCTGATACCTGTAGGAACAGATTTCCCATGATAGGAGTAACAAAACCGTATGCAGTGGCCTATCCACTTTGAAATAGTCTGTTTTGTAACTGGCTTCCCTTGAGCCCCTACAGCATAGGACACAAAGAGTTGTTCCGATTTCCTGAAGGCCTTTGTTCTGTCCAAATAATAACGTAGCTGCCTATGGATGTCTAAGGAGTGTAGCAGCCTTTCCCCTTTGTTTTGAGGATTGGGGTAAAAGGTAGGTAGGTGTATGGCTTGATTTAAAGCTACCCTGGATAACACTTTAGGCATAAATGATGAGTTGGTACGAAGGGAAACCCTGTCCTGATGGAAAATGAGAAAGGGATGCACCGCCATGAGGGCCTGTAGTTCAGAAACCCTACGAGCTGAAGTGATGGCCAGAAGGAAGGCTGTTTTCCAGGACAAATATTGCAAATCTGTTGAGGCAGCTGGTTCAAAAGGAGGCAATGTTAATTTTTCTAGTATGTAATTAAGATCCCAGGCTGGTATTGGTTGCTTCCTTGGTGGTCTTATATTCTTAGCCCCTCTGAGGAACTGTCGTAAGAGTGGGTGAGAAAATAAAGGGGGATCCGTGTTGAATTCTGCAGAAATGGCTGAGGCATGGATTCTTATGGAAGAAAATGAAAGTCCACTGTTCAGCAGCTCCGCTAGATACTGTAATACCTGAGGCAAGTTCAGTTTTCTAGGGTCCTGTCCTCTTTTCTCATTCCAAGAGCAAAACCGCTTCCATTTTGCGGAGTAAGCTTTTCTAGTAGATGGCCTTCTGGCCTCCAAAATGACATCCTGCACCTCCTTGGTCTGTTGTGGTGTTAAGGAATTTTCCATGCAGCGAGATTGAGTGTTTTCAGCTGACTGTGAAGAGTTTTGTAGCTGTGCTGAGTCAGCAGAAGAGGCATTAGAGGCAGGGACCAGGGAGGAGTATGTGTTAGGCTCCTCAGGAGTGGGTACCAGTGTTGCCTTGGCCAATCTGGAGCAATCAGTATCATCTTCGGTCTGTCTGTTCTTGCTTTCAAAAGCACCTTGGGCAGAATAGGCAGAGGTGGGAATGCGTAAACTGTCCATGCTGTCCAACTGAATGAAAGGGCGTCCACTCTCCAGGCCTTTGGGTGAAAGGTCTTTGAACAAAACTTTTCCAATTGATGATTCCTGTGGGAGGCAAAAAGATCTATGTCTGGCCTCCCCCATGCTTGGATTATTTCTGCAAACACTTGAGGATGTAACTTCCATTCGTGTGGATCTGTCATTTTTCTGCTTAGATTGTCTGCCAGTGTGTTTTCCAATCCTGGCAAGTACTGTGCTTGAAGTTCGATTTGTCTTTCCAGAGCCAAGTTCCAAAGAGTCATGGCTAGTCTGCACAAGGGGTATGAATGTGTTCCTCCTTGTTTGTTTATGTACCACATTACCGTGGTGTTGTCTGTTCTTATCAGTAATTGTCCTGGATGCAGGAAGTCCTTGAAAGCTGTAATTGCATTTATTACTGCTAGCATTTCTTTTTGATTGATGTGAAGGTGCTTCTCTTTTTGGGACCATTTGCCCTGAATGCACCTGTCCGTCATGTGCGCCCCCCAGGCGTAGTCTGAGGCGTCTGTGGTTATGACTTGTTTTGCTTGAGGCTTGCAGAATGGGAGGCCTGTGTTTGCTTGACATGCTTGGGCCCACCATAGAAATTCCTTTTGCAAACATGGAATTATTGGTATTATTGTTTCCAAACTGTGACTGTGTTGAGACCATAGGTTTTTTAGGTACCACTGAAGTTTCCTCATATGCAGCTTTGCAAATGGGGTTAAAAGAATGCACGATGCCATGAATCCCAGAGCCTGCAGGATTTTCCTTGCAGTAAGCCTGGTACTTTTTGCTAGTATTTTGAAGTACTGAGATAGTTGCCCCTGTTTTTCTGGCGTAAGGTAGGCCATCTGGGTGTTTGTGTCCAAGTTGGCACCCAGGAAAGTTATTTTCTGAGATGGTGTTAGCCTTGATTTCTCTTTGTTGATTGTATATCCCAGAGAAAGCAGTAACCGTGTCACATATGCCAGATGTTCTAGAAGTATGTTCTTGCTGTCCGCTTGGATCAGGCAGTCGTCCAGATAAGGGTAAATTTGTATCCCTTGAAGTCTGCAGTAGGCAATCACTGATGCCAGGCACTTTGTGAATACTCTGGGCGCAGTAGATAAGCCAAAGGGCAATGCAGAGAATTGATAGTGGATTGAACCTGCAAGAAATCTGAGGTATCTTCTGCAGCTTTGTCTGATTGGGACATGCAGGTATGCCTCCTTGAGGTCCAATGTTACCAGCCAAAACTCCTTGCCCAGCATGGGAAGAAGCTGCTGTAATGTGAGCATCTTGAATTTTGGTACGAGTAGAAATGTGTTTAGGATGGATAAGTCCAAAATGGGTCTCCAGTCGGTTCCTTTCCTTGGTACCAGAAAAAGTCTTGAATAAAAACCTTGACCTTGTTGGTGAGTAGGTACCTCTTGAATAGCTCTCATGTTTATGAGCTTTGAAATTTGCAGTTGTGCCTCTGCCCTTTGATTTTGTGGCAGGTTTGGCATGCCTCTCATTTTTGGAAGAGTGTGAAATTGAAATTTGTAGCCTCTGTTTATAATGTCCAGGATCCATTTGTCTGTTGTGACAATATGCCAATTGCTTGCAAATAATGCTAGTTTCCCTCCCAAAGGTGCTGCCAGCCGAGACATGCTTGGCATGGAGATGAGGGAGTCATTGAGTTTGCTTCCTGTATTGTTGTGCACCGTCTTCGCCACCTCTTGATGCTGGCGTTTGCCA
The DNA here is from genome assembly GCF_019279795.1 of Protopterus annectens. NCBI lineage: Eukaryota > Metazoa > Chordata > Ceratodontiformes > Protopteridae > Protopterus > Protopterus annectens. The sequence goes on along the minus strand of NC_056736.1, from coordinate 711,822,236 downwards.
TTGTCGGCCTCTATATGATCCTTGTGATTGCCCTCTGCCCCTTGTGCGTCTGTATCTTCCTCTTTGGGGCTTGTCAGTGGCTGGAAAGGACCAGTTTTTTGAAGGCCAATTTCTGCTAAAACGTGGTGGTTGGACCTGTAAGAAAGCTTTGACAGTTTGCATAGATTTGGCTTTTTCTTCCATTTTCCGTAGTATCTCCTCAGCATTAGTACCAAACAGCACATCCTTTTGTAAAGGAGCATCTAGAAGCTTAGCTTTCACATGATCAGGTAAATTTTGTTCCCTAAGCCAGGCATGTCTGCGAATGACTGATCCCGTAGCAGCCGCTCTACTTGAAGCCTCTAGGGCATCATAACCACATTGTAAGGTGTGTTTACCCACTTGCTCTGCACTATGCATCATATCCTGTAACTCCTTTAAATCTGGTTGTTCAGGTTGAGACATTTTGTTCCTTAATTGTGATAACAGGAACTGTTGATATTTAAGCATATGAAACTGACAATTTAAAGCCCTCATGGCTAGGGTGGCCGAGGTATATACCTTTTTACCCCACCTTTCTAAAGATCTTGATTTCCTTTCTGCAGGAAGTGGATTCTTGGCAGTGGAGGCCTTCAATCCCTTGGGGCCTTGTGAAATGGTTTCCGGGTCAGCATTATGGCTTTTGAAGAGAAATTGGTGAGAGATGGGTACTCTGTAATACCTATCAGGTTTGACTGGTGCAGGAGGCAGAGAATCCGGGTTAAGACAAGCCTCCGAATAGACATCATCCAGTATGTCCAAAACAGGGGGTATAGCCACAGGTCTGTGTTGAGGTAACAAAAGAAATTCCCTAAGTCTTTTCTTGGAATCTGAAAAGTCTTGGCCTTCCCAATGGAAGTGTTCCCTCAAGGTGTGTAAGGTTTCCCCAAAGGAAAAATCCTCGGGGGGGGGGGGTACAGACGGAATGGACTGTTCTGCATCCGAATCCTCAAAAAGAGAGTAAGAGTGTTCCTCTGCATCAGAATGTTCTGATAAAATGGATCCCTGATCAGAAGAGGGAGAATCTTCCTCCACTCTGGGTCTCTTGTCTGGAGGGGGTTGAGAACCTCTGATAAGAGTAATTAAATCCTCAGCCATTTTAAGCATCTGTTTTTTAGGCATGGGACCTGGAGATGGGCCCTGTGCAACAGGCCTCGTGGGATGCCTGGCTGCTTTGGATTTAGTAAAGGCCTTAATTGAAAAAGAAGATGAGGGCCTAAATACACCATGGGTGGAGGTGGACCTGTCCACATTAGTAGGCTCAACATTAGCAGAGGCTTCGGTTGTAGTCTGGGAAAGGGCAGAGGACCCAGCGGTCTCGGGTACAGAGGACACCGCCAAAGGAGTGTCATCGGTAGTCAGGGACTGCAAAGGCGTCTCGCTGAGAACCGGACCACGTGTAGCCTGTTTTGGCATGGTGTCGGCGGGGACCGCGGGCCTCGCGTGTCGGTCCTTTTCCTTGCGTTTTTGGGATAAAATGGTAGTCGGAGTGTCCGACGACATTTTATAATCAAAAGCTTTACCAAAGTAGTGCTGGGCGAACTCCGCCCGACGCTTAATAGTGCGTTTATTGAAGGTAGCGCAAAAGCGACAGCCCGAGACGTCGTGGTCTGGGCCCAAACAAGGTATGCAGAGGGAATGGAAATCCTTATGCGGTATTTGCTTCCCACAAGAAATACAATTATTAACTTTTTCTGACATCGGTCGGAGGCAAGAAAAGTTTCCCCAACGGGGTACTTGGCTTCGGTTTCCAAAATATTCGTAATTCAGGAGCTGGCCGACCGACACTTGCGAACTACTTCTGCTTCGGGCACCGCGCGGCAAAAAAGACTGGAGAACATGGCGTCGGCTGTGTCTTATATACTCTGGCCTCACTGACGTCAGAAGAGAAAGCGACGACAACCGACGCCGGACCAAGACTTTGGAATTCGGCCGACCGAGGGACCGCCTGACGGCAGAAAACCCATCTGTGATTACTGCAGCTGTATGCACGATGAACATCAAGGACATCCTTGATGGATGTTTTAGTTTAAGCACAGCTCATCAGACAGGACCCCTTCCCATCTTAATTCCTGCCTCCAACCCTTCAAATATTAAACAAATTATTCTATCAAGGAACACAAATGGTACCATTGCCCATCTCAAATTCCCAGCTGACTACTGTATGTTTTAATCACAAGATCCACCACCAATAGACTTCTCTTACACTCTGCTTCCTCCGGATAACCATTATTCTAGTAATATTGTCAATTGCTTGCCTAACCTCCACAAAACCATGATAATCTATCCACTTTGATAAAACCTTTGTCTATACTATCTAAGAAAATGGAGAATAAGTAAGTCATTATCATGGTTTAAGAAATGAAATGTGTCAATATGAAGCCAGACACGAGTTTTTCCCCTCTTTTGGGTAATATTGCCACAATAGCTTTCAAATAAACTCCTGTTAAATATAACTTCTATCCAGTCTAGCCAGCTACTGCATCTTGGAGTATATGTAAAGCCTGTAGGAATTCCAGCTATTCAGTTCATATATTCCATACCAAATATTCCTATATACTTCTTCGGAAATCTATCTTCTTTTATTGGGTTTTCCCTTCTAGATCACCATATATATCGTCATTATTGTAAATACAGTTCCAGACCCCACCCATAAATATTCCCTGCTGAAAGCTTATTTATCCCAAAACTTTCCTAAGCTCCATAATGCTAGATTTTAGGTGGAACATAAATACATGCCAGCAGAATCCTCCTTGCCAGCCAATAACCCTTTACTACCACAAATCTACCATTAGTGACTTTTTCCTTTTTCTACCACTACTGGGGCCCTCCCTAAAATTACCATAATCATCACTATTCCCAGTTATCTTTATCCTAGACTACTCTACTGAATGACCATCCTCAAGTCCTTTTTTTGTCAAATTAATATGCTCATTTCATTCCAAATGTCTCCTGTGACACTATTTGCAAGCTACAGTTATTAATATAATTCAATAAAAGGGAAAATAGTTGTGCAGGAATATTACTCTTTATTGGCGTACAGGAATATTACTCTTTATTGGCAAACAATGAAAAAGACCACTGTCCAAACTTATGCAAGACCAGTGTCAAAAGATCACTTGATTTCTTATTAAAAATAAGATAACAGGATTCATGTTGGTATTGTTTGTTTAAACCACAGTTTACAAAGTTAAAATAAGAGATGAGCACTTTCACCCTTTTTAAGAGGTTTGTCAGATCTACGCTATATACAGCAGTAACAAGCAATGTAAACTTTTCTACTTTTCATATAAAAAGCCATATAAATTACAGCAAAGGCTTTAATCCACGAGCCCTTAAACAGATCCTATTCAATGACTGTGAATAAAACAGTGGTACAATATGTAGTTTGCATCTTTGTGATTGGTGCTTTTCACCCCTTATGCAAGTACAAAGTCAGTGAGTACCTGGATGTTCATCAGTGTGCTAGGTATAACGTCAAACAATGTAACAACTTAGTCCTGCAGTTTTGTTCAATGAATATAGTATTTTATAAAACAGATGACAGTGACACTACACCATTTCTTCCATTAAAATATACTCTCCATGGTGAATTACTGTGGGTTACATTGGTGCGCCTGAAGTTAAACTACTTTGCTTATGCACAGTATTTGAAGGGCGCTTTGTCAAAATAAGGACAGCAACAGTACGCGCAGGAAAGTACAGTTGTGCACACTTACCATAAATGTGGATGTTTGCATGTATTCACTGTTGCAGTCATCACCTGTGGGTTATCCCCGCTGTAGTAGCCCTTGGCCAGCCCGAATACCAGAGTCAATGTTTTTCTGTGTCAGCCGCTGTCACTTGCTGACTGACGTCAGGTCGTCAGTGCTATAAAGCAAGACAGCCGATGCCATTACATCAGTTTATCTTGCCCTAACCAGTCAGAAGCCCAAGAAACTACGGTAAAGTTGTCCTGGTGGCTAAAAGCTACCGTAAGAAGTGTACGTCTCCCCAAGGAAAGATGATATAAGGGAGGGAAAAGTACAGTTGTGTACACTTACCATAAATGTAGATGTTAGAGTGTATTCACTGTTGCAGTCATCACACTTGGGTTATCTGCCTGCAGGTAGCCCTCAGTCGGCCCGAATACCAGAATCTTGGTATTTCTGCGTCAGATGCGGTCACCTCTTCCATGACGTCAGGTCGTCAGGGGTATAAAACATGCAGCAGATGCCATTACATCAGTTTTTCTTGCCCCAGACGTCAGGAGCCCCCAAAATAGGAAGCTATTACATGGTGTGGAACACCTCCAGTAAATACTCCTGCCATAAAAAAATGGCCATAAAGAGGATAAGTAGAAAAGATAGAGAAAGCCAGGGGGCTGGAGGGAGGAAAACAAGGACTGCAACAGTGAATACACTCGAACATCTACATTTATGGTAAGTGTACACAACTATGTTCTTCGTGTTTCACTGTTGCAGTTATCACAATCGGGTTGATTTCCAAAGCTGAGGAAGGGAGGAGGCAGTCAAGAAGTGTTAGGGCTGGCTAGCAGGCCTTGCAAGACTGCTGTAGCAAATCCAGCTCTGGATTTAGAAAAAATAGGTAAGTAGTAATGCTTGGTGAAGGTGTGTACAGAACTCCAGGATGTCCCTGGTAGGGACTCACCAGAGAAATGCTATAGAGATTGAAGTAGTTTGAGTGGAATGAGTTCTGATCCCCTGAGGGGTAGGTTTTCCATGGTGCTTGTAGCAGAAATGGATGCAGTGTGCAATCCATTTGGAAATGGTTTGCTTCAAAATGGCCTTGCCCTCTGCCCCTGTAGCAGCTGGTCAGACTTTCTGAAAGGCTTAGTCCCGTCAAGGTAGAACCTGAGCGGTCTGTGCATGTCCAAGGAGTGCAGGAGCCTTTCCCCTTTATTCTGAAGATTAGGGAAATAGGTTGGCAAAAGGATGGATTGGTTTAAAGCCACAATGGATACCACCGTGGGCATAAAGAATGGGTTAGTCCTGACAGAAACCCTGTCAGCATGGAAAACAATGAAGGGCTCCACCGCCATTAGTGCCTATAACTCAGACACTTTTCTTGCTGAAGCAATAGCTAGAAGTAAGGCTGTTTTCCAAGAGAGGAATTTTAACTCTGCTGAAGCAGTAGGTTCAAAAGTGTGAGCTTCTCCAGTACAAAGTTAAGGTCCCAGGCCAGGATTAGAGCTCTCCTAGGGGGCCTGAAATTGTTAGCTCCTCTCAGGAATTGTTTGATGAGAGGGTGAGAAAAGAGAGGTGGTTCAGTATTATAATGAGCTGAGATGGCACAGGCATGAATCTTAATGGATGAGAAGGATAGGCATCTGTGGAGCAGCTCTGTTAGGTAACGAAGGATTTGAGGCAAGGTGGGCATAGGATTTCCTAGTACTAGGTCTTCTGGCTCAAGGATGACACCCAGCACCTGTTTGCTGAGGGATGCTGGTGGGGTATTCAGAGGATAAGCCAGGCTGCAAGGTTCAGGGTTTGCAGTTGTGGATGTAAAATCTGTCCCTCCTGCTGAGGCAGCAGGGAAGGTGTTTGATGTAGGTGCCAGGGTGGCACTGCTGTCAGACTGCAAAGGAGTGGGTACAAGTGCTGGCATGGCCAGTCTGGTGCAAAAAGGATTGCCCTTGGCCTGTCCTGTTTGATCCTGAGTAGTACTTTTGAGAGGAGGGGCAGAGGATGAAAGGCATAAATTGAGAGGTCTTCCCATGCAAAGGATAGGGCATCCACCTTCCAGGCTCTGCTGTGAGGATTCCTGGTGCAAAAGTTGCTCAATTGGTGGTTGTGGGGGGACTCAAAAAGGTCCACCTCCGGTGTTCCCCACCTCTGGGTTAGAGGTTTGAATGAGATGGGTTCTAGTTTCCACTTGTGAGGGTCCAGTAGATTTCTGCTTAAGTCGTCTGACAGTGAATTTTGTTTGCCTGGCAGGAAGTGAGCTTGTAGGTGCACTTGGCTGCTCAAGGCTGTGTTCAACAGTTCCCCCCTGCTTGTTTATGTACCACATAACTGTGGTGTTGTCTGTCTTTATCAGGAGCTGTCCTGGAAGGATAATGTATTTGAAGGATGTCAGAGCATTCTGTACAGCTAGCATCTCTTTTGAATGATGTGCAGGGGAAATTGTTCTGGGCTCCACTTGCATCAGACTATGCATGGGGGGGCTCACGTGGCAGGCAAATGCATTCAAGGCATCTGTTAGCAGGGTTTGGGCGGCGAGGGGTTGAGTGAAAGGAAATCCCTTGTTGTGGTTGCATGCCTCTGCCCTTAGACAAGGTATAATAGGAATCACTGTTTCCAGGTCCTGAGAATGTTGATACCAAAGATTTTTTTTTTTTTTTTTTTTTTTTTTTTTTAAGTACCACTGAAGTTTCCTCATATGCAGTCTTGCATATGGAATTAGCAGAATGCATGATGCCATGAACCCTAAGGCTTGCAGTATTTTCCTTGCAGACAGTTGGGTTTTGGTGGCCATTAGTTTGAAATAGTTTGTCAAATGGACCTGCTTTTCTAGAGTGAGGAATGCCATCTGGGAAGTCTTGTTCAAGCTTGCTCCCAGGAATACAATTTGTTGGCTGGGCACCAGTTGTGATTTCTTTTCTTTTCGTTGATGGTGTATCCCAGTTAAGTTAGAAGTCTTTTTACAAATGCCAGGTGCAGATGTAACAATTCCTGACTGTCCGCCTGAATCAGGCAATCGTCCAAGTATGGGTACATTTGAATATTTCTCTGCCTGCAGTATGCAATGGCTGGAGCCAGGCACTTTTTGAATACTCTGGGCGCAGTAGATAAGCCAAAGGGAAGTGCAGAGAACTGATCGTGCATAGAGCCTGCACTGAAACGTAGATATTCCTGTAAGACTCCCTTATGGGGATGTGCAGCTAAGCTTCTTCTAAGTCTAGGGTGACTAAAGTACAGTTTTGTACCTACCATAAATGTAGATGTCCGAGAGGAATGCATCTGCAGTCCTTACAAATGGGTTGTCCTGTCGTCAGGCAGCCCTTCGGTCGGCCGGATTCCAAAGTCTGGGTCCGGCTTCGGCTGGTGTCGCACTTCACCAGACGTCATTGCGGCAGTTTTCGGGTATAAAGGCATCAGCCAACGCCATTTTCCTCAGTGTTTCTTGCCCCAGACGCCAGGTGCCCTCTTGGTAGGCTAAATTTGGATAAATGTCAAAGTTTCCAAATAATAGAGAGCAAACACACAAAATAAACATGTATGTACATATATACAAACAAATACACCATAATAGATCCCCCCCAAGCTAGCTGAAGATTGGTAAGTACCCTAGGAGTACCTCAGAGGGGAAGGAGGGAGGGTAATCCTGACTGCAGATGCATTCCTGACGGACATCTACATTTATGGTAGGTACAAAACTGTACTATGTCCTTCAAGGATGCATCTGCAGTCCTTACAAATGGGTAGAATACCATAGCTAAACTAGGGGAGGAGGAAATGAGAATAGATTATGGTGTAGTCAGGATCCCTTGCAAAACAGCCGTGGCAAAGCCAGCACGGGATCTAGAGTATAGAGGTAAGTTATAATGCTTGGCAAATGTATGCACGGAGGTCCAAGTAGCAGCCTCTATAATGTCCTTGGTAGCCACTCCTCGTAAGAAAGCTGTGGTAGTGGCTGTGGCCCTTGTGGAGTGAGGCCTGATGTTCTCTGGAGTTTTCTTTCCATGGTAGGAGTAACAAAATCTAATGCAATTTCCTATCCATTTGGAGATTGTCTGTTTAGAAATTGGTTTTCCTTCTTTTCCTGTTGCATAAGCTACCAGAAGCTGGTCAGTTCTTCTATTGTTTTTTGTCCTGTCCAGGTAGTAGCGTAATTGCCTGTGTACATCCAAGGTATGTAAAAGCTTTTTCCCCTGTTCTGTGGATTGGGGAAGAATGTAGGAAGGTGGATAGCCTGATTTAAAGAGACTCTGGATACCACCTTAGGCATAAATGTAGGATTTGTTCTCATGGACACTCTATCTTGATGGAAGATCAGGAAGGGTTGTACTGCCATTAATGCTTGTAGTTCAGAGACCCTTCTTGCTGAAGTTATTGCCAGCAGGAAGGCAGTCTTCCAGGATAAGTATTGCAAGTCTGCTGTAGCTGCTGGCTCAAAGGAGGCAGAGTCAGTTTTTCTAGCACAAAGTTCAAGTCCCATGCTGGCAATGGAGGTTTCCTGGGAGGTTTTACATTTTAATTCCCCTCAGAAACTGTCTGAGCAGAGGATGTGAAGACAGGAGGATCCAAGCTGTATTGTGCTGAAATAGCTGATGCATGTATCTTAATGGAGGAATAGGACAGGCCTGTGTGGTAGAGCTCAGCCAAGTACTCCAGGATGTTGGCTATGTTCACCAGTGTCACATCTTGCCCTTTTGCAGCGCTCCAGATGAGATATCTTTTCCATTTTGCTGCATAATTCTTTCTTGTTGAAGGTCTACGAGCCTCCAGGATTATGTCCTTAACCCTTTGGGATAAATTTGGGTTAATTTCTGTCATGTAATGTTCCAGGCAGTTAGCTGCAGAGTTTTTAGGCTTGGATGCAGAATGTTGTAGTTGTTCTGTGTCAGCAGTAATGGGATCAGGGGCAGTTTCCATATTTGCTCCCTGGACATGCTCCTCAGTAGTGGGTACCAATGTTGTCTTGGCCAGTCTGGGGCTATCAGAATGATCCTCGGACGTTCCTCTTTGATCTTGAGAAGCACTTTGTGCATCAAAGGAAGTGGTGGGAATGCGTATGCTGTCATGCTTTTCCAACTGAAGGATAGGGAGTCCACCTTCCAAGCAAGTGGGTGGTAAGTCCTTGTGCAGAATTTTTTTAACTGGTGATTGTATGGGGATGCAAACAAGTCTATTTGTGGTAATCCCCATTTCCTTGTGATGGCTTTGAAGATGTCCGGATGTAGCATCCATTCGTGGGCATCTGTTATAGTTCTGCTTAATATGTCTGCTAGAATGTTTTCCTTCCCTGGAACATAAATTGCCTGTAACTGAAGGTTGTAACCCAGAGCCACATCCCATAGGTCTAGTGCCAGCCGGCATAGGGGGTATGAGTGTGTGCCTCCCTGTTTGTTGATGTACCACATAACTGTGGTGTTGTCTGTCCTTATCAACAGCTGGCCTTCGTGGAGAAGAGGTCTGAATGCCTGGATTGCCAATTTTACTGCCATCATTTCTTTTAGATTTATGTGCAGATGCAGTTGGTCTTGAGTCCATAGGCCTTGAATGCACTTGTCCATCATGTGTGCCCCCCAACCGAGGTCTGAGGCATCTGTCGTGATAGTTTGTCTTGGATGACTTTTGCTGAAGGGCAGTCCTGAGTTTGATTGACAGGCCTGTGCCCACCATAAGAACTCTTGTTTCAGGCATGGGATCATTGGAATTTTGGTTTCCAGGCTGTGCTTGTGCTGAGACCACAAATTCTTTAGGTACCACTGTAGCTTTCTCATATGAAGCCTGGCATGAGGGACCAGAATTATGCAGGATGCCATGAAGCCTAGAGCTTGTAACACTTTTCTTGCAGTTAGATGGCTTTGCTTTGTTAATGCCAAAAGTAGAGAGGAAGTTGTTCTTTCTTTTCTGCAGTTAGAAATGCCATTTGTTTGGATGTGTCCAGTTCTGCACCCAGAAAGGTTATTATTTGGGATGGAATCAGCCTTGACTTTTTGAATTGACTGTGTATCCCAGGGCTTGAAGCAGGTAGATGACTCTTTGTAAGTCTTCTGTTAATTTGTTTTGTTGTCCGCTTGTATCAGGCAGTCGTCCAGGTAGGGATAGATTTGAATCCCCTGAAGTCTGCAATGAGCGATTACTGATGCCAGGCATTTCGTGAACACTCTGGGCGCAGTAGATAAGCCAAAGGGCAATGCTGAGAATTGATAATGCTCTGATCCTGCAAGAAATCTGAGGTATCTTCTGCAAATTGGTCTGATGGGGACGTGCAGGTATGCCTCCTTGAGATCTAGAGTTACCAGCCAAGACTCCTTGCCCAGCATGGGAAGAAGCTGCTGTAGAGTCAGCATTTTGAATTTTGGAACAATGAGAAATGTGTTTAGAGCGGACAGATCTAGAATAGGCCTCCCATTTGTTTTCTTTTCTTGGTACCAGGAAGAGCCTGGAGTAAAATCCCTTCCCTTGCTCCATAGATGGTACCTTTTCCACAGCTCTCATTCTTAATAATTGAGATATTTGTTTTAGAGCTTCTGCCCTTTGAGTAGGTGGTAGGTTTGGCATTCCTCTCTTTCCTGGTAGAGTATGGAAATGGAACCTGTAACCTTGGTCTATAGTTTGCAAAATCCATTTTTCTCTTGTAATGCAGTGCCAGTTTCTTGAAAATAAGGTTAGCTTTCCGCCTAAGGGTGCTTCTAGCCTGTTCTTTCAACCATGCATGCCTCCTGATAACTGTGCCCGTCATGGCTGATCTAAAGGAAGCCTCCAGTGCATCATAGCCACATTTTAAAGAATGGTTACTAACCTGCTGTATGTTATGTAACATTTCTTGAACATACTTTTTATCTAAAGATTCTTCAGAGGACAGTTTTTTAGTCAACTGGTCAAGCATAAACTCTTGTTATTGAATCATATGGAATTGGCAATTCAAAGCTCTAGCTGACAAAGTAGCAGAGGTGTAAACTTTTTTACCCCATCTCTAAGGACCTGGAATCCCTTTCAGAGGGGAGGGGGTTTTTAGAAGAAGTAGCTGCTACAGCTTTAGGGCCCTGGGAGATAGTCTCTGGACCTGCAAAAGGGGCCTTATATAAGTGGTGATGAGTGTCCGGGACCCTGTAGTACCTATCTGGTTTAACAGGAGCCGGAGGTAAAGTATCAGGAGAAGTGCAAGCATCATTAAATGCATCATCAACAACAGATAGAACTGGAGGAATAGCTAAAGGCCTATGCTGTGGTAAGTGTAGAAAGGTCCTAAGCCTTTTTCTTGAGTCTGAGAAATCTTGGCCCTGCCACTGGAATTGTTCCCTCATAGCATGCAAGGTTTCCCCAAAGGAAAATTCCTCAGGAGGAGAGGCTGAAGGGATGGACTCCTCAGCATCGGAATCTTCGTAAGGAGAATAAGAAGCCTCAGGAGGATCAGAATGCTCTGAATCATCAGAAGAATCATCTGTGGCTACTGGCTCAGGGGGCTCTGCTCTAGGTCTCTTTTCTGGAGGAGGGAGAGAGGCCCTGTCTGGATGGGGCTGGGATCCTCGGATTAAAGTGATGAGATCCTGTGCCAAAGAAAGCATATGGGAGCTGGTGCTGGGCCTGTGAGAGGGGGCTTGGCAGGCACTGGCTTGGAAGTTTTGGCTGCTTTAGCCCTGGCAAAGGCCTTAATAGACATAGCTGGAGGAGGCCTAGCAGCTCCACGTGCAGGAGTAGAAATATCTAGTGGAATGGTGTCAGATAAATCCTGTGAAATCGCAACAGAAGGCTGGATTTCAGAAGCTGTTTCTACCAGAATGGAAGAGGCCTCGGTAGAAGGCAAGTTGTCGGCTGAAGAAAGAACCGCTTGCTCGGTTTCGGCTGAAACCGAGACACTCGCGGATTGCTTGGCCGTGGTTTCAGCCGAAACCGCGGACCGCGAGTGTCGGTCCTTTTCTTTGCGTTTAGTTATTTGCGTAGTCGGAGGATCCGACGGCATAATGTAGGCAAAATCGGAGCCGAAAATCTGTTCAGCAAAGTCCGAGCGACGTCTCAGCGTCCGCCGGTTAAAAGAAGCACAGGCTAGACAAGCTGCTACGTCGTGGTCTGGGCCTAAACAGTGTATACAATAGGAGTGGAAATCTTTATGAGGTATTTGTTTCCCACAAGATAAACAGTTATTAACTATCTCTGACATCGGCTGAGGCAAGAAAGAGTCCCCAACGGGGTACTTAGCTTTATAGAAGTCTTCGAAGTAGTATTCGGTAGAATTATCTCTGGATCTGACCGACCGGCACTTGCGAACAGCTTCTGCTTCGGGCGCCACGCGGCAAGAAAGACTGAGGAAAATTGCGTCGGCTGATGCCTTTATACCCGAAAACTGCTGCAATGACGTCGGGTGAAGTGCGACACCAGCCGAAGCCGGACCCAGACTTTGGAATCCGGCCGACCGAAGGGCTGCCTGACGACAGGACAACCCATTTGTAAGGACTGCAGATGCATCCTTGAAGGACATCCAGGCATCCTTGGCTAGCATAGGAAGAAGCTGTTGCAGTGTAAGCACTTTGAATTTTGGGACCACCAGAAAGGTGTTGAGAATTGATAGATCCAGGATAGGGTGCCAAGAGCTCTCTTTTCTGGGCTCAGTCTGGAGTAGAAACCCTGTCCCCTTTGCTCTACTGGAACAGGTTGAATAGCCCTGATATGGAGAAGGGAAAGTACTTGCTTTTGAGCCTCTGCCCACTGGTTTGGAGGAAGGTCTGGCAACCCGCTTGGGGTTGGCAGTGAGTGGAAGTAGAATCTGTATCCCTGGGATACAATGTTTAGAACCCATCGGTCCTGAGCAGTGGACATCCAGTGTTTTGCATGAAGGGCGAGTTATCCTCCTAGGGGCGCAAGTACTTAGGCATGGCTGGGAAGGATGATTGGAAAGTCACTGTGAACTTTTTCCATAAGGGGGTGGCTTACCACTCCCTGTTTTTGAGGTGGGAATACTTCATTGTTTAGATCTCTGCATACCCTGAGACTGTAGTCTTGGTGGTCTGTTTCCCCTGGGTTTGGACTGAGAAGGCCTGGGAGGGAATGGAAAGGACCAGTTTTTTGAAGGCCAATGCCTACTGAATCTAGGTGGCTGCACCTGTAAGAAATCTTTGACAGTTTGCATAGATTTTGATTGTTCTTCCATCTTTTTAAGAACTACTTCTGCTTTTGTGCCAAACAAATGATCCTGATTTAATGGAGCAGCTAGTAATTTTGCTTTGACATGGTCTGGCAAGACTTGTTCCTTCAGCCAAGCATGCCTTCTCAGTACAGACCCAGTGACAGCAGCCCTGCAAGATGCTTCTAAGGCATCAAACCCACACTGCAAAGTATGTTTACTAACTTGGTTTGCAAAATGCATTAACTCTTGTAAATCTTTATTTTCTGCACAATCTGGAAGGAACACCATTTTTTGTTTAATTAGTTCCATAATATGTTGCTAGTACTTAAACATGTGAAACTGGCAACTCAACGCCCTGATGGCAAGAGTTGCAGAGGTATATACCTTTTTACCCCATCTGTCTAAAGCTCTAGAATCCCTGTCTGAAGGAGTAGGGTTTTTGGCTGTAGTTGCCTTAATGCCTTTAGGTCCCTGGGAAATGGTCTCTGGATCCACAGTAGGATTCTTAAAGAGAAATTTGAGTCAGTCAGGTACTCTACAGTACTTGTCAGGTTTTCTAGGAGTTGGTGGTAAAGTGTCAGGAGTGAGACTGGATTCCATGAAGACATCATCTACAATATCCAGGACAGGGGGTATAGCTAGAGGCCTGTGCTGAGGCAAATCTAAAAATTGCCTGAGTCTCTTTTTGGACTGAGGATAGTCCTGGCATTCCCAGCGGAAATGCTCTCTTAAGGTGTGCAAGGTTTCACCAAAAGAAAAATCCTCTGGAGGGGAGGCAGAGGGAATGGCTTCCTCTACCATCTGAATCTTCATAGGTAGATAAGGGTATGTCCTGGTAATCAGAAAGGTCAGAGTCATCGGACTCCTGATCTGTAGAATCAGAAGGAAATTCAATTCTTTGTCTTATAGCAGGGGAAGGCTGGCTTCCCCTAATTAGAGTAATAAGGTCTTCAGCCATTCTAAGCATTTGTTTTTGTGGCATGGGAGCTTGAGCATGTGCTTTGGACGTCGGTTTTCTAGGTGTAGTGCGAACTCTGGGCCTGACAAACTCAGCAGATTTGGTTAAAAATGAAGATGTCTGTTTAATACGAAAATCGGTAGGTCGGAATACACCCTCAGAAGCCAGTGCCTGCATAGCGGCTCCGGACCCATCCAAGGTAGAGACATCCACAGGTTCCATAGTCGAAGAAGCATCTCGCTGCATCTCTGAATGGGTCTCAGCAGAGGCCTGCAAATCTGTAGAAGCGGGCATCAGGGGCTGCAAAGGCGCCTCACTGAGTACTGGCGGACTGGCGACTAGCTTAACGGAAGCATCAGCAGCAACTTTTTACCTATGTGGTCCTGTCTCTGTATTTGTGCTTTTTCGGAAGATCGGTAGTCGGATGGTTTACCGAAGCCATTTCGTAAAACGGAGAACGAGAGCGAAAAGATCTTGCCTCTTGAACCTGGTCAATTTCTTTGAAACAGTCACCAAGGCCATAGACGAAAGGAAGGTAGTCCAAACAGCCTACCTTGACCTTGCAAAAGCCTTCGACACAATACCCGACTCGGGCATCATAAATAAGCTCACCAGCTTAAATATCAACCCCTATGTCACAAGATGGGTTGCAAATTGGCTTAGGGATAGAACCCACATGGTCAGAATTGCAAGTGCCATGTCAGCCTCTAAACCAGTTACAAGTGGCGTCCCACAAGGCTCAGTCCTGGGACCTCTCTTGTTCGGTATATATTTCTCTAAGGTTACAGGCTAACACAGAAGGACCATGGCTGACAAAGTTTGCAGATGACTGCAAACTGGGGGCCATAATCGACTCGCCTGCTGACACAAGCATCCTCCAAAAAAGTCTCACAGAGACGGATAACTGGTACCAGAGCCATGGCCTAAAGCTAAATGCCAAAAAGTGCATAGTCATCCCCTTTGGGAAAAACAAAGTGCCCACAAATTACCACATAGGTGGTAATCCATTAAGTACGAAATAAGTACTTAGGGATTTGGGGACACAAGTAGATTGCAATCTCTCCTTTGACAATCACATTGCCAAAGTGGTTAGAAAGACATTCTATATAACCCACCTTATCACGAAGGGGTTCACATCTAGATCAAGAGAGGTCATTGTGCCCCTCTACTCATCACTCATCAGGCCCATAATTTAATACAATGCCCCATTTGGGATGTACCTTACCCGACACCTGCTACAACTAGAAAGACCCCAAAAGTACCTCACCAAGAGGATCAAGGGACTCTAACAGATGCCCTACGCAGTTAGGCTAAAGAAACTCCAACTCCACTCAGTTGGTTACCGCCTACTCAAGAGGCGATCTGTGCCTGACGTACAAAGCCATGTCCAACCCAGAATTAATGGACATGCTCCACCTCAAGAAATCCAAATCCATCAGAACTACATGCTCCAGTGACTTAAACCTCAGCACAGAAATAAATAAAACATGCTGGAGGGACAGATTCATATCCCAGAGGCTCCCCTCACTCTGGAACAAAATCCCAATTCATGTCAGGAAGAGCCCCTCAATGACCCTCTTCAAGAAGAATCTTGACGTTTGGATGGAAGATCGTAAATTTACCCCTGGGATCTCTTCTGTGTCACTGCTAGACAGAGGCACGGTAAACTAACCTTAAATGGGCTATCTTCTGTGACCTACTATACAGAGGCACAGTCAACTAATCTAAGAAGGGTGGCGAAAGCCAAACACACTCTGGCTAGGCTTGTAAATGCCCTAGGGCAGATAGCCTAGTATCAACCTATGAACCTATGAAAGAATTTAGCTACAAAAATAGCCCAAAGACGAATGGTTCAGGCGTTAAATCAAGGCACAAAACCAACAGCGAAGGACGTTGTGGTCTGGGCCTAAACAGGTGACGCAGTAAGAATGAAAATCTCGGTGAGTTATTTGCTTTCCACAGGCAAGACAATTGTTAACTTTTTCTGACATCGGTAAGAGCAAGAAAAACGAATACCCAATGGGATATAGCTTTAGAAGACTTCAGGTTTGAAACTCAAAAAACAAAAATTTCAGGTAGCAGCCGACCAGCACTTGCAAACTGCTTCTGCTTCAAGCTCCTTCTCAGCAAGAAAAGCTGATGTAATGACATCGGCTGCATGTTTTATACCCCTGACAACCTGACATCATGGAAGAGGCAACAGCATCCGACGCAGAAATCCCAAGACTCTGGTATTTGGGCCGACTGAGGGCTACCTGCAGGCAGATAAACCCAAGTGTGATGACTGCACCAGTGAAACAGGAAAACATCCAGAAAATATAAAACTTTTGCAGTTACTACACAAATTCAATAGGATTATTAGCACTCAGCTGCATTGAGTGGACTGCATATGATATGTTATTGCAAATAGTTGAACTTCAAGTTCCACTCAATATTCTGCTGAGGGAGATCAGTTGTTGGTACAAGTACAACTTTACTGGATATGGATCTGCTTATTCTTAGCTCCAACGGATTTGAATGATTCTTCTAGAGCACTGCATTCAAACCGACACTTATCACAACCTTATTAAACATTTATTTCATTTTATTTTACATTTGTTGACTGGGCTAGTCTAAATGGATACATGTCCATTTTGCCTTTAGTTTCATTAACTATGGTACAATCTCTTGTTTGTACCATGGAAGATCATGGTTCAATCTTTTGCGCTGCAAAACCTGTTGCGTCCCAGCTTTTCTCCTCGTCCAACTAAAGTGGAAAGTATGGCCTGGCTGAAGTACAGGATGTGGATGTAAAGAATGGTGTTCATAGAAGAGTTAAGGATACTAGTGGAGGTGGGGAGGGGGCAGATCCACAGCTAAGGAACCTGGAAATACTGAGCAGAAAAAAGTAGAAGCCACCTGACTGGAATTATCTTTCCTCCAGTGCTAGCTCTTGCATCACTCTTTCTTTTCTATCAAGTTTTTTCAAAGAGCAGAAACATTTAAACAATCTGTAAATGGCTAAATGGGAAACACATGAAGACACTGCATTTGACCAAAGGCTAAAAAGAATCTGTGTGCTGGTCAGACACAGAAATGTTATTTTCCAATGAGACATTATTAAAAGTATTTGGGCTCGATGAAAACCCAAAAAGTAATCACGAGAAAGCTTTGAGAAACTGGATTTGTTTCATGTAATCTGTTAACTAGATAAGCACAGTGACAAAAGTCACTCCTTTTAACGGTAAGTGACAAAAGTCACTCCTTTTAACGGTATCTCAGCAGTATTGTCTAGTTAAGTGACTTGCTCACTGTCACACAGCAAGCAAATGGAGATGAAAGGAATAAAACCCTGTACCCCTGGTTAAAATAAGGAAACCATTAACAGTTTGGAATCTTAATCCAGTGTGCAGACTTGTCAGACTCCACCATCAGGGGAAACCAAGACACAGTTCCATTCAGGCTAAACATAAGGAAAGAAATAGACAGCTATAGGAGACCAAATGTGCAGCAAACGGGGATCCCAAAATACGGATGCAAAAATACTACAGTGTACTGCCATCCGGATCATGGGAAGAACTGAGGCAGACTCCTCTGCCTCAGTACATTAAACTAGTCTGTAACTGCTTATGTTTATCTTTGCATTTTAAAAAGGACCTCCTTCCAAGAATGATAGATTATTATGTTATTACTACTACTATTATAACTAAACTGTTTAAAACTATGCTGCTTACATTTTGTCTCTGGAGAGCCAATCTTACAGTGCAGTTTTGTACCTACCATAAATGTAGATGTTCGAGTGCTAATACAGCTGCAGTCATAACAGATGGGTTCTGCTGCCGTCAGGCGGGTCCTCGGTCGGCCGAATTCCAAAGTCTAGGTCCGGCGTCGGTTGTCGTCGCTTCTTCCCTGACGTCAGTGCGACAGGGGTATAAAGGAACCAGCCGACGCCATTTTCTTCAGTTTTTCTTGCCCCAGATGTCAGGTGCCCCCAGAAGGAAGGCAATACATAAATTTGTGTAATAAAGCAGTGCAATATAATCAAAATACAGTAGTTGCAAGCAAATACATCATAAATGAATACCCCAATCAGGTTGTATGAGGATGTGTTAGCCTATAGGCCTGTCCCAAGAGGGGAAGGAGGGAGGGAAACCTGGACTGCAGCTGTATTAGCACTCGAACATCTACATTTATGGTAGGTACAAAACTGTACTATGTTCATCGTGCATACACCTGCAGTCATAACAGATGGGTAGAATCCCAAAGCTAAGAAAGGGGTGGTAGGCACTAGGTGGAACTAGGAGGAGCCAGGATGCCCTGCAAGACTGCAGTGGCAAAGCCTGCTCTAGTTTTGGAGTATAGTGGTAGGTGGTAGTGCTTGGAGAAGGTATGCACAGAACTCCAAGTAGCTGCTTCCAAAATATCTTTGGTAGGAACTCCTCTGAGGAAAGCTGCAGAGGTAGTTGTGGCCCTTGTGGAGTGAGATCTGATGCCTGTAGGTACAGTTTTCCCATGAAAAGAATAGCAAAAGCGTATGCAGTGGGCTATCCATTTTGAGATTGTCTGTTTCGAAATTGGCTTTCCTTGAGCTCCTACAGCATAGGACACAAAGAGCTGTTCTGATTTTCTGAAAGGTTTTGTTCTGTCCAGATAATAACGTAGTTGTCAGTGGATGTCCAAGGAATGTAGTAACCTCTCCCCTTTGTTTGGAGGATTAGGATAAAAGGTAGGTAAGTGTATGGCTTGATTCAAAGCTACCCTGGATACCACTTTAGGCATAAAGGATGGGTTGGTTCGTAAGGAAACTCTGTCCTGATGGAAGATGATAAAAGGCTGCACAGCCATGAGAGCTTGTAGTTCTGAAACTCTACAAGCTGAGGTAATAGCCAGAAGGAAAGCTGTTTTCCAGGACAAATACTGCAAATCTGATGAGGCAGCTGGCTCAAAGGGAGGCAAGGTCAGTTTTTCCAGAATGAAATTGAGATCCCAAGCAAGTATTGGTTGTTTCCTTGGGGGTCTTAGATTCTTAGCCCCTCTGAGGAACTGTCTTAAGAGAGGGTGAGAGAATAAGGGTGGATCAGTGCTGTATTCTGCAGAAACGGCTGAGGCATGGATTTTGATGGAGGAGAATGAAAGTCCCTGGTTAGCAGCTCAGCTAAATACTGTAGTATTTGAGGTAAATTCAGTTTTCCAGGATCCTGGCCCTTTTTCTCATTCCAGACACAAAACCGTTTCCATTTTGCGGAGTAAGCTTTTCTAGTTGACGGGCTTCTGGCCTTCAAAATGACATCCTGCACCTCCTTGGAGAGAAGGGTCTGTTGTGATGCTAAGGAATCTTCCATGCGGCTAGATTGAGTGTTTTTAGCTGACTGTGAAGAGTTTTGAAGCTGTGCTGAGTCAGAAGAAGAGGCATTAGAGGCAGGGTCCATGGTGGGGAATGCGTCAGGCTCCTCAGGAGTGGGTACCAGTGTTGTCTTGGCCAGTCCGGAGCAATGAGAATCATCTTTGGTCTGTCTGCTCTGGTTTTCAATAGAACTTTGGGCAGCAGAGGAAGAGGTGGGAAGGCATAAACTGTCATTGATGTCCAACTGAAAGAGAGAGCGTCCACTCTCCAGGCCTTTGGATGGAAAATCCTTGAGCAGAATTTTGTCAATTGGTGATTTTTGTGGGAGGCAAAGAGATCTATGTCTGGCCTTCCCATGCTTGGATTATTTCTGTAAAACTTTTGGATGCAATTTCCATTCGTGTGGATCTGTCATATTTCTGCTTAGGTTGTCTGCCAGCGTGTTTTCCTTGCCTGGCAAGTACTGTGCTTGTAGTTCGATTTGTAAGTCCATGGCCATGTTCCAAAGTGACATGGCCAGTCTGCATAGGGGTATGAATGTGTTCCTCCCTGTTTGTTTATGTACCACATAACTGTGGTGTTGTCCGTTCTTATCAATAGTTGACCTGGTTGTAGAAGGTCCTTGAAAGCTATAATAGCATTTATTACTGCTAGCATTTCTTTTTGATTGATGTGAAGGTGCTTTTCTTTTTGGGACCATTTGCCCTGAATGCACCGATCTGTCATGTCGCCCCAGGCGTAGTCCGAGGAGTCTGTTGTGATGACTTGATTTGCTTGAGGCTTGCTGAATGGAAGACCTGTGTTTGTTTGGCATGCTTGAGCCCACCACAGAAATTCCTTTTGCAGACATGGAATTAGTGGTATTATTGTTTCCAAACTGTGGCTGTGTTGAGACCATATGTTTTTCAGGTACCATTGAAGTTTCCTCATATGCAGCTTTGCACATGGGATTAGTAAGATGAAAGATGCCATGAATCCCAGAGCCTGCAGGATTTTCCTTGCAGTCAGCCTGGTGCAATTTGCTAGTGCTCTGAAGTATTGAGTTAGTTGCCCCTGCTTCTCTGGCATGAGGTAGGCCATTTGGGTGTTTGTGTCCAAGTTGGCACCCAGGAAAATTATCTTCCGAGAGGGTATTAGCCTTGATTTCTTTTTGTTGACTGTGTATCCCAGAAAGTTCAACAACATTATTACATAAGCCAGATGTTTCAGAAGAATGTGCTTGCTGTCCGCTTGGATCAGGCAGTCGTCCAAATAGGGGTATATTTGTATCCCTTGAAGTCTGCAGTAGGCAATTACTGATGCCAGGCATTTCGTGAATACTTTGGGCGCAGTAGATAAGCCAAAGGGCAATGCAGAGAATTGATAATGGGTTGAACCTGCAAGAAATCTGAGATACCTTCTGCAATTTTGTCTGATTGGGACATACAGGTATGCCTCCTTGAGGTCCAATGTTACCAGCCAAGACTCCTTGCCCAGCATGGGAAGAAGTTGCTGTCGAGTGAGCATCTTGAATTTTGGTACGAGTAGAAATGTGTTTAGGATGGATAGGTCCAAAACAGGTCTCCAATCTTTTCCCTTCCTTGGTACCAGGAATAGCCTGGAATAAAAACCTTGACCTTGTTCGTGTGTAGGTACCTCTGGAATAGCTTTCATGTCTATGAGATCTGTAATTTGCCTTTGTGCCTCTGCCCTTTGATTGTGTGGCAGGTTTGGCATGCCTCTCATTTTTGGAAGGGTGTGAAAATGGAATCTGTAGCCTCTGTTTATAATGTCCAGGATCCATTTGTCTTTTGTGACAATATGCCAATTTTTTGAAAATAATGCCAGCTTTCCTCCTAAGGGGGCTGCCATTTGAGTCTTGCTTGGCATGCAAAGGGGAAAGTCATTGGGCTTGCTTTCTGAATGATTGCGAGTTATCCTCACCACCTCTTTGTGTAGGAGCTTGCCATTGTCTGCCTCTAAGCGATCCTTGGGATTGTCCTCTGCCCCTCGGTGCCTGTATCTGCCTCTTTGGTGTCTGTCCGTGGCTGGAAAGGAACAATTTTGGAAGGCCAATTTCTACTGAAACGTGGGGGTTGTACCTGTAGAAAATCTTTCACAGTTTGCATTGATTTAGCCTTTTCCTCCATTTTCCTTAATACCTCCTCAGCATTAGCACCAAATAATACATCCTTTTGAAGAGGGGCATCTAGTAATTTAGCTTTGACATGATCAGGCAAGGTTTGTTCCTTGAGCCAGGCATGTCTACGTATGACTGATCCTGTAACAGCAGCTTTACATGAGGCCTCTAGAGCATCAAAACCACATTGTAAGGTATGCTTACCCACTTGTTCTGCACTATGCATCAAATCCTGCAACTCCTT
Source organism: Protopterus annectens (assembly GCF_019279795.1). NCBI lineage: Eukaryota > Metazoa > Chordata > Ceratodontiformes > Protopteridae > Protopterus > Protopterus annectens. The sequence goes on along the minus strand of NC_056736.1, from coordinate 711,800,779 downwards.
CAAGTCTGGTTGTTCAGGTTGTGACATTTTACTTTTCAAATGTGATAACAAAAACTGTTGGTATTTTAGCATATGGAACTGTCAGTTTAAGGCCCTCATGGTTAAGGTAGCCGAGGTATATACCTTTTTTCCCCACCTTTCTAAGGATCTGGAATCTCTCTCGGAAGGTAATGGATTTTTAGCAGTGGAGGCCTTAACTCCCTTGGGGCACTGTGAGATGGTTTCTGGGTCAGCAGCATGGCTTTTGTATAGAAAATGGTGCGAGTCAGGAACCCTGTAGTACCTGTCAGGCTTAACTGGGGCTGGAGGCAGAGAGTCCGGGTTAAGGCAAGCCTCCGAGTAAACATCATCTAGGATGTCCAAGACAGGAGGTATAGCCAGAGGCCTGTGCTGAGGCAGTAAGAGAAATTCCCTAAGCCTTTTCTTGGAATCTGAATAATCTTGGCCTTCCCAGTGGAAGTGTTCCCTTAAGGCATGCAAAGTTTCCCCAAATGAGTAATCCTCTGGGGGGGATACAGAAGGAATGGACTCCTCCGCATCAGAGTCTTCAAAAGGGGAGTAAGAATGTTCCTGATCATCAGAGTGCTCTGAAATAATGGAACCCTGATCAGAGGAGGGGGATTCTTCCTCCACTGTGGGCCTTTTGTCCAGTGGGGGTTGAGAACCCCTGATAAGAGTAATTAAATCCTCAGCCATTTTAAGCATCTGTTTTTTAGGCATGGGGCCTGGAGATGGGCCCTGTGTAGCTTGTCTCTTAGAGTGCATGGCTGCTTTAGACTTAGTGAAAGCCTTGATGGAGAAAGAAGAGGAAGGTCTGAAGACACCTTGAGTGGAGGTAGACCTGTCCACATTTTGAGGTTCAATGCCAAGAGTGGCTTCGGTATCTGTAGTCGGGGTGTGGGCCGAGGAGCCTGCGACCTCGGGCACAGGAGACGCCGCCAAAGAAGTGTCGTCGGTAGACAGGGGCTGCGTAGGCGCCTCGCTGTGAACCGGACCATGTGTAGTCGGCTTTGGCGTGGTGTCAGTAGAGGCCGCAGACCTCGTGTGTCGGTCCTTATTCTTTGTGTTTTTTAGACAAAACTGGAGTCGGAGTATCCGACGACATAATATAGTTAAATGTTTTTCCAAAATAATGCTGGGCGAACTCCGCCCGACGCTTAATGGTGCGTTTGTTGAATGTAGCACAAAAGCGACAGACCGAGACGTCGTGGTCTGGGCCTAAACAAGGTATACAGAGAGAATGGAAATCCTTATGCGGTATTTGCTTCCCACAAGAAATACAATTATTAACTTTGTCTGACATCGGTCTGAGGCAAGAAAAGTTTCCCCAACGGGGTACTTAGCTTTCAAGAAGACTTCGGTTTCAAAATTTTCGTAATTTCAGGAGCTGGCCGACCGGCACTTGCGAAGTGCTTCTGCTTCGGGCACCGCGCGGCAAGAAAGACTGAAGAAAATGGCGTCGGCTGGTTCCTTTATACCCCTGTCGCACTGACGTCAGGGAAGAAGCGACGACAACCGACGCCGGACCTAGACTTTGGAATTCGGCCGACTGAGGACCTGCCTGACGGCAGGAGAACCCATCTGTTATGACTGCAGCTGTATGCACGATGAACATCTTCCAGGGTCAGTTCATGACCACATCTACCCACTTCATGACTTACTATTTCAGAAAAAGAATACAGCTGCCACACTATAGACCAATTATTTTCAGATAGATTTAAAATATTTCTTACACTGCCAAAGCACACAACAATTAGTGGTAAATTAAGTAGTTCATGACATATCCAGCTGAAAAGAAAGTACAGTTTTGTACCTACCATAAATGTAGATGTTCGAGTGCTAATACAGCTGCAGTAATCACAGATGGGTTCTCTGCCGTCAGGCGGTAGCCTCGGTCGGCCGAATTCCAAAGTCTTGGTCCGGCGTCGGTTGTCGTCGCTTTCTCTTCTGACGTCAGTGAGGCCAGAGTATATAAGACACAGCTGACGCCATGTTCTTCAGTCTTTCTTGCCCCAGATGTCAGGTGCCCCCAGAAGGAAGGCAATACCTAAATAATGCTTATATACATATACAAGCAATGCAATATAATCCAAAATCAGTGGTAGCAAGCAAATAAAACATAGCCAGATAACCCAGTAAGGTAGTATGAAGAGGTTGCTAGGCCTCATGTCTTTACCAAGTGGGGAAGGAGGGAGGGAAACCTGTACTGCAGCTGTATTAGCACTCGAACATCTACATTTATGGTAGGTACAAAACTGTACTATGTTCATCGTGCATACAGCTGCAGTAATCACAGATGGGTAGAATCCCAAGCTATGCACTGGGTGGTAGGTACTAGGAGGAACTGGGTTGAGCCAGAATGCCCTGCAAAACAGCAGTGGCGAAGCCTGCTCTTGTTCTGGAATATAAAGGCAGATGGTAGTGTTTTGTGAAGGTATGTACAGAACTCCAAGTGGCTGCCTCCAAAATATCTTTGGTAGGAACTCCTCTGAGGAAGGCTGTAGAGGTAGCTGTGGCCCTGGTGGAGTGTGATCTGATACCTGCAGGAACAGATTTCCCATGATAGGAGTAACAAAACCGTATGCAGTGGCCTATCCACTTTGAAATAGTCTGTTGTGTAACTGGCTTCCCTTGAGCCCCTACAGCATAGGGCACAAAGTGTTGTTCTGATTTCCTGAAGGACTTTGTTCTGTCCAAATAATAACGAAGCTGCCTATGGATGTCTAAGGAGTGTAGCAGCCTTTCCCCTTTGTTTTGAGGATTGGGGTAAAAGGTGGGTAGGTGTATGGCTTGATTTAAAGCTACCCTGGATACCACTTTAGGCATAAATGATGGGTTGGTACGAAGGGAAACCCTGTCCTGATGGAAAATGAGAAAGGGCTGCACCGCCATGAAGGCCTGAAGTTCAGAAACCCTACGAGCTGAAGTGATGGCCAGAAGGAAGGCTGTCTTCCAGGACAAATATTGCAAATCTGTTGAGGCAGCTGGTTCAAAAGGAGGCAATGTTAATTTTTCTAGTATGTAATTAAGATCCCAGGCTGGTATTGGTTGTTTCCTTGGTGGTCTTATATTCTTAGCCCCTCTGAGGAACTGTCGTAAGAGTGGGAGAGAAAATAAAGGAGGATCCGTGTTGAATTCTGCAGAGATGGCTGAGGCATGGATTTTTTATGGAAGAAAAAGAAAGTCCACTGTTCAATAGTGAGGCAAGTTCAGTTTTCTATGGTCCTGGCCTTTTTTCTCATTCCAAGAGCAAAACCGCTTCCATTTTGCGGAGTAAGCTTTTCTAGTAGCTGGCCTTCTGGCCTCCAAAATGACATCCTGTACCTCCTTGGAGAGTAGGTTCTGTTGTGGTGTTAAGGAATTTTCCATGCAGCGAGATTGAGTGTTTTCAGCTGACTGTGAAGAGTTTTGTAGGTGTGCTGAGTCAGCAGAAGAGGCATTAGAGGCAGGGACCAGGGAAGAGTATGTGTTAGGCTCCTCAGGAGTGGGTACCAGTGTTGCCTCGGCCAATCTGGAGCAATAAGTATCATCTTCGGTTTGTCTGTTCTTGCTTTCAAAAGCACCTTGGGCAGAAGAGGCAGAGGTGGGAATGCGTAAACTGTCCATGCTGTCCAACTGAATGAAAGGGCGTCCACTCTCCAGGCCTTTGGGTGAAAGGTCTTTGAACAAAACTTTTCCAATTGATGATTCCTGTGGGAGGCAAAAAGATCTATGTTTGGCCTCCCCCACGCTTGGATTATTTCTGCAAACACCTGAGGATGTAACTTCCATTCATGTGGATCTGTCATTTTTCTGCTTAGATTGTCTGCCAGTGTGTTTTCCAATCCTGGCAGGTACTGTGCTTGAAGTTCGATTTGTCTTTCCAGAGCCAAGTTCCAAAGAGTCATGGCTAGTCTGCACAAGGGGTATGAATGTGTTCCTCCTTGTTTGTTTATGTACCACATTACCGTGGTGTTGTCTGTTCTTATCAGTAATTGTCCTGAATGCAGGAAGTCCTTGAAAGCTGTAATTGCATTTATTACTGCTAGCATTTCTTTTTGATTGATGTGAAGGTGCTTTTCTTTTAGGGACCATTTGCCCTGAATGCACCTGTTCGTCATCTGCGCCCCCCAGGCGTAGTCTGAGGCGTCTGTGGTTATGACTTGTTTTGCTTGAGGCTTGCAGAATGGGAGGCCTTTGTTTGCTTGACATGCTTGGGCCCACCATAGAAATTCCTTTTGCAAACATGGAATTATTGGTATTATTGTTTCCAAACTGTGACTGTGTTGAGACCATACGTTTTTTAGGTACCATTGAAGTTTCCTCATATGCAGCTTTGCAAATGGGGTTAATAGAATGCAAGATGCCATGAATCCCAGAGCCTGCAGGATTTTCCTTGCAGTAAGCCTGGTACTTTTTGCTAGTATTTTGAAGTACTGAGATAGTTGCCCTTGTTTTTCTGGTGTAAGGTAGGCCATCTGGGTGTTCGTGTCCAAGTTGGCACCCAGGAAAGTTATTTTCTGGGATGGTGTTAGCCTTGATTTCTCTTTGTTGATTGTATATCCCAGAGAAAGCAGTAACCGTGTCACATATGCCAGATGTTCCAGAAGTATGTTCTTGCTGTCGGCTTGGATCAGGCAGTCGTCCAGATAAGGGTAAATTTGTATCCCTTGAAGTCTGCAGTAGGCAATCACTGATGCCAGGCACTTTGTGAATACTCTGGGCAGTAGATAAGCCAAAGGGCAATGCAGAGAATTGATAGTGGATTGAACCTGCAAGAAATCTGAGGTATCTTCTGCAGCTTTGTCTGATTGGGACATGCAGGTATGCCTCCTTGAGGTCCAATGTTACCAGCCAGAACTCCTTGCCCAGCATGGGAAGAAGCTGCTGTAATGTGAGCATCTTGAATTTTGGTACGATTAGAAATGTGTTTAGGGTGGATAAGTCCAAAATGGGTCTCCATTCGGTTCCTTTCCTTGGTACCAGGAAAAGTCTTGAATAAAAACCTTGACCTTGTTGGTGAGTAGGAACCTCTTGAATTGTTCGCATGCTTATGAGCTTTGAAATTTGCAGTTGTGCCTCTGCCCTTTGATTTTGTGGCAGATTTGGCATGCCTCTCATTTTTGGAAGAGTGTGAAATTGAAATTTGTAGCCTCTGTTTATAATGTCCAGGATCCATTTGTCTGTTGTGACAATATGCCAATTGCTTGCAAATAGTGCTAGTTTTCCTCCCAAAGGTGCTGCCAGCTGAGACATGCTTGGCATGGAAATGAGGGAGTCATTGGGTTTGCTTCCTGTATTGTTGTGCACTGTCTTCGCCACCTCTTGGTGCTGGAGTTTGCCATTGTCGGCCTCTATATGATCCTTGTGATTGCCCTCTGCCCCTTGTGCGTCTGTATCTACCTCTTTGGGGCTTGTCAGTGGCTGGAAAGGACCAGTTTTTTTGAAGGCCAATTTCTGCTAAAACGTGGTGGTTGGACCTGTAAGAAAGCTTTGACAGTTTGCATAGATTTGGCTTTTTCTTCCATTTTCCGTAGTATCTCCTCAGCATTAGTACCAAACAGCACATCCTTTTGTAAAGGAGCATCTAGAAGTTTAGCTTTCACATGATCAGGTCAATTTTGTTCCCTAAGCCAGGCATGTCTGCGAATGACTGATCCTGTAGCTGCCGCTCTACTTGAGGCCTTTAGGGCATCATAACCACATTGTAGGGTGTGTTTACCCACTTGTTCTGCACTATGCATCATATCCTGTAACTCCTTTAAATCTTGTTGTTCAGGTTGCGACATTTTGTTCCTCAATTGTGATAACAGGAACTGTTGATATTTAAGCATATGAAACTGACAATTTAAAGCCCTCATGTCTAGGGTGGCCGAGGTATAAACCTTTTTCCCCCACCTTTCCAAAGATCTTGATTTCCTTTCTGCAGGAAGTGGATTTTTGGCAGTAGAGGCCTTCAATCCCTTGGGGCCTTGTGAAATGGTTTCAGGGTCAGCATTATGGCTTTTGAAGAGAAATTGGTGAGAGCTGGGTACTCTGTAATACCTATCAGGTTTGACTGGTGCAGGAGGCAGAGAAACCGGGTTAAGACAAGCCTCCGAATAGACATCATCCAGTATGTCCAAAACAGGGGGTATAGCCAGAGGTCTGTGTTGAGGTAACAAAAGAAATTCCCTAAGTCTTTTCTTAGAATCTGAAAAGTCTTGGCCTTCCCAATGGAAGTGTTCCCTCAGGGTGTGTAAGGTTTCCCCAAAGGAAAAATCCTCAGGAGGGGATACAGAGGGAATGGACTGTTCTGCATCCGAATCCTCAAAGGGAGAATAAGAGTGTTCTGCTGCATCAGAATGTTCTGATAAAATGGATCCCTGATCAGAAGAGGGAGAATCTTCCTCCACTCTGGGTCTCTTGTCTGGAGGGGGTTGAGAACCTCTGATAAGAGTAATTAAATCCTCAGCCATTCTAAGCATCTGTTTTTTAGGCATGGGACCTGGACATGGGCCCTGTACAACAGGCCTCATGGGCTGCCTGGCTGCTTTGGATTTAGTAAAGGCCTTAATTGAAAAAGAAGATGAGGGCCTAAATACACCATGGGTGGAGGTGGACCTGTCCACATTAGTAGGCTCAACATTAGCAGAGGCTTCGGTTGTAGTCTGGGAAAGGGCCGAGGACCCAGCGGTCTCGGGTACAGAGGACACCGCCAAAGAAGTGTCGTCGGTAGTCAGGGACTGCAAAGGCGTCTCGCTGAGAACCGGACCACGTGTAGCCTGTTTTGGCGTGGTGTCGGCGGGGACCCCGGACCTCGCGTGTCGGTCCTTTTCCTTGCGTTTTTTGGTCAAAACGGTAGTCGAGTGTCCGACGACATTTTATAATCAAAAGCTTTACCAAAGTAGTGCTGGGCGAACTCCGCCCGACGCTTAATAGTGCGTTTATTGAAGGTAGCGCAAAAGCGACAGCCCGAGACGTCGTGGTCTGGGCCCAAACAAGGTATGCAGCGGGAATGGAAATCCTTATGCGGTATTTGCTTCCCACAAGAAATACAATTATTAACTTTTTCTGACATCGGTCTGAGGCAAGAAAAGATTCCCCAACGGGGTACTTAGCTTTAATGAAGACTTCGGATTCCAAAATATTCGTAATTCAGGAGCTGGCCGAACGGCACTTGCGAACTGCTTCTGCTTCGGGCACCGCGCGGCAAAAAAGACTGAAGAACATGGCATCGGCTGTGTCTTATATACTCTGGCCTCACTGACGTCAGAAGAGAAAGCGGCGACAACCGACGCCGGACCAAGACTTTGGAATTCGGCCGACCGAGGGACCGCCTGACGGCAGAGAACCCATCTGTGATTACTGCAGCTGTATGCACGATGAACATCTGCATCAAAACAATTTTCTTAAGCAAACATGAAGCTCAACCATCAGGAGAAATGCACAAGACAGGGTTCACAACCAAGAAATGATGACACGTTAGTCTCTGCATTCCGTAAGGTTAACATACATTCAAAACCACAAAAATCTTAATTGTTCTCAGCAGCTGACTCAGTAAGAGGAAAGATTATTTTGAATGGGTTTCAGTGGCATAGCCCTTCTACACAGAGTGCACCTAATGCTGGTTAAATAAACTATATCCTGACTACTTGAAAACAATAAAACAGAAATACTGTGTATAGCACAGCAAACAGTGAAAGCATTTTTACCTTAACCAGGCTCCTCTCCCATCTCTCTGCTGTTATAGTCCTTCCAGTCTTTCGCATTAACTTCAAATGGAGTTCCATTAGTGGTTTGGGAACTGAAAAAAAGAAGAAAACCAACGTTATACAAACTGGCAACAAATGTTGCTAAGACAATGAATCAAAATTAATAAGGCAGGCTGCATCTTCCCCAGTTCTGTGAAAGAGAAAGATGGTGCCTGGCTGCAGACTTATCTACTCAAACTACCAGGGAGAGGTAAAACAGTATCCAGCTGGGCAGACAATGGGTGTAAATAAGTGACGTCAGCTCACCTACTGCAAGGGAAGCATGTGGAGCAGCCCACTGTGTAAAAAGCATCAAATGAACAGCAAAAACAAATAAATAAAAAATAAAAAATAAAAAAATAAAAAAATTAAAAAAAAGGTCAGTGACGCACACCAGTCTGTCAAGCAGTACAGCAGGGCTGTAGCAAAGACTCAGCACATACGCGAGTATGCTTGTGCGTACTAACAGCATCGCAGCCCCGTCCTCAGCGGTGCACTTGTCACTGCTGTGAGGAGGGACACAGGACAAAATACTCAACTAACCAGGATGGCTGATTTCCAGTGCACAGCTTTCACCCACATTAGTGACAAGTGGAGTACCACAGGGTTCTGTCCTGGGACCTCTCCTGTTTATCTACTTCTCTGAAGTACAGGCTAACACAGAAAGTCTCTGGCTAACGAAGTTCGCAGATGACTGCAAACTAGGAGCCATAGTCAAGTTCCCAAATGATGTGGACATCCTACAAAAGGGCCTCGCTGAGACAAATGCCTGGTGTCAGAGCCATGGCCTCAAGCTCAATGCCAAAAAGTGCAGTGTCATCCCCTTTGGTAAACATTCTGTACCCATGAACTACCACATAGGCAGCAATCTACTTAACACCGAATGTGTGATAAGAGACCTTGGGACCCAGGTGGACAGTAGTCTCTCCTTTGATAGTTACATCGCCACAGTAGTCAGGAAGTCCTTCTACATGGCACACCTCATCATAAAACGGTTCTCATCCAGGAAAAAAAGAGGTCATTGTTCCCCTCTACTCGACACTCATTAGACCCATTATAGAGTACAACTCCCCTTTTGGAATGTACCTCACAAGACATCTGCAACAGCTGGAAAGGCCACAGAAGTACCTCACAAAGAGGATTACTGGCCTCAAACAAATGACCTACACTGACTGCCTCAAAAAACTCCAGCTTTACTCCATAGCACATCAGCTACTCCGAGGTGATCTCTGCCTAACATATAAAGCTATGTCAAACCCAGAGCTATTGGACATGCTACACCTAAAGAAATCCCAATCCCTCCGAGCTACACGATCTAGGGACCTAAACCTTGTCACCACAATAAACAGGACATGCTGGAGGGATAGATTCCTGTCCCAGAGACTTCCCATACTCTGGAATAGGCTACCCATCTGTGTCAAGCAAAGTTCTTCATTAGCACTCTTCAAGAAAAATCTTGATGAGTGGATGGGAAATAGGAAATACACCCCGTGGATCACTTCTGTGTCTCTGCTCGACAGTGGCACAGGAAAATAACTTTCTTGGGTAGCATAAGCCAGGGAACCTTGTTGGCTAGGCTTACGTAGCCCCTTGGGCCAATAGCCTAGTACCTACCTATGAACCTATATTGGCTGAAACCAGGTCAGGCTTGTGCACCTACCTATACACCTGGTTCTAGCAGTAACCCAAATGTCAGAGGGTTGGCCAGGAACAAGGATGAAAAAAAAAAATCAGCAGTTGACTCCCTGCTCAGGACGAAGACATTTTCTACACCTCCACTCTCATCAGCAAAATCCTTAGGAAGTATAGAACTAGCACAGATTAATAGGTGCAGTGACCTCAAAAGCTACAGTAAAGGCACAAAGACACACAAACTTCACAGCAGCTGGACAATGATGATAATTACTGAAATTTCCATCCTATCGCCATCCTATCCCCCATCTCTGAACATCTTGAAAAATTTATCCATCTACAACTCCTACCCTATCTTATAGACAATCACTTACCAATTCCAACACAGCATCGATTTAGACCTGGCCACAGCACTACCACACTGCTCTTCTTTCCTTCCACGAAATTGGTAATAAAGCCCGTGACTCTGGCTGTACTGTATCTACCATCCTACTTGACCTCTCTAAAGCCTTCGATACCATCTCTCACAACCTTCTCCTTGTTAAACTCTAATCTAAACCTATCCCTTCTCTCTCTCAACTGTTTCACCAGTCATCTCTCAAATAGGCAACAAGCAGTTAAATGGAAAAAAGCCACCTCCTCTTTCCTCAACATCCCCAATGGTTTTCCACCGGGTTCCATACTGGGTCCCCTTCTGTTCAATATTTTCATAAATTATCTCCACCACTCAATCCCTAACACAAATCTTATCCAATATGCAGATGATTCAACTATAATCTCTTCTGCTACCTCTATCCCCACACTCAAAGCTAACCCAAGACGTTTTCTCTACCACTGAACAGTGGATGATAGAAAATCACCTAGCACTCAATGCCTCAAAAACTAAACGTATGTTATTTACCCCTTGTAAAACAACCACTATAGATAAAAACGCATTCTCCATCACCAGCCAGAGCACCACATCTCTTGAATTAGTATCAGAGGCCAAACTACTAGGTGTCCACATTGATGACCAGCTTAAATTCAACTCCCACCTACAAATAACCATCAAAAAACCCACCAGAAACTTGGTAGGCTCTATGACCATAACCGCTACCTCACTCCCTCTACCAAGTTCATTCGCTCTACATTTTTCATCCCTTGTCTCCTACATGGTGCCCCACTCCTAACTAACCTACAATCCACTCTTAAGACAAAACTCTACTCCTGCTATAATAAGCTTGCCAAGTTTGCCACAAGCCACAAATCTTCTACCCATCACTGTGTGGCCCTTCTCAAACTAAATTGGTTAGAACTGCCCAATTATCTCACCTACATTCAAATTATTCATGCACACAAACTAATTTTCAGCCCCTCCCTCTGTCCCTCCCTTTCCTCCACCATTAAAATACACCTCCCAGAAAGACTCAAGATCCAACAATCAAAACCTGATAGAGCTGTATAAACCTACCCGTCCCCCAGGCAAAAATCTCCTATCCTTTGCCCTTGCACATCAATGGAACTCCCTACCACCATCCATCCGTACCACCACAAACCACTCTACCTTTAAAAACTCACTTCACTCACACGCAATATCTCTCTGGGAATGCTACTGCTTCCACCCCACATAATTTGTTCTCCTCTCTACACCGCTGACATCTCATGTACTTCAGTGTTCTATTTGTATACTTGTATACCAGGAACAAATTTATTTGCAAATAATTACTAATAATTTATAACTTTTACTTGTTGATTTCAGAAATTGTATCTTTAAATGCTATACATTTTATTTGTACTTCTGTACTTACTGTAACCCAATACTTTGAAAATAATTTTTGTTTTTATGGAGCTTTTCTCCCCAGGACTCCATTGAAAACTGGTTCTTCTTGGCCCAATGGAGCATCCTGGTAAATTAACTGCAAAGAAATAAATAAATAAAAACTTTTGAAAGGAGAAACAGAGAAGGGTAAGTGAAAAAGCAGGCCCCTTGCCCACAGTATGGGACCTCTCTACCTGAAGCTTTCACTGACAAGGTTAAGGACAGATACACAGGCAAAAAAAGAGGAGATTTTCATTACTTGGGGGGGGGGGGGGGGGACAACTTTGCTGGTTATTACATGGTGTCTTGTTAAACTGCCGACATTTACAAAACATTCTAAAATGCCCTCAAAAGAACTGAACAGAAGAGCAAAGGAATGTCTTAAAGGTTGACAAATTTGTTACAGATTTACAAAAAAACAGAAGTTATGTACTCACCATAACGTTCCATGTTTGTAGTAGATCTCACAGTTCATTCTTACATATGGGTTCGGAGCCGATCCTTGGCTCCGACTTGGCATAATACAAAGCTCAAAGTCTCTTAGCTGGCTTGTGGCTAGGTAGGTATCCCATAATGCACTAGTGCAATCCCCAGATCTTGTTTGCTGCTGAACTATAGAAAGACAGAACTAAGGTTATCCTGAAAGAACAACAAAAACAAAAGGTCTCCACCCTACCAAGGTAAGGCTATCCTGTCTCCAGAACCTTCCAGGATGGGGGTAGGTGGGTGGGTTCGTAAGAATAAAGGGCGAGATGGACTAAAAAACATGGAACGTTATGGTGAGTACATAACTTCTTTATGTTCTATAGTCCTATCTCGCCTTCATTCTTACATATGGGACAGCGTCCCTAGCACCTTATTCTTGGGGGGGGGGGGTTCATGGGAAAATACTCCTGAGTACCGTGGAACCAAAGGAGGCTCTACCCCTTGAGGTCAGGTCCATTTTGTAATGAATAATAAAGGTATGAGGGGTAGCCCAAGTTGCTGCCGCACAGATACTATCAATTGGAACCCTGGCTTGGAAGGCAGCAGATGTAGATTGGGATAGTGTAGAAATGAGCCTTAACCTTGAACAGTAGAGTAGGAGTAATGAAGGAAATACAGCTCGAAATCCAATTAGATAAGGTCACTTTAGAGACTGGCAGACCTATTCTGGATTCATAAAACGATATGAATAACTGGTCTGACTTTCTACGTTCCTTAGTCCTGTGAAGGTAGAACCATAGCTGCCTGTGAACATCCAGTTGGTGAAATTTGTTTTCTGCAGCGTTAGAATGACTAGGGAAAAACACAGGTAATTCTATGATTTGGTTCAAATTAGTTTAAGAGCAAACTAAGGATGAAGGAGGATTTGTACGAAGGGAAACTCTTGTCTTTGTGGAAAATCAAATGAGGCTTAATACACATTGCTTGTAACTCTGATACTCGTCTAGCTGATGTGACGGCTACTAGAAAAGTACAGTTGTGTACCTACCATAAATGTAGATGTTCGAGTGTATTCACTGTTGCAGTCATTACACTTGGGTTATCCTGCTGGCAGGCTACCCGCAGTCGGCCCGAGTTCCAAAGTCTTGGTCCGGCGCCGGTTGCTGTTGCCTCTTCCCTGATGTCAGAGTGCCAGGGGTATAAACATTGCAACCGACGCCATTTTCTTCAGTTTTTCTTGCCTCAGATGTCAGGTGCCCCCAGATAGGAAGGCTGAAAAGATTAAAAAATGCCAAAAAAACATGCATACATTACTATAAACATTTCCTTCATCTACAAGCAAATACACCACATAGGTTGTATAGAGTTGAGAAGTACAGAAAAGTCCCAGCAAAGAAAGGGGGATGGTGGGTGGGTAACCTGGACTGCAACAGTGAATACACTCGAACATCTACATTTATGGTAGGTACACAACTGTACTATGTTCATAGTGTTTCACTGTTGCAGTCATTACACTTGGGTAGAATCCCAAAGCTGAGGTTGGGTGGCTGGGTCTAAATTGGATTGGGAGAGGCTACCAGGCCCTGCAGCACTGCAGTGGCAAAGCCTGCTCTGGGTTTAGAGTAGTGAGATAAGTGGTAGTGTTTGGTGAAAGTGTGCACTGAGCTCCAGGTTGCAGCTTCTAAAATGTCTTTGGTTGGTACTCCTCTGAGAAAAGCTGCTGAAGTGGCTGCTGCTCTCGTAGAATGAGGCCTAATGCCCTTAGGCACTGTTTTGCCATGCTGTGCATAACAGAAGTGGATGCAATGTCCTATCCATTTTGAAATTGTCTGCTTTGTAATAGGCTTTCCTTGTGATCCTGCAGCATAGGCTACTAACAGTTCAGTTTTTCTGAAGGATTCTGTTTTGTCCAAGTAGAATCGTAGCTGTCTGTGTATATCCAAAGCGTGCACAAGTCTCTCCCCTTTATTCTGGGGATTTGGGTAGAAGGTAGGCAAATGAATGGTTTGGTTCAAGGCCACATTGGAGACCACTTTTGGTAAGAATGTTGGGTTTGTCCAAAGAGAAACCCTGGCCTGATGGAAAATGATGAAAGGCTCCACAGCCATTAATGCCTGTAAGTCTGAAACTCTTCTTGCTGAAGTAATTGCTAGGAGCAGAGCAGTTTTCCATGGTAAAACTTTTAGATCAGCTGTGCTGGCTGGTTCAAAAGGAGGCAGTGTGAGTTTTTCTAAAACAAAGTTGAGATCCCAAGTTGGTACTGGCGCTCTCCTTGGGGGTCTTATATTTTTTGCCCCTCTGAGGTACTGTCATAGTAGAGGATGTGAAAAAATAGGAGGGTCCATATTGTAAAGAGCTGAAATGGCAGAGGCATGGATTTTAATTGATGGGAAAGATAGGCCTTTGTCTGGCATCTCAGTTAGGTATTGTAGAATCTGAGGTATATTAGGGACAAGTGGTTCGAGGCCTTGTGCCTGGTTCCAAGCACAGAATCTCTTCCATTTTTCTGCATAAAATTTCCTAGTGCTGGGCCTCCTGGCTTCTAAAATGCCATCCATAATAGCTTTAGAGAGAGGTGCAGTCTGAGTGGCTACATTATCTGCCATGCTGCCAGATTTAAGGTTTTGAGTTGACTGTGCAGAATCTGACTGTTTTGCTGTGTCAGAACATGAGGAATTTGAGGTAGAAGCCAAGCTGGGCCTTGAGACAAGTTCTTTAGGAATGGGTACCAGTGCTGGCGTGGCCAGTTTGGGGCAATCAGGATCATTTTTGGTCTTTCTTGTCTGACTTTTAGTAGCACCTTGGTTAAGAAGAGGCATCGGAGGGTAGGCATAGACTGTCAGGCCTTTCCAGCCGAATGATAGAGCATCCACTTTCCATGCTTGAGAGTGATAAGTTCTTGTGCAGAACTTCTGTATTTAGTAATTGTGGGGGGAGGCAAAAAGATCTATGTCTGGGCGTCCCCATTTCCTCGTTATGCTGAACACCTGTGGATTTAGTCTCCATTCGTGAGGATCCATGAGATGTCTGCCAGTGTATTTTTTGTTCCTGGCAGGAATTGTGCCTGCAGATGTACTTGATAGGTTAGTGTTGTGTTCCACAAAGTCATGGCTTGCCTGCATAAGGGGTAGGAGTGTGTGCCCCCTTGCTTATGTAACTGTGGTGTTGTCCGTCTGTATTAATAGTTGTCCTGGATGTAGTAGGTCCTTGAAAGCTGTCAGGGCATTCTGTTTGGTTGATGTGAAGATGCATTTGTTCCTTGGGCCACGTGCCCTGAATACATTTTCCTGCCATATGTGCCCCCCAGGCATAATCCGATGCATCTGTTGTAATTGTCTGCCTGGCTGTGGGTAAGGTGAAAGGCTGTCCCTTGTTGTGCTGACAGGCCTGGGGCCACCATCGAAACTCCTGTTGTAGGCAGGGAATCAAAGTTATGATCGTCTCCAGGCTGTGACAATGCTGAGTCCAAACACTTTTCAGATACCATTGTAGTTTCCTCATATGCAGTTTTGCATATGGAATTAGTAGAATGCAGGATGCCATGAAGCCAAGGGCCTGCAGAATTTTTCTTGCAGGGAGCTGGGTTTTTGTTGCCATCATTTGAAAGTAATGAGTCAGTTACCTTTGTTTGTCTGGCGTGAGATAAGCCATCTGGGTAGTTGTATTTAATCTTGCACCCAGGAATATTATCACTTGAGAGGGCACTAGTTTTGATTTCTTTTCGTTTACCGTGTACCCTAGGCAAATTAGTAATCTTTTTACAAACGCCAGATGCTGTAGAAGAATGTCCTTGCTCTCTGCTTGAATAAGGCAGTCGTCCAAGTAGGGATATATTTGAATTCCTTTTTGTCTGCAAAATGCATTTACCGGTGCCAGGCATTTTGTGAAGACACTGGGCGCAGTAGATAAGCCAAGGGGCAGTGCAGAGAATTGGTAATGCATTGAGCCTGCTACGAATCTGAGGTATCTTCTGCAAGTTTGTCTGATAGGGACATGCAGGTATGCATCTTTGAGGTCCAAAGTAACAAGCCAAGCCTTCTTGCCCAGCATGGGAAGAAGCTGCTGTAGTGTCAACATTTTGAATTTCGGAACATCCAGGTAAGTATTTAGAGTAGAAAGGTCTAGTATGGGTCTCCAGGCTTTGTCCTTTCTGGGGACCAGAAAAAGTCTTGACTAAAATCCTTGTCCTTGTTCCTGTTGTGGCACTTTTTGAATAGCTCTCATGTCCATGAGGGCTGTAATTTGTTTTTGTGCCTCTACCCATTGATTTTGTGGCAGGTCTCCTTGTAGCCGTGGTAGAGTGTGAAAGTGGAACCTGTAACTTTGAGACACAATATTCAGAACCCATTTGTCTTGGGTGATTATATGCCAATTTTGAGAAAAAAGTGCAAGTTTTCCCCCTAAGGGAGTTGCCAAAAGGTAAGTGCTTGGCATTCGAAGGGGGAAGTCATTGGGACTTTCCTGTAAGGTTGTGACTCGTCTTCACCTCCTTTTGGGGTTGAAGCACCCCACTGTCGTGGTCTGTAAGAGCCTTGGGGCTGAGATCTGCCTCTTGGGTGTCTGTATCTGCCTCTTTGTGGTCTGTCTGACACTGGAAAGGACCAATTCTTTGAAGGCCAATTTCTGCTAAATCTAGGTGGCTGTACCTGTAAGAAATACTTCACCGTTTGCATAGATTTTGCCTTATCCTCCATTTTCTTTAATACCTCTTCTGCCTTAACACCAAATAAAATATCCTGCTGTAAAGGAGCATCCAATAATTTAGCCTTAACATGATCACGTAAACCTTGTTCTTTTAACCAAGCATGCCTTCGAATCACAGATCCTGTAACTGCTGCTCTACAAGAAGCCTCTAATGAATCAAAACCACATTGCAGAGTATGTTTGCCCACTTGTTCAGCTGAATGCAATAACTCCTGCATTTCCTTATAGTCAGGTTGTTCTGAACTCGTAATCATTTTCTGCTTTAACAGAGACATTAAATATTGTTGGTAGTTAAGCATGTGAAACTGGCAATTTAAAGCTCTCACTGCTAAAGTTGCAAAAGTGTAAACTTTCTTCCCCCATCTGTCTAAATGCTCTAGAATCCCTGTCAGAGGGAACTGGATTCTTAGCCGTGGAAGCCTTTACCCCTTTGGGACCCTGGGAAATAGTTTCTGGGTCAGCAACAGGGTTTTTATAAAGAAATTTGTGAGAGTCAGGGACTCTGTAGTACCTGTCTGGCTTGACTGGAGCAGGGGGCAAAGAATCAGGATTTAAACTGGATTCAGAGAACACATCATCCACAATATCTAACACTGGCGGAATTGCAAGGGGTCTGTGCTGAGGTAATAAAAGAAAATCTCTGAGCCTTTTCTTGGATTCTGAGTAATCCTGGCCCTCCCAATGGAAATGCTCCCTCATGGTATGTAAAGTTTCCCCAAAAGAATAATCCTCTGGAGGAGAGGCTGAAGGAATTGATTCTTCAGGGGGTAAAGAGTATGGTCTGAAGAGGAATCAGAGTAAATGGAAACCTGGTCAGAGAAATCATAGTCTGTATCCTGCCTAGGCCTTTTATCAGGAGGGGGATGGGTACCCTTAAGAGTAATTAAGTCTTCGGCCATTTTGAGCATCTGCTTTTTAGGCATGGAGGCCTGTCCAGGTGAATGCTGTACTTGCTTCTTTGTCTTTAATGGAGTTTCAGACTTGGCTGTAGTTTTTATGGTAATCTGTGAAGGTCTGAAAACACCCTCAGAAGCCGATGCCTGCTCAGTGGCTCCGAACCCATCTGAAGGGTTAGTTTCCGTAGGCCCAACACCTTGAGTATCCAGAGGCCTAGACATCTCCACGTGGGAGTCGGTGGCGGCCTGTGGCTCTGAGGTAGTGGGTGTCAGGGGCTGCGAAAGCGCTTCACTGGGAACCGGCGACTGGCCTAGAAGAGGCTTCATCGTCAGTTTTGGCCTCAGATGCCTTTCCTTATCCTTGTCTTTGCGTTTTTTGTGTATTCCGGTCATCGGTTGTTCCGACGGCATGGTATAGTTAAACCTTCATCCAAAGTAATGATGAGCAAAATCAAACTGACGTTTAACAGAGCATTTGTTAAATCTAGCACAAAACTGACTAGTGACGTTGTGGTCTGGGCCTAGGCATGGAATACAGTAAGAATGAAAATCCTTATGAGGTATTTGCTTCCCACAAGAAATACAATTATTAACTTTTACTGACATTGGTCTGAGGCAAGAAAAAGTTTCCCCAATGAGGTACTTAGCTTTACTGAAGACTTCTGTTCTGAAAATTCGAATTGAAAATCTCAGGAGTCGGCCGACTGGCACTTGCCAACTGCTTTTGCTTCGGGCACCGCGCGGCAAGAAAGACTGAAGAAAATGGCGTCGGCTGCGTCTTATATACCCCTGACACACTGACGTCAGGGAAGAAGCGACAGCAACCGACACCGGACCAAGACTTTGGAACTCTGGCCGAGCAAACACAATTTGGGCAAAGCAGACAACTTCAGGTGTCTAAGCAGTACTCTCTCCACATCTTCCTCGGACAGGCTCTTGGAGGATCTGGATGACTGGGTAGGCAATCTGGATCTCTGTAAAATTGGAGATCTTAAGGTTGGGGAGACTGGCAAAGGATCCCTGGACTGGCTCCGATGCAATTTTTCAGTAGTCTGCTCCGAAGGGATTGGGACCGACAGTGCAGTGCCAACATCAGCAACTTCGAACGGCTCCGAGGACAGTGGAGCCGAGGAGGTATTAGTCTTGTCAAGTTTGGATAGTTTCTGAGGAGGTTCCGATACACTAGTCGGCGCCGGAGAATGCCTCTTGGCTGACTTGACCTTCTCTTTTTTGGATGAATGTGATTTGGATGAAGAAGAACTCGCTAAGTCTTCCTCGAAGGAAGGCCTGAGGAGACTATTCAAAATTAACTTGTTCTTCCACTCCTGGAGAACTTTGGAGCTAAAGGAATGGCAGCATAAACAAGTTTCCTGCAAATGAACGTCTCCAAGACAATATACAAAATTACTATGGCCATCCATAATTGACATCTTCTGAGAGCACTTTATGCATTTTTTGAAACCCCGAAGGATTGTGGTCTTTAGACATGTTAAACTAAGTCTACCTTTTGCCTTAGCTATATAATACAGCAGGTACACCACAAGCACAACGAGGACAAGGTCCACTAACTTAAATGGGCCTAGCCCTAACAAGCACACACACACACACACACACACACACACACACACACACACACACACACACACACAAAAAGTGGTAAAGAGGACTAGGTCCTCTAACTTAAACGGACCTAGCCAAATAGGTTAAGTCGTAGGAAAGCCAGAAAATCAGTAGCAGGGAAAGTAAAGAGCACACAACACTGCACGCAAGCTATAAATTTCTAGAAACTAGAGTGCTGATATAAACGTAGGCTCACAGAGAAAAACTTTAACAAGGCTCAAAAAAACACTGCACACCATATATATAATAAGCAAGAAAATCAGGTCCTAAGAAAAAACGGACCGATTAAAGTACAGTCGTGTACACTTACCATAAATGTAGATGTTAAGAGTGTATTCACTGTTGCAGTCATTACATTTGGGTTATCTGCCCTGCAAGTAGCCCTCAGCCAGCCTGAATACCAGAGTCTTGGATTCCTGCATCGGATGCTGTCTCTTCTTCCACAACGTCAGGTAGTCAGGGGTATAAAGCATGCAGCCAACACCATTACATCAGTCTTTCTTGCCGTGCGGTGCCCGAAGCAGAAGCAGTTCGCAAGTGCCGATCGGCAACCTCTTTTGTCTCTCAGATTAAGTTCATTGTGAATACCATATGTATTGTTATACAAAACCAGTATATATTCAAACTGGAAAAAAGCTGAACATACTTTTTAATATTAGAAATCTTTTAAATGAAAGCATTATTTTGTGATAATAGTACTGGTCATAAACAAGAAATCTTAATGTGCCTCCAGATTCTTACTACTCCTTCCCCATAACACATGCAGAAAAAAACAAACAGTGAAAAAATACCTCCTTGTAATTACTGCTGCCATGGGGGGACAGACTGTACAAAGCTTTCAGACAGTCCACTACACTTACAAGAACCAGATGTTAAGAGATGAAAGACCCCTGTTTCTTGTACCCAGCAATTCCACATTTTTGAGTCTGCCATTCGCCAATACTTATTGTGGTGTCTCCCATGAAATACAACTTCTTTCATAATATCTATTAAGCTTCTCCTCTTGTAGAGGAGGCCTTACTCTTCCAATTACTTGTTACCTTTTTAAATACTAGCTAGAGTCAAAAGTGCCCTGCATTTTTTAGCCTAATCTTTGCTTAGAAAGTAAGAAATTGGGAACATGACAAGTTTAAGCACCGCTCTACTGGCTAGCATGCATCACAGAATGAGGCATAGGTGTAGTTAGGGTGGGGTGAAGTAGGCAGCTACCCTGAGCACAAGATGTTAGGGGCATAATCATCAGATGCCCATTGGTTAATAGTGCAGTCAGGACAGAAGAATTTCAACACTTTCTGCATGCTACAAACTGTAGCAAGATTCAGAACACTGCAAATTCTATTCTCACACCATGTAAATTGATTGCGGTCACGGCAGTGCAGCACTCCAGGGTTCATCTTCTTTTGGATGACGTGTTCAACAGAGGTCCCATCAGCTCGACTTGGTAGCAGCTCAGATGGATGTAAAAGATCCCACAGCACCTATTGAAGGGAACAGGATAAGCTCTCCAATGCCCTGGCCAAATTTCCCCTAGTAGTACAAAGAAAACCTCAGGTATCCCCTGAAAAAACGCTACTAGCCTAGTGGGACTAACCCAGTCAAAGGACAGATACACAGGTAGATAAACATAAGTGGTTTGCTACAGTTCTCAAAAGGAAAACGAGATTTTCTGTTTTTCTGGTCTTGGATAAAGTACAGTTGTGTACACTTACCATAAATGTAAATGTAAGAGTGTATGCACTGTTGCAGTCATCACATTTGGGTTATCTACTTGCCGGCAGCCCTCAGTCGGCCTGATTATCAAAGTCTTGGGTCCTGCGCCAGTTGCTGTCTCATCTTCCATGACATCAGGTAGTCAGGGGTATAAAGCATGCAGCCAAAGCCATTACATCAGTTTTTCTTGCCCCAGATGTCAGGTGCCCCCATAATGGGAAGCAATTATATACAAGGTTACACTTCCAACAAAAAAGCAAAAACACCAGAAAGCTTTAAGCATAGTAAACAAGAATAGAGATATAGTCAATAGAAGTCTGGGGCTGGAGGGAGGGTAACTAGGACTGCAACAGTGAATACACTCGAACGTCTACATTTATGGTAAGTGTACACAACTGTACTATGTTCTTCGTGTTTCACTGTTGCAGTCATCACATTTGGGCAGATTCCCAAAGCTAAGGATGGGAGGAATTAGGACCAGCTATAAGGCCCTGCAAGACTGCTTTGGCAAAGCCAGCTCTGGATTTAGAAAAAATTGGCAAGTGGTAATGCTTGGTGAAGGTATGTAGAGAACCTCCAGGTAGCATGTCCCTGGTAGGGACACCTCTGAGAAAGGCTGAAGAGGTAGATGCAGCCCTGGTTGAATGTGGTCTTATTCCCTGTGAGGTAGGTTTTCAGTGGTGCTTACAGCAGAAATTAATGCAATGGCTTATCCAATTAGAACTGGCTTGCTTTGAAATGGCCTTCCCCTCTGCCCCTGCAGCAAATGCAAGCAGCAGCTGTTCAGACTTCCTGAGAGGCTTAGTCCTGTCCAAGTAAAATCTAAGTTGTCTGGGCATCAAGTGCAGTATTCATTCCCCTTTGTTCTGTAGATTAGAAAAGAAGGTTGTCAAATGAATGACTGATTAAGGGACACACTGGATACCACCTTGGGCATAAAGGCAGGATTAGTCCTGAGGGACACCCTGTCCGCATGAAAGATGATGAAAGTCTCCACTGCCATGAGGGCCTGTAATTCAGACGCCCTTCTTGCTGAAGTGATGGCTAGAAGGAAGGCTGTTTTCCAATAAAGGAATTTCAACTCTGCATTTGCAGCTGGCTCAAAGGGAAGTAAAGTGAGCTTTCCCCAATACAAAGTTAAGGTCCCAGGCTGGAGTAGGGGCTCTCCTGGGTGGTCATAAGTTTTTGAACCCTCTGAGGAACTGCTTCAGCAGTGGATGAGAGGAGGGGTGGCTCTGTATTGTAATGTGCTGAAATGGCTGAGGCATGAATTTTGATGGAAGAAAAGGAAAGGCCCTTGAGAAGCATATCAGTTAAGTACTGAAGAACATGAGGTAAATTGGGCAGAGCTGTGCCTATCCCCAGAGTTTGGCTCCAGAACAGAATCTTTTCCATTTTTTCAGCATAGGATTTTCTAGTACTAGGCCTCCTTGCCTCCAGAATGACATCCATCACTTGCTTACTGAGGAATGGTAACGGAGAGATCAGGTAATTAGCCAGGCTCCAAAGTTCAGGGTTTGAAGCTGTGGGTGCAGAATCTGGCCCTCCTGCTGGGACAGCAGGGCAGGGGTCTGAGGCAGGTGCCATGTTGCCAGCAGTGACACACTGCGCAAGAGGGGGTACCAGTGTTGGTATGGCCAGTCTGGTGCAATCAGTATTGTCCTTGGTTTGTCCTGTTTGATCTTTAGTAGCACTTTGGAGAGGAGAGGCAGAAGGGGAAAGACATAAACTGATAGGTTTTTCTAGGTGAAGGACAGGGCATCGACTTTCCAAGCTTGTTTCTGGGGAGCCCCTGTGCAGAATTTGTCCAACTGGTAGTTCTGAGGGGAAGCAAACAGGTCTACCTCTGGGCTCCCCCATTTGTTTCTAAACATGTTGAATATATTTGGTTCCAGTTTCCACTCGTATGGGTCCATGAGATTTCTACTTAGGTCATCTGCCAGTGTATTTAGCTTTCCTGACAGGAACTGAGCTTGTAGGTGCACTTGGTAGCTCAAGGCTGTGTTCCACAGAGCCATGGCGAGTCTGCAGAGAGGGTATGAGTGGGTTCCCCCCTGCTTGTTTATGTACCACATAACTGTGGTGTTGTCTGTCTGTACCAATAATGGTCCTGGAAGAATGTGGTCCTTGAAGGCTGTCAAAGCATTCTGTACAGCTAACATTCCTTTTTGACTGACATGCAGGTACATCTGACTTGGGTTCCATTTGCCCTGAATGCACTGCCCTGCCAAGTGAGGCTCCATGCATAGTCTAATTCATCTGTTATGGTTTGGGCGGCAGGGGGTAGAGTGAATGGCAGTCCCTCGTTTTGCTGGCAGGCCTCTGCCCACCAAAGGAACTCTATCTTTAGATAAGGAACGATAGGAATCATTGATTCTAGATTCTGAGAATGTTGACACCATAGGCTTTTTAGATACCATTGTAGTTTCCTCATATGCAGTCTTGCATATGAAATTAGTAGAATGCAAGAGGCCATGAACCCCAAGGCTTGCAGTATTTTCCTTGCAGTTAGCTGGATCGTTGTGGCCAGTAGTTTGAAGGAGGTTGTCAAATGAACTTGTTTCTCTGGCGTGAGGCAAGTCATCTGGGAAGTTGTATTCAAGCTTGCTCCCAGGAATACAATTTGTTGGCAGGGTACAAGATGTGATTTCTTTTAGTTTATGGTGTACCCCAGAGAAGTTAGTAATTTCTTTAAAAATGCAAGATGATTTAACAGTATGTCCTGGCTTTCTGCCTGAATTAGACAATCGTCCAGGTAAGGGTATATTTGAATATTTCTTTGCCTGCAAAATGCAATGACTGGAGATAGGCACTTTGGCTTATCTTACTGTGCCCAGGGTATTCACAAAGGGCAGTGCAGAGAACTGATAGTGCATGTAGCCTGCTCTGAAGCATAGGTATCTTCTGCAAGATT
Source organism: Protopterus annectens (assembly GCF_019279795.1). Taxonomy (NCBI): domain Eukaryota; kingdom Metazoa; phylum Chordata; order Ceratodontiformes; family Protopteridae; genus Protopterus; species Protopterus annectens. The sequence continues at coordinate 711,777,367 of NC_056736.1, read as the reverse complement.
CCCTTATTGGGATGTGCAGGTAGGCTTCCTGTAAATCCAGTGTTGCCAACCAGACATCTTTGCCTAGCATGGGAAGCAGCCGATAAAGAGTAAGCATCTTGAATTTTGGGATTACCAAAAAGGTGTTTAGGATAGACAGGTCCAGGATAGGACGTCAGGAATAGTCTTTTATGGGTACCAGGAAAAGTCTTGAGTAGAAATTTTGCCCCCATTCTTCTTCTGGGACAGGTTGAATAGCCCTGATGCTTAGGAGAGAGAGAACTTGCTTTTGAGCCTCTGCGCACTGATTTGGGGGTAGGTATGGCCAACCATTTGGGGTTGGTAAGGAGTGGAAGTGGAATATGTATCCTTGGGAAACTATATTTAAAACTCATTTGTCCTGGGTAATGAGTTCCCAACTTTTTGCATGCAGGGCGATCTTTCCCCCTAAAGGAACAGTCCATTGAGCAGGGCTTGGAAGGTTTAAAATTAAGTAATTGAGACAGTTTACCATAGGGGGGAGTCTTACTACTCCCTGCTTTGGAAGTGGGAGCCCCCCACTGCTTAGGCCTGTGAGTACCTTGGAAATGAAACCTGGGAGTTCTGCTGGTTCTGGGTTTGGACTGAAGGCCTGGAAGTGGCAGGAAAGGACCAATTCTTAGAAGGCCAATGCCTACTAAATCTGGGAGGCTATACTTGCAGGAAATCTTTAACAGTTTGCATAGATTTAGCTTTTTCCTCCATATTTTTAAGTACTACTTCTGCTTTCTTGCCAAACACGCGTTCTTGATTTAAGGCAGCATCCAGTAATTTAGCTTTAACATGATCTGGCAAAGATTGCTCCTTAAGACAAGCATGCCTTCTAAGTACAGACCCAGTGACAACAGCCCTGCAAGATGCCTCTAATGAATCAAAACCACATTGCAAAGTATGTTTTCCAGCTTGTTCAGTAGAATGCATTAAATCCTGTAATTGTTTATTTTCAGCACAGTCAGGAATCAACATCATTTTCTGTTTAAGCAATCCAGTAATATGCTGCTGATACTTTAACATATGAAACTAGCAGTTTAAGGCCCAAATGGCCAAAGTTGCAGAAGTGTATACCTTTCTTACCCAATCTATCCAGCACCCTGGAATCGCTATCAGAGAGGGTAGGGTTTTTGGCAGTAGTAGTCTTAATGTCCTTGGGTCCCTGTGAATTGGTCTCATGATCCGCAGTAGGATTTTTAGAGAGGAACTTGTGAGAGTCAGGTACTCTGTAATACCTATCAGGTTTTCTGGGAGCAGAAGGTAAAGAGTCAGGGGCCAGGCTAGATTCTGAGAAGGTATAATCTACAATGTCGAGTACAGGAGGGATAGCTAAAGGCCTGTGTTGAGGCAGGAGTAAAAATTCCCTAAGCCTCTTTTTTGAGACAGAGTAATCCTGGCTTTCCCAGCGGAAATGTTCCCCAAGAGTATGCAGGGTTTCACCAAAAGATAAATCCTCTGGAGGGGAAGCACAGGGAATGGAGTCCTCTGCATCAGAATCCTCATAGGTAGATAAAGGATAATCCTGGTCATCAGAGAAAGCAGAAATTTCAGAATCCTGATCAGAAAAATCAGAAGGAAAATCAGTTCTAGGTCTCTTGGAGGGAGAAGGGTGGCTTCCCCTGATTAGAATAATAAGGTCTTCAGCCATTCTTATTTGTTTTTTAGGCATAGGGGCCTGACCATGCGGTCTGGGCATAGGTTTTCTGGGCATGGATCATGTTTTCGGCCTTGAAGAGGAAGACGGCGTCGGTTTAATATGTAAGTCAGTAGGCCTGAATACACCCTCAGAAGCCGGTGCCTGCACAGCGGCTCCGTATCCATTCAAGGTAAAGACATCTGCAAGTTCCATAGTCGAAGAAGCATCTTGCGGCATACCGGACTCTGAATGGGTCTCAGTAGAGGCCTGCGAATCTGAAGTAGCGGGTATCAGGGGCTGCAAAAGCACCTCACTGAGTACCAGCGAACTAGCAACTAGCTTAGAAGTGTCGTCAGCAGCTTTGGACTTACGCAGTCTGTCTCTGTCTTTATCCTTGCGTTTTTTTTGAATGTCGGTAGTCGGGTGGCTTACCAAAACCATTTCTGGATAATTGAACTGAGTACCAAAATATTTAGATGCGAAAATGAACAGACAACAAATAGTATGAGGTTTGAATAAGGCACAAATCCGACAGTGAGGTACGTCGTGGTCTGGGCCTAGGCAAGGAATGCAGTACGAATGAAAATCTTTGAGGCATTTGCTTTACACAAGAAATACAATTGTTAACTTTTACTGACATCGGTTTACAGCAAGAAAAAGATACCAAACTGGGTACTTAGCTTAGTTGAAGACTTCAGATCTGAAAGTCGAAAACAAAAATTTCAAGAGTCGGCCGACCGGCACTTGCGAACTGCTTCTCCTTCGGGCACCACACGGCAAGAAAGACTGATGTAATGGTGTTGACTGCATGCTTTATACCCCTGACTACCTGACGTCATGGAAGATGAGACAGCAACCATCGCAGGACCCAAGACTTTGATAATCAGGCCAACTGAGGGCCATCTGCAAGCAGATAACCCAAATGTGATGACTGCAACAGTGAAACACGAAGAACATCAAGTATGCGGGGACCTTTTTTAATTTCTCATCAGTTTAAAAGTTCAAGAGGAGGGTGCCAAAATAGTTAGTTATTGCTCCAGAATGCTGGGAGACTAGCTCTCAATGACTGAAATTCCCAATAGTCCCCAAGTACACAACACCAAGGGCCCAAGCATCCACAGAACATAATGACAATAAAATGAATCTACACCCAAAAAAGTACAGTTTTGTACCTACCATAAATGTAGATGTTCGAGTGCTAATACAGCTGCAGTAATCACAGATGGGTTCTCTGCCGTCAGGTGGGTCCTCGGTCGGCCGAATTCCAAAGTCTAGGTCCGGCGTCAGTTGTTGTCACTTTCTCTCCTGACGTCAGTGAGGCCGGAGTATATAAGACACAGCCGACGCCATGTTCTTCAGTCTTTCTTGCCCCAGATGTCAGGTGCCCCAGAAGGAAGGCAATACATAAATTATACATATATATAGATATACATATATATATATATATATATATATATATATATATATATATATATATATATATATATATATATATATACATGCAATGCAATATAATCCAAAATCAGTAGTTGCAAGCAAATAAACCATAGAAGGATAACCCAGTCAGGTTGTATGAAGAGGGGGTAGGCCCCATGCCTTTACCAAGTGGGGAAGGAGGGAGGGTAACCTGTACTGCAGCTGTATTAGCACTCGAACATCTACATTTATGGTAGGTACAAAACTGTACTATGTTCATCGTGCATACAGCTGCAGTAATCACAGATGGGTAGAGTCCCAAAGCTACGCACAGGGTGGTAGGTACTAGGTGGAACTGGGATGAGCCAGAATGCCCTGCAACACAGCAGTGGCAAAGCCTGCTCTAGTTTTGGAATATAAAGGCAGGTGGTAGTGTTTTGTGAAGGTATGTACAGAACTCCAAGTGGCTGCCTCCAAAATATCTTTGGTAGGAACTCCTCTGAGGAAGGCTGTAGAGGTAGCTGTGGCCCTGGTGGAGTGGGATCTGATGCCTGTGGGAACAGATTTCCCATGATATGAATAACAAAACCGTATGCAGTGGCCTATCCACTTTGAAATTGTCTGCTTGGTAACTGGCTTCCCTTGGGCCCCTACAGCATAGGACACAAAAAGCTGTTCTGATTTCCTGAAGGACTTTGTTCTGTCCAAATAATAACGTAGCTGCCTATGGATGTCTAAGGAGTGTAGCAGCCTTTCCCCTTTGTTTTGAGGATTGGGATAAAAGGTAGGTAAGTGTATGGCTTGGTTTAAAGCTACCCTGGATACCACTTTAGGCATAAATGACGGGTTGGTACGAAGGGAAACCCTGTCCTGATGGAAGATGAGGAAGGGCTGCACCGCCATGAGGGCCTGTAGTTCAGAAACCCTACGAGCTGAAGTGATGGCCAGAAGGAAGGCTGTTTTCCAGGACAAATATTGCAAATCTGTTGAGGCAGCTGGTTCAAAAGGAGGCAATGTTAATTTTTCTAGAATGTAATTAAGATCCCAGGCTGGTATTGGTTGTTTCCTTGGTGGTCTTATATTCTTAGCCCCTCTGAGAAACTGTCGTAAGAGTGGGTGAGAAAATAAGGGAGGATCCATGTTGAATTCTGCAGAAATGGCTGAGGCATGGATTTTTATGGAAGAAAATGAGAGTCCACTTGTTCAGCAGCTCTGCTAGATACTGTAATACCTGAGGCAAATTCAGTTTTCTAGGGTCCTGGCCTTTTTTCTCATTCCAAGAGCAAAACCGTTTCCATTTTGCGGAGTAAGCCTTTCTAGTAGATGGCCGCCTGGCCTCCAAAATGACATCCTGCACCTCCTTGGAGAGTAGGGTCTGTTGTGGTGTTAAGGAATTTTCCATGCAGCGAGATTGAGTGTTTTCAGCTGACTGTGAAGAGTTTTGTAGTTGTGCTGAGTCAGCAGAAGAGGCATTAGAGGTAGGGACCAGGGAGGAGTATGTGTTAGGCTTCTAAGGAGCGGGTACCAGTGTTGCCTTGGCCAATCTGGAGCAATCAGTATCATCTTTGGTCTGTCCGCTCTTGTTTTCAGGAGCACCTTGGGCAGTAGAAGCAGAGGTGGGAAAGCGTAAACTGTCCATGCTGTCCAACTGAATGAAAGGGTGTCCACTCTCCAGGCCTTTGGATGAAAGGTCCTGGAACAAAACTTTTCCAATTGATGGTTCCTGTGGGAGGCAAAAAGATCTATGTCTGGCCTCCCCCACGCTTGGATTATCTCTGTAAACACCTGAGGATGCAACTTCCATTCGTGTGGATTTGTCATATTTCTGCTTAGATTGTCTGCCAGTGTGTTTTCCAGTCCTGGCAAGTACTGTGCTTGAAGTTCGATTTGCCATTCCAGAACCAAGTTCCAAAGAGTCATGGCTAGTCTGCACAAGGGGTATGAATGTGTTCCTCCTTGTTTGCTTATGTACCACATTATTGTGGTGTTGTCTGTTCTTATCAGTAATTGTCCTGGATGCAGGAGGTCCTTGAAAGCTGTAATTGCATTTATTACTGCTAGCATTTCTTTTTGATTGATGTGAAGGTGCTTTTCCTTTTGGGACCATTTGCCCTGAATGCACTTGTTTGTCATGTGCGCCCCCCAGGCGTAATCTGAGGCGTCTGTTGTGATGACTTGATTTGCTTGAGGCTTGCAGAATGGAAGACCTGTGTTTGCTTGACATGCTTGGGCCCACCATAGAAATTCCTTTTGCAAACATGGAATTAGTGGTATTATTGTTTACAGACTGTGGCTGTGTTGAGACCATAGGTTTTTTAGGTACCATTGAAGTTTCCTCATATGCAACTTTGCACATGGGATTAAAAGAATGCAAGATGCCATGAAGCCCAGAGCCTGCAGGATTTTCCTTGCAGTAAGCCTGGTACATTTTGCTAGTATTTTGAAGTACTGAGTTAGTTGCCCCTGTTTTTCTGGCGTAAGGTAGGCCATCTGGGTGTTTGTGTCCAAGTTGGCACCCAGGAAGGTTATTTTCTGAGATGGTGTTAGCCTGGATTTCTCTTTGTTGATTGTGTATCCCAGAGAATGCAGTAACCGTGTTACATAGGCCAGATGTTCCAGAAGTATGTGCTTGCTGTCCGCTTGGATCAGGCAGTCGTCCAAATAAGGGTAAATTTGTATCCCTTGAAGTCTGCAGTAGGCAATCACTGATGCCAGGCATTTTGTGAATACTCTGGGCGCAGTAGATAAGCCAAAGGGCAATGCAGAGAATTGATAGTGGATTGAACCTGCAAGAAATCTGAGGTATCTTCTGCAGCTTTGTCTGATTGGGACATGCAGGTATGCCTCCTTGAGGTCCAATGTTACCAGCCAAAACACCTTGCCCAGCATGGGAAGAAGCTGCTGTAATGTGAGCATCTTGAATTTTGGTACGATTAAAAATGTGTTTAGGATGGATAGGTCCAAAATGGGTCTCCAGTCAGTTCCTTTCCTTGGTACCAGAAAAAGTCTGGAATAAAAACCTTGACCTTGTTCGTGAGTAGGTACCTCTTGAATAGCTCTCATGCCTATGAGCTTTGAAATTTGTAGTTGTGCCTCTGCCCTTTGATTCTGTGGCAGGTTTGGCATGCCTCTCATTTTTGGAAGAGTGTGGAATTGAAATTTGTAGCCTCTGTTTATAACGTCCAGGATCCATTTGTCTGTTGTGACAATATGCCAATTTCTTGCAAATAATGCCAGCTTTCCTCCCAAAGGTGCTGCCAGCTGAGACTTGCTTGGCATGGAAATGAGGGAGTCATTGGGTTTGCTTCCTGTATTGTTGTGCACTGTCTTCCCAATGGAAATGCTCCCTCAAAGTGTGCAAGGTTTCCCCAAAGGAAAAATCCTCAGGAGGAGATACAGAAGGAATGGACTGCTCTGCATCCGAATCTTCAAAAGGGGAGTAAGAGTGTTCCTCTACATCAGAATGTTCTGATAAAATGGAGCCCTGATCAGAAGAGGGAGAATCTTCCTCCACTCTGGGTTTTTTGTCTGGAGGGAGCTGAGAACCCCTGATTAGAGTAATTAAATCCTCAGCCATTTTAAGCATCTGTTTTTTAGGCATGGGGCCTGGAGAAGGACCCTGTGCAACAGGCCTCTTGGGATGCATGGCTGATTTGGATTTAGTAAAGGCCTTAATAGAAAAGGAAGATGAGGGTCTAAAGACACCATGGGTGGAAGTGGACCTGTCCACATTAGAAGGCTCAACATTCGTAATGGCTTCGGTGGTTGTAGTCTGGGAAAGGGCCGAGGTACCTGCGGTCTCGAGTACAGAGGACACCGCCAAAGGAGTGTCGTCGGTAGTCAGGGACTGCAAAGGCGTCTCGCTGAGAACCGGACCACGTGTAGCCGGTTTTGGCGTGGTGTCGGTGGGGACCGCGGACCTCGCGTGTCGGTCCTTGTCCTTGCGGTTTTTGGACAAAACGGTAGTCGGACTCTCCGACGACATTTTATAATCAAATTCTTTACCAAAAAAGTGCTGGGCGAACTCCGCCCGACGCTTAACAGTGAGTTTATTGAAAGTAGCGCAAAAGCGACAGCCCGAGACGTCGTGGTCTGGGCCTAAACAAGGTATGCAGAGGGAATGGAAATCCTTATGCGGTATTTGCTTCCCACAAGAAATACAATTATTAACTTTTTCTGACATCGGTCTGAGGCAAGAAAAGTTTCCCCAACGGGGTACTTAGCTTTAATGAAGACTTCGGTTTCCAATTTTTCGTAATTCAGGAGCTGGCCGACCGGCACTTGCGAACTGCTTCTGCTTCGGGCACCGCGTGGCAAAAAAGACTGAAGAACATGGCGTCGGCTGTGTCTTGTATACTCCGGCCTCACTCACGTCAGGAGAGAAAGCGACAACAACCGACGCCGGACCTAGACTTTGGAATTCGGCCGACCGAGGACCCGCCTGACGGCAGAGAACCCATCTGTGATTACTGTAGCTGTATGCACGATGAACATTTAACTAGTTAACTTGACAAGCATACAGAAGTACTTGTGGAGACATTTCCAGACAAAAAATACAAAATATCCCAGTTTTTCCTGCATATTGGAGAAAAAACAAAAAGCAAGCCAGTACTCTAAATCTCTTACCCACAGCATCCTAAGACAGTCAACACTTCTTATGCTTGGAAATGTCTGAAAATATTACAAACTAGATAACTCTTCAAGACAGTTTTCTGCATGAAAATCAGAAATAAATAGTATCAGTTTCATAGTTTCATAGTAGTGTACTAGGCTATCTGCCCTGGGGCACTTAAAAGCCTAGCCAACAATGATGTGGCTTACGCCACCCTGTATTATACAGTTGCGCCTCTCTAGTAGTGACACATGTGGGACCCCATTATTTAGTAAACTATACCTCTGTCTAGTAGTGACACTGAGGTGACTCCCGGGGTAAACTTACGATCTCCCATCCATGCATCGAGATTTTTCTTGAACAGTGCCAATGAAGGGCTCTGTCTCACATGAACTGGGATTTTGTTCCAGAGTACGGGTAACCTCTGTGTTATGAATCTATCCCTCCAGCATGTTTTATTCATATTTGTGCAGAGGTTGAAATCTTTAGCTCGCGTGGTTCTGGTGGATCTGGATTTTTTGAGATGGAGCATGTCCATCAATTCTTGGTTGGACATGGCCCTATATGTTAGGCACAAATCACCTCTGAGCAGGCGGTATGCTACTGAACAGAGCTGGAGTTTCATTAATCTAGCTGGATAAGGCACATGTTTGAGACCCATGATCCTCTTGGTGAGGTACTTCTGGGGTCTTTCCAGTTGTTGCATGTGCCGGGTGAGATACATCCCAAATGGAGCATTATATTCAATCATGGGCCTGACAAGGGAGGAATATAGAGGTACAATGACCTCCTTTGATCTGGATGAGAATCCCTTCATGATGAGATGGGCAAGGTAGAATGTCTTTCTGACCACTTTGGCAACATGGTTGTCAAAGGAGAGGTCACTATCGACTTGAGTCCCCAGGTCTCTGATTACTTCTTCTGTACTCAGTGGGTTATTGTCTATGTGATAATTTGTGGGTACTTTGTTTTTCCCAAAAGGGATGACTATACATTTTTTGGCGTTAAGTTTGAGGCCATGACTCCAGCACCAGTTGTCCGTTTCAGTGAGACCTTTCTGTAGGATGTGTGTGTCAGCAGGTGAATCAACTATGGCACCCAGTTTGCAGTCATCTGCAAACTTTGTCAGCCATAATCCTCCCATATTTGCTTTCACATCCGAGAAGTAAATGCCGAATAAGAGTGGTCCCAAGACTGAGCCCTGTGGGACACCACTCGTGACTGGTTTTGAATCTGACATGGCTCCAGCAATTTTGACCTTATGGGTTCTGTTTTTTAGCCAGTTTGCTATCCATCTTGTGACATATGGATTTACATTTAGGCTGCTGAGCTTGTCTATGATGCCAGAGTGTGGTATCGTGTCAAAGGCTTTAGCCAAGTCCAAGTAGGCAGTGTGGACAGCCTTGCCCTCGTCGATGGCACTAGTGACTGTCTCGAAGAAGTCAACCAGGTTTAAGAGGCAGGATCTGCCCTTTACAAAACCGAACTGGGTGGGATCAAGGGTCTGCAGATCTCCAATATCGCCATTTATGAGTTCCATGATGATTCTTTCCATAGCCTTGCAGACCAGGCTGGTCAGACTTATGGGGCGGTAGTTACCAGGGTCAGTAGAATTTCCCCCTTTGTGGAGTGGGACCACTGTTGCTGTGTGCCAGTGTTCAGGTACATATCCTGTAGTGAGGCTAAGATTGAATAGCGTTTTTAGGTGCGGGTTGAGTTCATCTTGAAGTTCACGTAACACACAACCGGGGATACCATCGGGTCCCATAGATGCTGTGTTTTTTGCTTTGTTGAGTGCTGATTTCACCTGTATGTCTGAGATGACAGGTAGGTTACATTCAGCAGGGATAATTACTACATCTTTAGGGGGTGAGGGAGGGGAGAAATTTGCACTGAACCTATCTGCCAGAATATTGGCAATGTCGGTAGGGTCAGGGAATTTTTTGTCGTTGTGTACCAACTCAGAGCATATCTGAGAATTTCCTCCCAAGGTTCTGACATAATTGAAGAAGGCCTTGTGATTGTCTTTGGTATCCTTGGCAATCTTTCTCTCAAAGTTGGCTTTAGATGTTTTTATGAGAGAACGTAGTTTTTTACTTGTGCTGATCAGGGAAGCCTTTCCCTTGTGGGATTTGGCTTTGTCCTGCAGTAGCTTCCTTCTTTTGTTGTACAGTTTGTTTATAGCCGGGGTCCACCAAACCGGGCGTTTTCCCTTGGTGGAGAGGGTCTTGGTTTTAGTTGGGATTGCTTGATCCATGCATTCTTGGAGATGTCCGTAGAAGGCTGTTGTGCAGGATTCAGCATTTTGGGATGTGGTTTCCATTAACCCAGTAGGCTTAAAGGATATCATTTCTGACTTGAGGAGTGTAAAGTCAGCTTTTGAAAAATTTTTCACTGTAGTCTTTTGTTCTGGGGGTGGGGGTGGGATATGTACATCCAACGTGATCAGTTTATGGTCAGATCTTACTAGTGAGGGGTTTATATCCGGTGCGGAGCATTTGGACCCCATGTTTGTGATAATCAGGTCAAGTATATTATCTCTCCTCGTAGGAGAAGTGACCAGTTGCTCCATAGCATTTGAGTTAATGAATTCCAGGAATCTTTGGGCTAGGGTGTTAGGGCTAGAATAGTGGGCCCAGTCTATGTTGGGGTAGTTGAAGTCACCCAATATGATGGTGTTTGGTGTGACATTCATATCCTCCAGTGTTTTCAGGAATGCTTGATGGGATTCCTGGGATTGGGAGGGTGTTCTATAACATGTGACCAGTTGTATAGCAGTTTTGCCTATGGTGAGTAAAACTTGTATGGTTTCTGATGCTTCATGGGTAGCCACCAATCGAGAGGTGTAGGTGTCCTTTATGAAAATGGACACTCCCCCTTCCCTTTGTGGTTCGGCCTGGAACTTGAGGCCGAAAAGCATGATATGAGGTATAGCCTGGTAGCGCTGGAGTGCTCTCAGGAGCCTTGAACCAGGTTTCAGTTGCTGCACAGACATCGATGTTCTCCATACTGAGAAGTGCTTCGAGTGCCTGCATCTTGAGATTTAGACTTCTGGCGTTGAGCAGCATTACCCTTAATTTTTTTCCATTTTTGTTTTTTACGGAGGTTGATTTGTCTTTTGAGCATTGCCTAAAAAAGGCACTATGAGGGTGGCAAGAGCCTTGGCCAGTATCCGGAAGCCCAGTGGTGACAGGGCCAAGGCATCCCTTGCGAAGCAACGCGGCTTGTCCAGCATGTCATCCCAGACATTGGATCCCCCTAGAATGACACCAGTGATTAAGCCAATTGTTAAAACTGATCATTTTGTCTTTGTACTGAGGCATCATTCTTGGTGAAGGCAGGATGCTGCTCAGGGTCAGGGTCATACCAGTCTGGGCTACATAATCGGAGAGCTCCTCAATGTCTCTTTTCATGTAGTCCAGGGAGGTACGTCTCAGGTCATTCACACCAGCATGGATAATGACTGCATCATACTTGTACTTGCTTTGGAGTGACCTGAGTGCGTGTGTAATGTGGCGGATCCTAGCTCCCGATAGGCAGCTCACCGTTACCCTCTCCTTATTCAGCCTGGTAAGTGGAACGTCGGTGTGTCTGACTATAGAGTCACCTATTACTAATGTCTCTGGCATAGTGTTTTGCCTTAGGGGCTGTGATTGTGTGACACACCTGTTGTTTGAGGTATGTGTTGTAGGTGTTACGTTTTGTGGGGTGTATTTCTGGGTGTCTGCTTTGGAGGCCTCTGTTGTTTTGGTAAGTTTTTATAAGAGCCTCCAGTATGTCTTTGTGTTCTTATGTGTTTGGTTTGTAGTGGTGGTGGTTTTATGTGTGACCGGTTTTGCTTGGTGTGGGTACCTTCTCCTCCTGTCTGGTCTTGCCAGTCCTGAGTTGAGAGAGTTCAGCCTCCAGTCTGGCTATATAGTTGCATCTCTCACAAGTATTTGTGTTAGTAGGAAGGAGGAGAGGGTTGTCTGTGTACATGAGACAATTGTAACATTGTCTTAAGATTCCCAGGTTAACCAGCTGAACAAGAGAGGATGCTAGTGGTCTACCACTCGACATACTAGAATATTATAAGGAGTGCTGTGCCTTCAAGGGAAGTGGGTATTCACAGGGGGTAGTGGATGGCTGTAGTGCTTACTTTAGTATAAGAGTGCTTACTTTATTATAAGAGTGCTTGCTAAGACTAGAAGTCCCGAAAACAAGTGCTAATACATACAGCTAAATAGACTGAGTAGAGCTTTCTAAGTGAAAAATTGAAGAGCAGACTTGGCGGAGCCAGAAATAGTTTAAACCTGTATAACCGCTGCTGCATGCGCCCAATCGGCATAAAAGCCTGAGGCGGATTTTTATACAGGGAACTTGAAAAGAGCTAGAAATGGTCCAAAGCAATCAATAATTTACAGCTCAAGTGCTGAGGTCACTTCCCCCAGGGACAGATAGGCTGCTCAAGGCTCCCCACTCCCACTGGTGAGCTCAGAAACTTCCTTCTATCCAAGTAAGGCAATGGCCAACACAGGAACTACACACAGCCCAGAATACAGCAAAGCCTGTATACTGGTCCAAACTAGTCGAGCAAAGGCGGAAAACAAGGAGTATTTTTTTTTGTTTTTGTTTTCAGGAAAGCACACAGAAATGCAATTAAGCAAACAGTAAAATCGATTTACACAGGCTAGCACACTTTAGTGGGCAGCCTCAGCAGTTAAATTAACAAAAAAACAGTATTAATCGACCAGAGTCGACCAAAATGCTACTTTTAAGTGCAGATACTTCAGAAATCAGCAGATAGACACAAAAACAGTTATAGCTAGTTAAATGAAAGCCAGAGAGGACAATGCAGATAAAAAAGCCAAAAAATACTTAAATCTGGAAAGTGGTCGCTTCTTTCAGTTCTCTGTTGCCAGGACCCCTCTGCAGGACCACGTGGAGCTCTGCTTGGGTATATAGCCAGAAAAAACGCCCTCTAACACCCACTGGGGGAGTAACCCACTTTGCAACAACCCTCAGTCAAATTATCACCTGCTTTGTCCAATAAAGCATCAATGGGAAATGCTAAATATTTTGTTGAAAACCTTTGACAAGGGAGGACTGCCAGATATCAAATGGTCTTGAACATAAAGGCCAGAAGTCTTTACATTCCTTAATATGTCCAGATCCAATGCACAATGAATCACTGCTTCTAAAAGGACTATCATCATCAACATAACTACCTACTCCCATTTATTCAAAGATCTAAGCTGCATTAACCACATTCACTAATACAGAACTTCCACTCAATAACCCCCTAGCACTAGCACAACACTCAAATATATCATTTCCCTCCAATTTTGTCTAGAAGCCAAAACTTCTATGAAGCCTCACAGTCTTAACTTGGACATCTAAACTAGTTATGACCATAGCCAGAATTGTATCTCTTCTAGCGCAGTCCTCCATCAAGTGACTGAAAACCCTTGTGGTTTAAGACTTCAAAAAATACCTTCTCCCTCATCACCAAGGAGCTTGGAATCTAGCTCTGTGATTGGTCTACCTCTGTGTGTCAAGAGAATACGCTCAAATACTGGAACAGAGGGCTTCATATAGCTTGCATCTTCTCGCACAGTTATATCTTGCAGCTCCAAGGATTCAAGTATACTCATAAATTCAAAAAGATCCCATGCAGGTCTGTACAACCTCAACAAAATAAAACTTGTAAAATGTGGGAACTAACATGTAAATATAACCAAGAAGTCTCAGTTTGGGTATGAAGATTTCCCTTACTCACATTTGTTAGGTGTTTAGATATGAACTGTCCTAACAATGGGATTTGGTACATTCTTCGGTCTCCCTGAACCTCATTTCTGGATAAAACCAATTCCAATCTTGTATCCTGCATCCATTCCCTCCTAGAATACAATTCAATACATTTCCTTAAACATCCAAGGTCAAAATGGATGACTCAAGGGCTTGCAAGTCTAAGTCTTACTTCCTCCACTTCATATATTCTGCATCTTCCTGTAACAAGATGATACAAGGCATCTACACGAAAAGGCACAATTTCGTAGAATAGTATTCCTCTAGCATCTCCCTTACTTAACAGTTTGGATTACTCTCTATTTTTTTAAACAAATGTGCCTCAAGAAGGAAAACAAAATTGAGGTTATAAGACAAGTACCTAAGCACCCGTAAGCAGGTCAACAAATCCAGTTATTCCATGAAGCAACTACTGAAGTCGAAAAGCTCATGAAATAACTTTAACCCCCCCAAACCACCTCCTGAATCTTAGCAGCGATAAATTTAGTGCCCCAAGCAATGAAAGATATATTAAAAAAAAAAAAAAAAAAAAAGTGAGTGAGTGTGTGTGTGTGTGTGTGTGTGTGTGTGTGTATACACAACCACACAAATACAAAATTCATCATCAAAAACTAGTTACACCCAAGTCCTTTTGTCCACTACAACATCCTTACTAAGTTGCAGCAACAGGACAAGCTAGGGAAATGTCTCAAGTGCCCCCCTAACAGGAATGGAAAAAAAAAATACTTAAAGTGGCTTCAGGAATGACAACTTTCTCTTTCTTTCCCAATTCCACATTACCCTCAGAAGCAAAGAGGAAAGCACTCTCGCCCTTTATGTTGAGTCTTCTTCCCACAATGCCCAACAAAAAAATACTGGAAATTGGGTTTGTCCCAGTGTATCATTGAAATGAAAGTTATGTGCATACCATAAAGCTGGATCTCCTTAGAGAATTCATCTGTCATTAACCCATTAGTACTCTAGTTGTTCTGCGCATGTTCTGCATGGTGGAAATAACTTCCATAGGCATCCCAAGCATGTCCCCTTTTCCTTTTTAGCTTGGTTAGGCATGAAATGAAGGAGAAGAAGATTGCATAAATCTACCTCTTCCCATGTAGGTGGATGAAGGGAAAGTACAGTTTTGTACCTACCATAAATGTAGATGTTCGAGTGCTCATACAGCTGCAGTCATAACAGATGGGTTATCCTGCCGTCAGGCGGGTCCTCGGTCGGCCGAATTCCAAAGTCTAGGTCCGGCGTCGGTTGTCGTCGCTTCTTCCCCGACGTCAGTGCGGCAGGGGTATAAAAGAGGCAGCCGACGCCATTTAGGTTCATAGGTTCATACTAGGCTATCTGCCCGAGGGCATTTACAAGCCTAGCCCATCGTTTTGTGGCTTACGCCACCCCTTTAGTATGGGGAACTATACCCATTATTTTGCTGTGCCTCTGTCGAGCAGTGACACTGAGGTAATCCCTGGGGTATATCTGCGATCTCCCATCCATTGGTCAAGATTTCTCTTGAACAAGGCCAGCAAGGTGCTCTGCCTCACATGTACCGGGATTTTGTTCCACAGCATAGGGAGTCTTTGGGTGATGAATCTATCCCTCCAGCACGTCCTATTAATAGCCGTGTCGAGGTTTAAGTCTCCCGCCCTTGTGGCTCTGATAGATCTAGATTTTTTGAGGTGAAGCATATTCATCAAATCTGGGTTTGACATGGCCTTGTATGTTAGGCAAAGGTCAACTCTGAGCAAGCGGTAAGCGACTGAATAGAGTTGGAGTTCTTTCAGTCGGGCAGCATAGGATAGATTTTTGAGACCCTTTATCCTTTTGGTGAGGAACTTTTGTGGCCTCTCCAGCTGCTGCAGTTGTCGGGTCAGATACATTCCGAATGGGGCATTGTACTCAATCATTGGTCTGATGAGTGATGAGTAAAGGGAGACTATAACCTCCCTTGATCTAGATGAGAATCCCTTCATGATAAGGTGGGCAATGTAGAAGGTCTTCCTAACTACTTTAGCTACATGGGTGTCGAATGACAGACTACTATCAACCTGGGTCCCCAGGTCCCTGATAACTTCTTCTGTGCTCAGTGAATTGCCACCTATTTGGTAGCTAGGGGTAACCTTGTTTTTCCCGAAGGGTATGACTATGCATTTTTTGGCATTTAACTTTAGGCCGTGGCACCAGTTATCCGTTTCTGTGAGACCCTTCTGAAGGATATCTGTGTCAGATGTGTTTTCTACTATGGCGCCCAGTTTGCAGTCATCTGCAAACTTTGTCAGCCTTAACCCTCCTGTGTTTGCTTGTACTTCGGAAAAGTAGATGCCAAACAAGAGTGGGCCCAGGACTGAGCCCTGTGGGACACCACTTGTGACAGGCTTCGAGTCTGACATGGCGCCAGCAACTCTGACCCTGTGGGTTCTGTCACTCAGCCAGTTTGCAACCTTTTATCCTAATCCATAAAACAAGTTTTTCTTGCCCCAGATGTCAGGTGCCCCCAGAAGGAAGGCAAACATAATGTTATGCAAAGATGCAATGTTGATAAATCAAAAACAGTAGTTGCAAGCAAATACACCATAAAAGAATACCCCAAAAAGGTTATATGAAAAGTGTTTGTCATAAGGCCTGTCCTAAGAGGGGATGGAGGGAGGGAAACCTGGACTGCAGCTGTATGAGCAATCGAACATCTACATTTATGGTAGGTACAAAACTGTACTATGTTCATCGTGCATACAGCTGCAGTCATAAGTAAGGGTGGTAGGCACTAAGTGGAACTAGGGGGGCTACTAGGATGCCCTGCAGGACTGCTGTGGCAAAGCCCGCTCTAGATTTTGAGTATAGTGGGAGGTAATAGTGCTTGGAGAAAGTGTGCACTGAACTCCAGGTGGCTGCTTCCAAAACGTCCTTGGTAGGGACCCCCTGAGGAAGGCTGCAGAGGTAGCTGTGGCTCTGGTGGAGTGGGATCTGATGCATGCAGGCACAGTTTTTCCATGAAATGAGTAACAAAAGCGTATGCAGTGGGCTATCCATTTTGAAATTGTCTGCTTGGAAATGGCCTTTTCTTGAGCACCTGCAGCAAAGGACACAAAGAGTTGCTCAGATTTCCTGAATGGCTTTGTCCTGTCCAAATAGTAACGAAGTTGTCTGTGAATGTCCAAGGAATGTAGTAGTCTTTCCCCTTTGTTTTGTGGATTAGGATAAAAGGTAGGTAAGTGGATAGTCTGATTCAAAGCTACACTGGATACTACCTTTGGCATAAAGGTAGGGTTGGTTCGTAAGGAAACTCTGTCCCGATGGAAAATGATGAATGGTTGCACAGCCATGAGGGCCTGTAGCTCCGAAACCCTGCGAGCTGAGGTGATAGCCAGAAGAAAGGATGTTTTCCATGACAAGTACTGTAACTCTGTTGAAGAAGCTGGCTCGAAAGGAGGAAGGGTCAGCTTTTCCAATACGAAGTTGAGGTCCCAAGCAGGGACTGGTGGTTTCCTTGGGAGTTTTATATTCTTTGCCCCTCTGAGGAACTGCCTTGAGAGGATGAGAGAATAAAGGATGATCTGTGTTGTATTGTGCAGAAATGGCTAAAGCGTGGATCTTGATGGAGGAGAAGGAAAGTCCATTGTTTAACATCTCAGCTAGGTACTGTAAAATTTGAGGTATATTTATTACCCAATGATTCTGTCCCTTTTCTTGATTCCAGGCACAAAATCGTTTCCATTTGGCGGAGTAGGCCTTTCTAGTAGAAGGTCTTCTGGCCTCCAAGATGACATCCTGCACCTCCTTGGAGAGGAGAAAAGTACAGTTTTGTACCTACCATAAATGTAGATGTTCAAGTGCTAATACAGCTGCAGTAATCACAGATGGGTTTTCTGCCGTCAGGCGGGTCCTCGGTCGGCCGAATTCCAAAGTCTAGGTCCGGTATCGGTTGTCGCCGCTTTCTATCCTGACGTCAGTGCGACAGGGGTATATAAGACACAGCCGACGCCATATTCTTCAGTCTTTCTTGCCCCAGATGTCAGGTGCCCCCAGAAGGAAGGCAATACATAAATCATATATCTATATAGTCAAGCAATGCAATATAATCAAAAATCAGTAGTTGCAAGCAAATACACCATAGAAGGATAACCCAAAATATGTTGTATGAGGAGGTGTTAGCCACTAGGCCTTTACCAAGAGGGGAAGGAGGGAGGGAAACCTGTACTGCAGCTGTATTAGCACTCGAACATCTACATTTATGGTAGGTACAAAACTGTACTATGTTCATCGTGCATACAGCTGCAGTAATCACAGATGGGTAGAATCCCAAAGCTACGCACAGGGTGGTAGGCACTAGGTGGAACTGGGAGCAGCCAGAATGCCCTGCAACACAGCAGTGGCAAAGCCTGCTCTAGTTTTGGAATATAAAGGCAGGTGGTAGTGTTTTGTGAAGGTATGCACAGAACTCCAAGTGGCTGCCTCTAAAATATCTTTGGTAGGGACTCCTCTGAGGAAGGCTGTAGAGGTAGCTGTGGCCCTTGTGGAGTGGGATCTGATGCCCGTGGGAACAGGTTTGCCATGAAAGGAGTAACAAAACCGTATGCAATGGCCTATCCATTTTGAAATTGTCTGTTTGGAAATTGGCTTCCCTTGAGCTCCTACAGCATAGGACACAAAAAGTTGTTCTGATTTCCTGAAGGGCTGTGTTCTGTCCAAATAGTAACGTAGCAGCCATTCCCCTTTGTTTTGAGGCTTGGGGTAAAAGGTAGGTAAGTGTATGGCCTGATTAAAAGCTACCCTGGATACTACCTTAGGCATAAATGAGGGGTTGGTTCGTAGGGAAACCCTGTCCTGATGGAAGATGAGAAAGGGCTGCACAGCCATGAGAGCTTGTAGTTCCGAAACCCTACGAGCTGAGGTAATGGCCAGAAGGAAGACTGTTTTCCAGGACAAATATTGCAAATCTGTAGAGGCAGCTGGTTCAAAGGGAGGTAATGTTAGTTTTTCTATAATGTAGTTAAGATCCCAGGCTGGTATTGGTTGTTTCCTTGGAGGTCTTATATTCTTAGCTCCTCTGAGGAACTGTCTTAAGAGTGGGTGAGAGAATAAGGGTGGATCAGTGTTGTATTCTGCAGAAATGGCTGTGGCATGAATTTTGATGGAGGAAAATGAAAGCCCACTGTTCAACAGCTCAGCTAGATACAGTAATATCTGAGGCAAATTCAGTTTTCTAGGATCCTGGCCTTTTTTCTCATTCCAAGCGCAAAAACGTTTCCATTTTGCGGAGTAAGCCTTTCTAGTAGATGGCCTTCTGGCCTCCAAAATGACATCCTGCACTTCTTTGGAGAGTAGGGTCTGTTGTGGTGTTAAGGAATTTTCCATGCAGCCAGATTGAGAGTTTTCAGCTGACTGTGAAGAGTTTTGTAGCTGTGCTGAGTCAGTAGAAGAGGCATTAGAGGTAGGGTCCAGGGAGGAGTATGTGTTAGGCTCCTCAGGAGTGGGTACCAGTGTTGCCTTGGCCAGTCTGGATTAATCAGTATCATCTTCTGTCTGTCTGCTCTTGCTTTCAAGAGCACCTTGGGCAGAAGAGGCAAAGGTGGGAAAGCGTAAACTGTCCATGATGCCCAACTGAAAGAAAGGGCGTCCACTCTCCAGGCCTTTGGATGAAAGGTCCTTGAACAGAACTTTTTCAATTGATGGTTCCTGTGGGAGGCGAAGAGATCTATGTCTGGTCTTCCCCACGCTTGGATAATCTTTGTAAACACTTGAGGATGCAACTTCCATTCGTGTGGATCTGTCATATTTCTGCTTAGATTGTCTGCCAGCGTGTTTTCCAATCCTGGCAAGTACTGTGCTTGAAGTTCGATTTGCCATTCCAGAGCCAAGTTCCAAAGCGACATGGCTAGCCTGCACAGGGGGTATGAATGTGTTCCACCTTGTTTATGTACCACATTACTGTGGTGTTGTCTGTTCTTATCAATAATTGCCCTGGATGCAGGAGGTCCTTGAAAATTGTAATTGCATTTAGCACTGCTAGCATTTCTTTTTGATTGATGTGAAGGTGCTTTTCCTTTTGGGACCATTTGCCCTGAATGCACCTGTCCGTCATGTGCGCCCCCCAGGCGTAGTCTGAGGCGTCTGTTGTGATGACTTGATTTGCTTGAGGCTTGCAGAATGGAAGGCCTGTGCATGCTTGGGCCCACCATAGAAATTCCTTTTGCAAACATGGAATTATTGGTATTATTGTTTCCAAACTGTGGCTGTGTTGAGACTATAGGTTTTTTAGGTACCATTGAAGTTTCCTCATATGCAACTTTGCACATGGGATTAGAAGAATGCAAGATGCCATGACGCCCAGAGCCTGCAGGATTTTCCTTGCAGTGAGCCTGGTACAATTTGCTAGTATTTTGAAGTAATGAGTTAGTTGCCCTTGTTTTTCTGGCGTAAGATAGGCCATCTGGGTGTTTGTGTCCAAGTTGGCACCCAGGAAAGTTATTTTCTGAGATGGTGTTTAGCCTGGATTTCTCCTTGTTGACTGTGTATCCCAGAGAATTCAATAACAGTGTTACATAAGCCAGATGTTCCAGAAGTAGGTGCTTGTTTTCCGCTTGGATCAGGCAGTCGTCCAAATAAGGGTAAATTTGTATCCCTTGAAGTCTGCAGTAAGCAATTACTGATGCCAGGCATTTCGTGAATACTCTGGGCGCAGTAGATAAGCCAAAGGGCAATGCAGAGAATTTATAGTGGATTGAACCTGCAAGAAATCTGAGGTATCTTCTGCAGCTTTGTCTGATTGGGAAATGCAGGTATGCCTCCTTGAGGTCCAATGTTACCAGCCAAAACTCCTTGCCCAGCATGGGAAGAAGCTGCTGTAAAGTGAGCATCTTAAATTTTGGTACGAGTAGAAATGTGTTTAGGATGGATAAGTCCAAAATGGGTCTCCAGTCGGTTCCTTTCCTTGGTACCAGAAAAAGTCTGGAATAAAAGCCTTGAGCTTGTTCGTGAGTAGGTACCTCTTGAATAGCTTTCATGGCCATAAGCTTTGAAATTTGTATTTGAGCCTCTGCCTTTTGATTGTGTGGCAGGTTCGGCATGCCTCTCATTTTTGGAAGAGTGTGAAAGTGAAATCTGTAGCCTCTGTTTATAATGTCCAGGATCCGTTTGTCTGTTGTGATAATATGCCAATTTCTTGTAAATAATGCCAGCTTTCCTCCCAAGGGTGCTGCCAGCTGAGACTTGCTTGGCATGGAAAGGGGGAAGTCATTGGGTTTGTTTCCTGTATTGCTGTGCACTGTCTTCGCCACCTCTTGTTGCTGGAGTTTGCCATTGTCTGCCTCTATATGATCCTTGAGGTTGTCCTCTGCCCCTTGTGCGCCTGTATCTACCTCTTTGTGGCTTGTCCGTGGCTGGAAAGGACCAGTTCTTTGCAGGACAATTTCTGCTAAAACGTGGTGGTTGAACCTGTAGAAAAGCTTTGACAGTTTGCATAGATTTAGCTTTTTCTTCCATTTTCCGTAGTATCTCCTCAGCATTAGTACCAAATAGTACATCCTTTTGTAAAGGAGCATCTAGTAGCTTAGCTTTAACATGGTCAGGCAAGGTTTGTTCTCTAAGCCAGGCATGTCTACGAATGACTGATCCTGTCACAGCAGCTATAGATGAGGCCTCTAGGGCATCATAGCCACATTGTAAGGTGTGTTTACCCACTTGTTCTGCACTATGCATCATATCCTGCAACTCCTTCAAATCTGGTTGTTCAGGTTGAGACATTTTAATTCTTAATTGTGATAACAGAAACTGCTGATATTTAAGCATATGGAACTGACAATTTAAGGCCCTCATGGCTAGGATGGCCGAGGTATATACCTTTTTTCCCCACCTAAGGATCTAGACTCTCTTTCGGAAGGTAGTGGATTCTTAGCAGTAGAGGCCTTCATTCCATTGGGGCCTTGAGAAATGGTTTCAGGGTCAGCATTATTGCTTTTGTAAAGAAATTGGTGAGAGGTAGGAACTCTGTAGTACCTATCAGGCTTGACTGGGGCAGGAGGCAGGGAATCCGTATTTAGGCAAGCCTCCGAGTAAACATCATCAAGTATGTCCAAGACAGGAGGTATCGCCAGAGGTCTGTGCTGAGGTAACAAAAGAAATTCCCTAAGTCTTTTCTTGGAATCAGAAAAGTCTTGGCCTTCCCAATGGAAGTGCTCCCTCAAGGTGTGCAAGGTTTCCCCAAAAGAGAAATCCTCGGGAGGAGATACAGAAGGAATGGACTTGCTCAGCATCCGAATCTTCAAAAGGGGAGTACGAGTGTTCCTCTTCATCAGAATGTTCTGAAAGAATGGAATCCTGGTCAGAAGAGGGAGAAGCTTCCTCCACTCTGGGTCTCTTGTCTGGAGGGGGTTGGGAACCCCTGAGAAGAGTAATTAAATCCTCAGCCATTTTTAGCATCTGCTTTTTAGGCATGGGGCCCTGGAGATGGGCCCTGTGCAACAGGCCTCTTGGGATGCATGGCTGATTTGGACTTAGTAAAGGCCTTAATGGAGAAGGAAGATGAGGGTCTAAAAACACAATGGGTGGAAGTGGACCTATCCACATTTGGAGGCTCAACACTCACAGTGGCTTCGGTGGTTGTAGTCTGGGTGTGGGCCGAGGAACCTGCGGTCTCGGTTACAGAGGACACCGCCAAAGAAGTGTCGTCGGTAGTCAGGAGCTGCGTAGGCACCTCGCTGAGAACCGGACCACGTGTAGCCGGTTTTGGCGTGGTGTCTGTCTTTGTCCTTGCGTTTTTTGGACAAAACGGTAGTCTGAGTATCCGACGACATTTTATAATCAAAGGTTTTACCAAAAAAGTGCTGGGCGAACTCCGCCCGACACTTAATAGTGCGTTTATTGAAAGTAGCACAAAAGCGACAGGCCGAGACGTCGTGGTCTGGGCCTAAACAAGGTATGCAGAGGGAATGGAAATCCTTATGCGGTATTTGCTTCCCACAAGAAATACAATTGTTAACTTTGTCTGACATCGGTCTGAGGCAAGAAAAGTTTCCCCAACGGGGTACTTAGCTTTAAAGAAGACTTCAGTTTCCAATTATTCGTAATTTCAGGAGCTGGCCGACCGGCACTTGCGAACTGCTTCTGCTTCGGGCACCGTGTGGCAAAAAAGACTGAAGAATATGGCGTCGGCTGTGTCTTGTATACCCCTGTCGCACTGACGTCAGGAAAGAAAGCGACGACAACCGACGCCGGACCTAGACTTTGGAATTCGGCCGACCGAGGACCCGCCTGACGGCAGAAAACCCATCTGTGATTACTGCAGCTGTATGCACGATGAACATCTGTTGGGAAATCAAGGAATTCTCCATGCAGCTAGATTTAGAGTTTTGAGATGGCTGTGAAGGGTTTTGTAGTTGTGCTGGGACAACAGAAGAGGGACTAGAGGTAGGATCCATGGTGGGGAATGTGTCTGGCTCTTCAGGAGCGGATACCAGTGCTGTCTTGGCCAGTCTGGAGCAATGAGAATCATTTTCGGCCTCTCTGCTCTGGCTTTTAATAGAACTCTGGGCAGCAGAGGAAGAGGCGGGAAGGCAAAGACTGTCAATGTTGCCCAATTGAAGGAAAGTGCGTCCACTTTCCAGGCCTGTGGGTGATAGGTCCTTGAACAAAATTTTTTCAACTGGCAATTTCTGTGGGTAGCAAAGAGATCTATGTCTGGCTGTCCCAATGCCTGAGTTATCTTTGTGAAAACTTGAGGATGCAACCTCCATTCGTGTGGATCTGTCATATTTCTGCTTAGGTTGTCTGCCAGTGTGTTTTCCTTCCCTGGCAGGAATTGTGCCTGTGGTTGAATTTGCAATTCCAGTGCTGTGTTCCATAGGGTCATGGCTTGCCTGCACAGGGGGTATGAATGAGTTCCCCCCTGTTTGTTTATGTACCACATCACTGTGGTGTTGTCTGTCCTTATCAATAGCTGGCCTGGATGCAGTAGGTCTTTGAAGGTCATAATAGCCTTTTGCACGGCTAGCATTTCCTTTTGGTTGATGTGAAGGTGCTTCTCTTTTCGGGTCCATTTTCCCTGAATGCACTGATCTGCCATGTGTGCTCCCCAGGCGTAGTCTGAGGCGTCTGTTGTGATGATTTGAGTTGCTTGAGGTACACAGAAAGGAAGACCTGTGTTTCTTTGGCAAGCTTGAGCCCACCACATAAATTCCTTTTGAAGGCATGCAATGAGTGGTATAATTGCTTCCAAGCTGTGGCTGTGTTGAGACCATAAGTTTTTTAGGTACCATTGAAGTTTCCTCATATGCAGCTTTGCACATGGGATTAGTAGGATGCAAGATGCCATGAATTCCAGAGCCTGCAGGACTTTCCTTGCAGTTAGCCTGGTGTAAGTTGCCATTTTTCTGAAGAATTGAGACAGTTGCCCTTGCTGGTCTGGTGTGAGGTAGGCCATCTGGGTGGTTGTATCCAAGCTGGCACCCAGGAAAATTATTTGTTGAGAGGGTATTAGTTTTGATTTCTTTTTGTTGACTGTGCATCCCAGGAAGTTCAACAGTTTTATTACAAACGCCAGGTGCTGCAGTAGTATGTCCTTGCTGTCCGCTTGGATCAGGCAGTCGTCCAGATATGGGTAGATTTGTATCCCTTGTAGTCTGCAGAAGGCGATTACTGATGCCAGGCATTTCGTAAACACTCTGGGCGCAGTAGATAAGCCAAAGGGCAATGCAGAGAATTGGTAATGGGTTGAACCTGCAAGAAATCTGAGGTATCTTCTGCAATCTTGTCTGATAGGGACATGCAGGTATGCCTCCTTGAGGTCCAATGTTACCAGCCAAGACTCCTTGCCCAGCAGCATGGGAAGAGGCTGCTGTAATGTGAGCATCTTGAATTTTGGCACCTGTAGATATGCGTTTAGGATGGATAGGTTTAAGATAGGTCTCCAATCTTTGTCTTTCCTTGGTACCAGGAATAGTCTGGAATAAAACCCTTGACCTTGTTCTTTTGCAGGTACCTCTTGAATTGCTTTCATGTCCATGAGAGCTGGAATTTGTTTTTGTGCCTCTGCCCTTTGATTTTGTGGCAGGTTTGGCATGCCTCTCATTTTTGGAAGGGTGTGAAAGTGGAACTTGTAGCCTCTGTCTATAATGTCCAGAATCCATTTGTCTTTTGTAACAATATGCCAATTTTTTAAGAATAATGTCAGTTTTCCACCCAAAGGTGCTGCCATTAAAGCTTTGCTTGGCAGGTGTAGGGGGAAGTCATTGTGTCTGTTCTCTAAAAGACTGTGATCTATCTTCTCCACCTCTTGGGGTTGGTGCTTGCCACTGTCTGGCTCTGAAAGATCCTTGAGGTTGCCCTCTATCCCTTGGACGCCTGTATCTGCCCCTTTGAGGTCTGTCCATGGCTGGAAAGGACCAATTTTTTGAAGGCCAGTTTCTGCTGAAACGTGGAGGCTGTACCTGCAGGAAATCTTTCACTGTTTGCATTGATTTCGCTTTTTCTTCCATTTTCTTTAGCACCTCCTCAGCTTGAACACCAAACAATACATATTTTTGAAGAGGTGCATCTAATAATTTAGCTTTGACATGATCTGGTAAAGTTTGCTCTTTGAGCCAAGCATGCCTAGGTATAACAGACCCCGTAACAGCAGCTCTACACGAGGCCTCTAAAGCATCAAAACCACACTGCAAGGTATGTTTACCCACTTGCTCTGCACCATGCAACAAATCCTGCAACTGTTTTAAATCTGGTTGTGTCATCTTGCTTTTCAGCTGAGATATCAAAAACTGTTGATACTTTAACATATGGAAGTGACAGTTTAATGCCCTCATGGTTAAAGTGGCCGAAGTGTACACCTTTTTCCTCCACCTTTCTAAAGCTCTGGAATCTCTCTCTGAAGGTAATGGATTTTTAGCAGTAGAGGCCTTAATTCCCTTGGGACCCTGTAAAATTGTTTCTGGGTCAGCAGTATGGCTTTTATATAGGAACTGGTGAGAATCTGGAACCCGGTAATACTTGTCTGGTTTAACAGGAGCTGGAGGCAAAGAATCTGGATTAAGGCTGGCTTCTGTGTACACATCATCCAATATATCTAAAACAGGTGGGATAGCCAGAGGCCTATGCTGGGGGAGCAGAAGAAATTC
The DNA here is from genome assembly GCF_019279795.1 of Protopterus annectens. Classification (NCBI taxonomy): domain Eukaryota; kingdom Metazoa; phylum Chordata; order Ceratodontiformes; family Protopteridae; genus Protopterus; species Protopterus annectens. Next base: position 711,751,818 of record NC_056736.1, on the reverse strand, counting down.
CCTGAGCCTTTTCTTGGAATCTGAGTAATCTTGGCCTTCCCAGTGAAAGTGTTCCCTCAATGTATGCAGGGTTTCCCCAAAAGAGAAGTCCTCAAGGGGGGGGGGGGGGGCGAGGGAATAGACTCCTCTGCATCAGAGTCTTCGAATGGAGAATAGGCATAATCCTGGTCTTCAGATAGTTCTGAGGTAATAGAAGCTTGATCTGAGGAAGGGTAGTCTTCCTCTAATCTGGGCCTTTTGTCAGAGGGGGGTTGAGAACCCCTGATAAGAGTAATCAAATCCTCAGCCATTTTAAGCATCTGTTTTTTAGGCATGGTGCCTTGAGAGGGGGTCTGAGGAACCGTTTTTTTTTGGTTTTCATGGCTGCTTTAGATTTAGTGAAGGCTTTAATAGAGAAGGAGGAAGGCCTGAAAACCCCTTGAGAAATGGCAGGCCTGTCTAAATTCTGAGTTTCCCAGCCAGGAGTGGCGTCGGTATCTGTAGTAGGAATGGGGGCCGAGGAGCCTGCGACCTCGGGTACTGAAGACACCGGTAATGCATTGTCATCGGTATTCAGGGGCTGCGTAGGCGCCTCGCTGAGTACCGGAGAACCGGTAGTCGGCCTTAGTGTGGTTTCAGTAGGTGGTGCGGACCTCTTATGTCGGTCCTTATCTTTGCATTTTTTGCTCAAAACTGGAGTCGGAGTATCCGACGACATAATATAATTAAAGCAGACAAACGGAAACCAGTAAAATGCACAAAAGCAGTCCGGACAAGCACCGTAAAGCCCAAAAAAATGGTAAAGTCCTTATTGTGAAGGCTGTTTGCAATACAAGCTGTAACACTGAAATTGAAATCCACTTGCGTAAAGCCACACTGAAGTCGAAAAACTTAAACCTTAGCACTTTATTGTTAAAACAAGCGTTTTCGCTGTGGTTAAAACTACAGCTTCATCAGAGGCAAAAGTAAAATGCAGTGTCAGAGTCAAGTTTTTATGCAACACACCCAGGCCTTAATTAGTAATGCAATCACAATGAAGGCGTGTTAGCATTTCTTGCAAAAGTAAATTCAGGGAATGAAAGCTCTGTTTAGGAGCATTCTCAAAAGTATGTAGTTTCATACTTTTAAAACATTTGGAAACCATAAAACATTGACGCATCAGCAATTTGTTACGTTCATACACCAAGCAAATGTGCATTAAAAGCATGAAAGTGTGTAAGAAATAAATACACAATAAAAGCAGTCTAAAAACAATGCATAACAGTTCTGCATATAAAAAATGTTTATAGAAAAGTGTTTGTAAAAAAGTATCTAGTGAAATCACTACCTGCAACTGTAGTTGGAGGCCTTGCTAAGTGTAAGTCTTAAAAGTAGTGAAAAGTATATGTTACTACAAATTACTATTAAAGTAAAATAAAATGAAGTGAAAAGTGAAGTAAAACAAAGGTAAAGGAGTTATCTTTTATTTCTCCTCATTTTCAGGACACTACATACTACATACGTTTGAGAATGCTCCTAAACAGAGCTTTCATTCCCTGAATTTACTTTTGCAAGAAATGCTGCTAACACGCCTTCATTGTGATTGCATTACTAATTAAGGCGAGGGTGTGTTGCATAAAAACTTGACTCTGACACTGCATTTTACTTTTGCCTCTGATGAAGCTGTAGTTTTAACCACAGCGAAAACGCTTGTTTTAACAATAAAGTGCGTTAAGGTTTAAGTTTTTTCCGACTTCAGTGTGGCTTTATACGTGCAAGTGGATTTCAATTTCAGTGTTACAGCTTGTATTAAAAACAGCCTTCACAATAAGGACTTTACCATTTTTTTGGGCTTTACGGTGCTTGTCCGGACTGCTTTTGTACATAATATAATTAAATTTTTTACCAAAAAAGTGGAGGGCAAACTCCGCCCGACGCTTAATAGTGCGCTTGTTGAATCTAGCACAAAAACGGCAGGCCGAGACGTCGTGGTCTGGGCCTAAACAAGGTATACAGAAAGAGTGGAAATCCTTATGCGGTATTTGCTTCCCACATGAAATGCAATTATTAACTTTGTCTGACATCGGTCTGAGGCAAGAAAAGTTTCCCTAACGGGGTACTTAGCTTTCAAGAAGACTTTGGCTGAAATACTTTCGTAAATCTCAGGAGCTGGCCGACCGGCACTTGCGAACTGCTTCTGCTTCGGGCACCGCACAGCAAGAAAGACTGAAGAAAATGGCGTTGGCTGCATCTTTTATACCCCTGCCGCACTGACGTCAGGGAAGAAACGACGACAACCGACGCCGGACCTAGACTTTGGAATTCGGCCGACCGAGGACCCGCCTGACGGCAGGATAACCCATCTGTTATGACTGCAGCTGTATGCACGATGAACATCGTTGGTTAAAGCCCGACTCCAGAAAGCATATCTATTCTTACAGAAGTATGCTACTGGCATACCTGCTAATGAAATTCAGCCTTTTTTAATGCACAGGACAGAGTACCTAGACAAATCTTCTGAGTAAACATCAGATTGATGCTGCCCTGCATAAAATAATAATAAAATAAATCTAAGGTAGCAGCATAGCCACAAACTAAAGCATCCCAGAGATGGAGCCTCCCACAGTATGGCATAAGGTCCTACACAAAATAACTCATCAGCAAATAAAGAATGTAGTCAGGTACACAATAACATACTTCTAGTACAGTACACATGGAAATGAAGTCCCAGGATATCCAGCAGCACACTATGACAACAATGTACCAAACTCGGAACAAGGGGTACACACACTCCTAAAAACAGCAGTACATGGTCAGCCCCAACAAAGGCTACTTGAAGGGAGGTTATTCTACGACACACTAGAGAGCTAGATAAGATCCAACCCCATTGTGAACTTGGCTGGGGGGGGGGGGTGTACTACAAACTAGAAGCTGAGGTGAAGTACAGAAGAACCCAGTAACAGCAGACCAGACTCAAAGCCAGTATCGAACAGCTGTCTCTCCACAGACAGGGAAAGAAATCTTTAAAGCCTTTCATCTGGGAATAGAAGTCTAGGGAATGACATCCTGACTGCATGCTAACTTCCTACTAGGAATACAGTCCTCCGGAGATGGTTAACACTGCCTCTGAAGTACAGGAGTTTCACCCCATCTTCACCCAATAAGAAAGAGCAGAGATAGTGGATAAGCAGGGGACTGCAGATAGTACAGTTGTGTACACTTACCATAAATGTACATGTTAGAGTGTATTCACTGTTGCAGTCATCACACTTGGGTTATCTGCCTGCAGGTAGCACTCAGTTGGCCCGAATACCAGAGACTTCGTATTTCTGCGTCAGATGCTGTCGCTTCTTCCATGACGTCAGGTCGTCAGGGGTAAAAAAAAACAGGCAGCCGACGCCATTATATCAGTTTTTCTTGCCCCAAATGTCAGAAGCCCCCAAATAGGGAGCTAGTATATGGTGGGAAAAACATCACCAGTAAAAAGTAAATACCAACACCAGTAGGAACAGCCATAGACAGGAGAGATAAGAGAAAACCAGGGGGCTGGAGGGAGGGAAACTAGGACTGCAACAGTGAATACACTCGGACATCTACATTTATGGTAAGTGTACACAACTGTACTATGTTCGTGTTTCACTGTTGCAGTCATCACACTTTTGTTGATCCCCAAAGCTGAGGAAGGGTGGAGGCAGTCAAGCAGAGTTAGGGCTGACTAGTAGGCCTTGCAAGACTGCTGTAGCAAATCCTGCCCTGGATTTGGAAAAGATAGGCAAGTGGTAATGCTTGGTGAAGGTGTGTACAGAACTCCAGGTAGCAGCTTCCTGTATTGTCCCTTGTAGGGACTCCCCTGAGAAATGCTGTAGAGATAGATGTAGCTCTAGTGGAATATGTTCTAACCCCCTGAGGGGTTGGTTTTCCATGGTGCTTGCAGCAGAAATGGATGCAATGTGCTATCCACTTGGAAATGGTTTATTTTGAAATGGCCTTACCCTCTGCCCCTGTTGAAAAAAGTAGCAGCTGGTCAAATTTTCTGAAAGGCTTAGTCCTATCAAGGTAGAACCTGAGCCGTCTGTGCACATCCAAAGAGTGCAGGATACTTTCCCCTTTATTTTGAGGATTAGGGAAGAAGGTTGGCAAATGGATGGATTGGTTGAGAGCCACACTGGGCACCACTTTAGGCATAAAAGAGTTAGTTCTGAGGGAAACCCTGTCAGCATGGAAAATAATGAAGGGTTCCACAGCCATCAGTGCTTGTAACTCAAGACACTCTTCTAGCTCAAGTGATGGCTAGAACCAAGGCTGTTTTCCAAGAGAGGAATCTTAACTCTGCTGAAGCAGCAGGTTCAAAAATGGGGAAGCGTGAGCTTTTCCAGAACAAAGTCAAGGTCTCAAGCGGGGGTGGGTGCTCTCCTTGGTGGCCTTAAGTTGTTTGCCCCTCTCAGGAACTGTTTGATGAGAGGGTGAAAGAATACAGGTGGCTCAGTACTGTAAAGAGCCAAAATGGCAGAGACATGGATCTTAATGGAGGAGAAGGATAGGCCTCTGTGGAGTAGCTCTGTTAGGTAACCCAGGATTAGAGATAAGGAAAGCAGTGCTATGTCCTTTCCTTTAGACTGAATCCAAGAACAATACCTTTTCCACTTTTCAGCATAGGATTTCCTAGTACTGGGCCTTCTACCCCACCGGCACCTGCTTGCTTAGGGTTGCTGGTGGGGTATTTAAGGAATAAGCCAGGCTGCAAGATTTAGGGTTTGCAATTGTGGATGCAAAATCTGTCCCTCCTGCTGAGAAAGCAGGGTTGGGGTCTGGTATAGGTAGCAGGGTGGCACCATTGGCAGGTTGTGCAGGAGTGGGTACCAGTGCTGGCGTGGCCGGTCCGGGCAATCAGAATTGTCCTTGGCCTGTCTTGTTTTATCTTGAGTAATACTCTTGAGATAAGGGGCAGAGGGGAAAAGGCATAGACTGAGAGGTTTTCCCATTGAAAGGATAGGGCATCCACCTTCCAGGCCCTGCTGTGAGGGGTCCTGGTGCAGAATTTGCTTAAATGGTGGTTGTCCGGGGAGGCAAAGAGATCCACTTCTGGGGTCCCCCATTTCTGGATCAGAAGGTTGAAGGTGCTGGGCTCCAATTTCCACTCGTGTGGGTCTAGGATATTTCTGCTTAAGTCGTCTGCCAGTGAATTTTGTTTGCCTGGCAGGAATTGAGCTTGTAGATGAACTTGGTTGTCCAAGGCAGTGTTCCACAGAGCCATGGCTAACCTGCAGAGTGAGTAAGAATGGGTTCCCCCCTGCTTGTTGATGTACCACATAATGGTGGCGTTTTGTTTTTATCAGCAGTTGTTCTGGAAAGAGTAGGTACCTGAAAGCTGTCAGGGCATTCTGTACAGCTAGCATCTCTTTTTGATTGATGTGCAGGAGAATTTATCTTGGGCTCCAGTGGCCCTGAATACATTTGCCTGCCATGTGTGCCCCCATGCATAATCTGATGCATCTGTGGTTAGGGTCTGGGCGGCGTGGGGTTGAGTAAAATGCAGTTCCTTGCTGCGATTGCATGCTTCTGCCCACCAAAGGAACTCTGTCCTTAGACAAGGTATGATAAGAATGACTGTTTCCAGGTTCTGAGAATGTTGGCACTAAAGACTTAAATACCACTGAAGTTTCCTCATATGCAGTCTTGCATATGGAATTAGCAGAATACATGAGGCCATGAACCCTAGGGCTTGCAGTATTTTTTCTTACAGATAGCCGGGATCTGGTGGCCATTTGTTTGAAGTAGTCTGTCAGATAGACCTGTTTTTTCTTAAGTGAGGAATGCCATCTGGGATGTTGTGTCCAAACTTGCTCCCAGGAATACAATCTTTTGACTGGGTACTAGTTGTTATTTCTTTTCGCTGGTGGTGTACCCCAACGAAGTTAGAAGGCTTTTTACAAATGTCAGGTGCTGAAGCAGCAACTCCTGACTGTCCACCTGAATCAGGCAGTCGTCCAAGTACGGGTAAATTTGGATATTTCTCTGCCTGCAGTATGCAATGGCTGCAGCCAGGCATTTTGTGAATACCCTGGGCGCAGTAAATAAGCCAAAGTGAAGTGTACAGAACTAATGATGCATAGATCCTGCCCTGAAACATAGATATTTCCTGCATGACTCCCTTATGGGGATGTTCAAATAGGCATCTTTTAAGTCTAGGGTGACTAACCAGGCATCCTTGGCTAACATAGGGAGAAGCTGTTGCAGGGTAAGCATCTTGAATTTTGGTACCACCAGGAAGGTGTTGAGAATTTAAAGATGCAGGATTGGGCGCCAAGAGCCCTCTTTCCTGGGTACCAGGAATAGTCTAGAATAAAATCCTTGACCCCTGCGTTCTACTGGAACAGGCTGAATAGTTCTGATACTGAGCAGGGAAAGCACTTGGTTTTGAGCCTCTGCCCACTGGTTTGGAGGAAAGTCTGAAAACCCGCTTGGGGTTGGCAGTGAATGGAAATAAAATTTGTACCCCTGGGTTACAATGTTGAGGACCCATCGGTCCCGAGTGATGGACATCCAGTTTTTTGCATGAAGGGCAAGTTTTCCTCCTAGGGGCACATGCAATTGGGCAGGGCTGGGAAGCAGATTTGAGAAGTCATTGTGAGCTTTTTCCATAAGGAGGTGGCTTACCACTCCGTGCTCTACGGGTGGGGGCGCTCCATTGCATATATCTCTGCATACCTTAAGACTGTAGTCTGGGTGTTTTTTTTCCCCTGGATCTTGTTTGGGAAGGCCTGGAGGGGGCTGGAAAGGACCAGTGTTTTGAAGGACAATGCCTACTGAATCTAGGTGGTTGCATTCATAGGAATTCTTTAACAGTTTGCACAGATTTAGCCATTTCTTCCATCTTTTTAAGAACTTCTTCTGCTTTGTTGCCAAACAAACGGTCCTTATTTAAAGGAGCGTCTAATGATTTAGATTTGACATAATCTGGCAAGGCCTGCTCCTTCAGCCAAGCATGTCTTCTCAGTACAGAGCCAGTGACTGCTGCCTTGCAAGTTGCTACCAGAGCATCAAAGCCACACTGCAAAGTATGCATACTAACTTGGTTTGCAGAGTGCATAAGCTCCTACAATTCTTTATTTTCTGCACAATCTGGAAGAATTACCACTTTTTGTTTAATAAGTTCCATAATATGTTGGTGGTATTTCAATATGTGAAACTGGCAATTCAATGCCCTGATAGCAAGAGTTGCAGAGGTATATACCCTTCTTACCCCATCTGTCCAAAGCTCTGGAATCCCTGTTCGAAGGGATAGGATTTTTGGCTGTAGTAGCCTTAATACCTTTAAGTCCCTGGGAAATGATCTCTGGATCAGCAGTAGGATTCTTGAAAAGAAACTTGTGAGAATCGGGTACTCTTGTAGTACCTGTCTGGTTTCCTAGGGGTCGGAGGTAGTGTCTGGAGTAAGCCTAGGATTCCATGAAATCATCCACAACATCCAGGATAGGAAGTATAGCTAAATGTCTATGCTGAGGCAACTCTAAAAATTCGGAGTCTCTTTTTGGACTGAGGATAGTCTTGGCATTCCCAATGGAAATGCTCTCTTAAAGTATGCAAGTTTCACCAAAAGAGAAATCCTCTGGAGGGGAAGCAGAGGGAATGGATTCCTCTGCATCTGAATCCTAAAAGGCGGAGAAGGACATGTCTACATAATCAGAAAGGTCACAGTTATCGGACTCCTTGTCTGTAAAAAGTACAGTTTTGTACCTGCCATAAATGTAGATGTTCAAGTGTATACACTGCTGCAATCATTACACTTGGGTTATCCTGCTGTCAGGCGGTTCCCCAGTCGGCCTGAGTTCCAAAGTCTTGGTCCGGCGTCGGTTGCTGTTGCCTCCTCCCTGTCGTCAGTGCAACAGTGGTATACAAGATGCAGCAGACGCCATTTTCTTCAGTTTTTCTTGCCCTAGATGTCAGGTGCCCCCAAAAAGGTAGGCTATTCCAATTGCTAATAAAACATGCATAAGAAAAGCAATCAACAACTTTCAGATACCAGCAAATACTCCCCATAGGTAGTAAAGGGTAGAAGACACAGGAACGTACCAGCAAGTAAGAGGGGAAGGAGGGCGGGTAACCTGGATTGCAGCAGTGTATACACTCGAAAATCTACATTTATGGTAGGTATAAAACTGCACTATGTTCATCGTGTTACACTGCTGCAGTCATTACACTTGGGTACAATCCCAAAGCTGAGATAGGGTGGCTGGTACTATAAGGCATTAGGGGTGGCTATAAGGCCCTGCAGCACTGCAGTGGCGAAGCCAGCTCTGGATTTAGAGTATAGAGGCAGATGGTAATGCTTGGTGAAGGTATGTACAGAAAGTACAGTTTTGTACCTACCATAAATGTAGATGTCCGAACTGGATAGCATCTGCAGTCATAACAAATGGGTTGTCCTGTCGTCAGGCAGCCCTTCGGTCGGCCGGATTCCAAAGTCTGGGTCCGGCTTCGGCTGATGTCGCACTTCACCCGACGTCATCTCTGCTGGTCTTCGGGTATAAAGGCATCAGCCGACGCCATTTTCCTCAGTGTTTCTTGCCCCAGATGCCAGTTGCCCTCTTGGAAGGCTAAATTTTGGATAAATGCCAATGTTTCCAAAAAAGTAGAAGGCAAACACAAAAATAAGCATGTATGTACATATATACAAACAAATACACCATAAGAGACCCCCCCCCCCCCAGCTAGCTATTAGGAGGGTAAATACCCTAGGAGTACCACAGAGGGGAAGGAGGGGGTAATCCTGACTGCAGATGCTATCCAGTTCGGACATCTACATTTATGGTAGGTACAAAACTGTAATATGTCCTTCATGGATGCATCTGCAGTCATAACAAATGGGTAGAATACCATAGCCAAACTAGGGGTGGAGGAAGAAAAATTATGGTGTAGCTAGGATCCCTTGCAGTACAGCAGTGGCAAACCCTGCTCGGGATCTAGAGTATAGAGGTAAATTATAATGCTTGGCAAATGTATGCACGGAGATCCAAGTAGCCGCCTCAATAATGTCCTTGGTTGCCACTCCTCGTAAGAAAGCTGTGGTAGTGGCTGTAGCCCTTGTAGAATGAGGTCTTATGTTCTGTGGAATTGGTTTTCCATGGTAGGAGTAACAGAATCTTATGCAATTTCCTATCCATTTGGAGATTGTCTGTTTGGAAATTGCTTTTCCTTCCCTTCCTGTTGCATAGGCTACTAAAAGCTGGTCAGTTTTTCTGTTACTTTTGGTTCTGTCCAGGTAGTAGCGTAACTGCCTATGTACATCCAAGGTATGCAGCAGTCTTTCCCCCCTGTTCTGTGGATTGGGAAAGAAGGTAGGTAGGTGGATTGCATGGTTTAAAGACACTCTGGATACCACCTTAGGCATAAATGTAGGATTAGTTCTCATGGACACCCTATCTTGATGGAAGATTAGGAAGGGTTGCACTGCCATTAAGGCCTGTAGTTCAAACCCTCCTTGCTGAAGTAATTGCCAGTAGGAAAGCAGTTTTCCATGACAGGTGTTGCAGATCTGCTGTTGCTGCTGGTTCAAACGGAGCGAGTGTCAACTTTTCTAGCACAAAGTTCAAGTCCCATGCTGGTAATGGTGGTTTCCTAGGAGGTTTTACATTCTTGATCCCTCTGAGGAACTGCCTGAGTAGAGGATGCGAAAAGACAGGTGGATCGAAGCTGTATTCTGCTGAAATAGCTGATGCATGTATCTTGATAGAGGAATAGGACAGGCCTGTATGTAGAAGCTCTGCCAAGTACTCCAGAATGTTAGCAATATCTATGTTCGACCCATCTTTTCCTCTTTCAGTACTCCAAATGACAAACCTTTTCCATTTTCCTGCATAGTTCCTTCTTGTTGAAGGTCTGCAGGCTTCAAGGATAATGTCTTTAACCCTTTGGGAAAGGTCTGGGTTAGTTGCTGCTATGTGATGTTCCAGGCAGTCAGTTGCAAGGTTTTTAGGTTTGGATGCATGTTGTAGTAGTTGTTCTGAGTTAACATCAAAGGCATCAGGGGTATTGACCACATTCTCTCCCGAGACATGCTCCTCAGCAATGGGTACCAGTGTTGTCTTGGCCAATTCGGAGCTATCAGGATTATCCTTGGACGTTCCTCTTTGATTTTCAGTAGTACCTTGTGCATCAAGGGAAGAGGTGGAAATGCATATGCTGTCAGGCCTTTCCAGCTGAAGGATAGAGAGTCCACCTTCCATGCATTTTTGAGCTGGTGATTGAGTGGGGATGCGAATAGATCTATTTGTGGCATTCCCCATTTCTTTGTGATGGCCTTGAAGATGTCCGGGTGTAGCATCCATTCGTGAGCATCCGAGGTGGTTCTGCTTAACATGTCTGCTAGGATGTTCTCTTTTCCCGGCACAAATATTGCCTGTAACTGGATGTTGTAGCTCAGAGCCAGATTCCAAAGGTCCAGAGTCATTCTGCATAGGGGGTATGAATGAGTGCCTCCCTGTTTGTTGATGTACCACATGACTGTGGTGTTGTCTGTCCTTATCATTAAATGGCCTTCTTTGAGGAATGGTCTGAATTTTTGGATTGCTAGTTTTACTGCCAGCATTTCTTTTTGGTTTATGTGCAGGTGCAGCTGGTCTTGAGTCCACAATCCTTGTATGCATTTGTCCAGCATGTGCGCCCCCCATCCTAGGTCTGAGGCGTCCGTTGTGATGGTTTGGCTTGCTTGAAAGTTGTGGAAGGGTAAGCCTGGGTTTGACTGGCATGCTTGAGCCCACCATAGGAACTCCTGTTTTAGGCATGGGATTAGTGGGATTTCGGTTTCTAAGCTGTGCCTGTGTTGAGACCATAAATTCTTTAGGTACCACTGTAGCTTTCTCATATGCAGTCTGGCATGTGGGACCAAGACTATGCATGATGCCATGAAGCCCAAGGCCTGCAGAACTTTTCTTGCTGTTAGTTTGTTCTACTTTGTTAATGCCAAGAAGTAAAGAGGGAGTTCTTTTTGTTTTTCTGCAGTTAGGAATGCCATTTGTTTTACTGTGTCCAATTCCGCCCAAGAATGTTCTTGTTTGGGATGGTATCAGCCTTGACTTTTGTAAATTGACTGTGTATCCCAGGGCTTGTAGCAAGTAAATGACCCTTTGTAAATCTGTTGTCAGCTTGCTTTTGTTGTCCGCTTGTAACAGGCAGTCGTCCAGGTATGGATAAATTTGGATTCCCTGTAGTCTGCAGTGAGCGATTACTGATGCCAGGCATTTTGTGAATACTCTGCGGGCAGTAGATAAGCCAAAGGGCAATGCTGAGAATTGATAATGCTCTGATCCTGCAAGAAATCTGAGGTATCTTCTGCAATTTGGTCGAATGGGGACGTGCAGGTATGCCTCCTTGAGATCTAGAGTTACCAGCCAACACTCCTTGCCCAGCATGGGAAGAAGTTGCTGTAGGGTCAGCATTTTGAATTTTGGGACAATGATGTATGTGTTTAAGACGGACAGGTCGAGAATGGGTCTCCAACTTTTCTCTTTTCTTGGTACTAGGAAGAGTCTGGAGTAGAATCCTTTGCCCTGTTCTGTTATTGGTACTCTTTCCACAGCTCTCATCTTTGCTAATTTCGCTATCTGCTGTAGAGCTTCTGTTTTTGATTTGGAGGTAGGTTTGGCATTCCTCTTTTACTGGTAAGGTGTGGAAGAGCAACCAGTAACCTTCGTCCCTGGTTTGCAGAAGCCACTTGTCTTTGGTGATATAGTGCCAATTTTTGAAAATAAGGCTAACTTTCCCCTAAAGGTGCTGCTATTTGCTCCCTGGTAGGCGTGTCAGAGCCAAGTCACTGTGATTGTCCTGTTGCAGTGGCAGTGGTTGTGTCTGTGCCTCGGTTATTGCCTTGCCACTGTCGTCCTCTGTAGGCACCTCCTCTGGATTGATTTCTGCCTCTAGAGCGTCTATTCCTGCCCCTTTGGGATTTTGTGGAGTCTGGAAAGGACCAATTTTGGCAGGCCAGTTCCTGCTTAACCTTGGGGGCTGAACCTGTAAGAAATCTTTAACTGTTTGAACAGATTTTGCCTTTTCTTCCATTTTCTTCATTATTTGCTGGGCAGGTGTCCCAAATAGACTGGCCTTATCCATAGGAGCATCTAACAGCTTTGCTTTAACATGATCCGGTAAGACCTGTTCTTTCAACCATGCATGCCTTCTTATCACTGTGCCAGTCATGGCTGATCTAAATGAAGCCTCCAGTGCATCATAGCCACATTTTAAGGAATGGTTACTAACCTGTTGGATGTTATTCACCATTTCTAATACATATTTCTTATCTAAGGGATTCATCAGAGGACAGCTTTTTAGTTAACTGATCAAGCATAAACTCTTGGTATTGGATCATATGAAACTGACAGTTTAAAGCTCTAGCTGAGAGAGTAGCAGAGGTGTAAACTTTTTCCCCATCTCTAAGGACCTGGATTCCCTTTCAGAAGGAATAGGGTTTTTTGCTGAGGTCGAGGCTACTGCCTTAGGCCCCTGGGATATAGTTTCGGGATCTGCAAGTGGGGCCTTGTATAGGTGGTGATGAGTGTCTGGCACCCTGTAAAATCTATCTGGTTTGGCAGGGGCTGGAGGTAAAGAATCAGGAGCAGTGCAAACATCATTAAATGCATCATCCACAACAGGCAGTACAGGAGGTATAGCTAAGGGCCTATGTTGTGGTAAGTGCAGAAAAGTCCTAAGCCTTTTCTTGAATCTGAGAAATCTTGTCCCTGCCATTGGAATTGTTCTCTCATGGCATGTAAGATTTCCCCAAAGGAAAATTCCTCTGGTGGAGAGGCAGCTGGAATGGATTCTTCAGCATCGAATCTTCATAAGTAGAAAAAGGAGCCTCTGGCTGGTCTGTAATGTCTGAGTCATCCGAGAATCATCAGAGGACACTGGCTCGGGGCTCTGCTCTAGGTCTCTTTCTGGGGGCTGAGAGGCCCTGTCTGGGTGAGATTGGGATCCCTAATTAAGGATATTAAATCCTCTGCCAGAGTAAGCATTTGTGAACTTGAAGTGGGCCTGTGAGGGGGCTTAACAGGCACTGATTTAACAGATTTGGCTGCTTTAGCCCTGGCAAAGGCCTTAATAGACATGGCTGCAGGAGGCCTAGCAGCACCACGTGCTGGGGTAGAGACATCCAAAGGGATGGTGTCTGATAAATCACTAGGAACCACAATTGTAGGCAAAATTTCTGAGGCCGATTCAACTAAGGTAGCAGGAGCCTCAGTAGTAGTCATGGATTCAGCTGAAGATTGACCGGTTTTCTCGGTTTCGGCCGAAACCGCGACACTCGCTTGCTTAACCGTGGTTTCGCCAAAACCGCGGACCGCGAGTGTCGGTCTTTTCTTTGCGTTTTAACAATTTGGGTAGTCGGAGGATCCGACGGCATAATGTACGCAAAATCTGAGCCGAAAAACTGTTCAGCAAACTCCGACCAATGCCCAAGCGTTCGTCGGTTGAAGGAAGCACAGGCCGAACAGGCTGCTACGTCGTGGTCTGGGCCTAAGCAAGGCAGGCAGTAAGAGTGGAAATCTTTATGAGGTATTTGTTTCCCACAAGTTAAACAGTTATTGACTTTTTCTGACATCGGCTGAGGCAAGAAAGAGTCCCCAACGGGGTACTTAGCTTTTTAGAAGTCTTCGAAGTAGTATTCGGTAGTAGTAATCTCTGGATCTGACCGACCGGCACTTGCGAACAGCTTCTGCTTCGGGCGCCACGCGGCAAGAAAGACTGAGGAAAATGGCGTCGGCTGATGCCTTTATACCCGAAGACCAGCAGAGATGACGTCGGGTGAAGTGCGACATCAGCCGAAGCCGGACCCAGACTTTGGAATCCGGCCGACCGAAGGGCTGCCTGACGACAGGACAACCCATTTGTTATGACTGCAGATGCATCCATGAAGGACATCTCCAAGTTGCTGCTTCCAAAATGTCCTTGGTAGGTACTCCTCTGAGGTAGGCAGTTGAAGTGGCTGTTGCCCTGGTGGAGTGAGATCTAATGCTGTTAGGTACAGGTTTCCCATGGTGTGTATAGCAGAAACGTATACAGTGTCCTATCCATTTTGAAATGGTCTGTTTTGAAATGGCTTTTCCCTGTGCTCCTGCAGCATATGCTATCAATAATTGCTCAGATTTTCTGAAAGCTTTGGTTTTGTCCAAGTAGAAGCGTAACTGCCTGTGTATGTCCAAAGAATGCAGTAGTCTCTCTCCTTTATTCTGTGGATTTGGATAAAAAGTTGACAAGTGAATAGTTTGGTTTAGAGCCACACTTGATACCACCTTTGGCATAAACGTAGGGTTAGTTCTTAAAGACACCCTGTCTTGGCGGAAAATGATGAAAGGTTCCACTGCCATTAGTGCCTGTAATTCTGAAACTCTTCGTGCTGATGTTATTGCCTGGAGTAGAGCAGTATTCCAAGAGATATATTTTAAATCTGCTGTGTTATCTGGCTCAAAAGGAGGTAAAGTTAATTTTTCCAACACGAAGTTGAGGTCCCAAGTTGGAGTAGGTGCTCTACGGGGCGGTCTTATGTTTTTAGCCCCTCTGAGGTACTGTTTTAGCAAAGGATTAGAGAAAATTGGTGGATCCGTGTTGTAATGAGCAGAGATGGCAGAGGCATGGATCTTGATGGATGAAAAGGAGAGGCCTTTGTCCAACATCTCAGTTAAATATTGTAATATATGAGGAATATTTGGGACAAGAGGGTCAAGGCTGTGAGCCTGGTTCCAGGCACAGAATATCTTCCATTTATCTGAACAGGCTTTCCTGGTACTAGGCCTTCTGGCCTCCAGAATGACATCCATAACAGCCTTGGAGAGAGGCATTGCTTGTTTGACTAGGAAATCTTCCATGCAGCCAGGTTTAAAGTCTTTAGCTGGCTGTGAAGTATCTGATTGTTGTGCTGAGTCAGCAGATGAGGGATTTGAGGCAGAATCCAGGGTGGTCCTTGTGCTAAGTTTTTCAAGATTGGGTACTAGTGCTGGCGTGGCCAGTCTGGTGCAATCAGGATCATCTTTGGCTCTTCCTTCCTGGCTTTGACAAGTACCTTTGGAAGGAGAGGTAGTGGTGGGAAAGCATATACTTGTAGGTTTTTCCAGCTGGATGAGAGGGCATCCACATTCCATGCTTGTGGATGGTAAGTCCTTGTGCAGAATTTCTGTAGCTGGCAGTTCATTGGGGATGCAAACAGATCTATGTCCGGGCTCCACCATTTCTGGGTTATCATTCTCAATATTTGTGGATTCAATTCCCATTCATGGGGATCCATGATGTTTCTGCTCAAGTTGTCTGCCAGTGTGTTTTCCCTCTCCTAGCAGGAATTGTGCTTGCAGATGAACTTGATAGTTTAGAGCTGTGTTCCACAAGGTCATTGCTTGTCTGCAGAGGGGATAAGAGTGAGTGCCCCCTTGCTTGTTTATGTACCACATAACTGTGGTGTTGTCTGCCTTTAGTAGTAGTTGTCCTGGATGTAGCAGGTCCTTGAAGGCTATTATCAGGGCATTTTGTACAGCTAGCATCTCTTTTTGATTGATGTGAAGATGCCTTTGTTCTGCGGGCCACTTGCCCTGAATACATTTTCCTGCCATGTGTGCTCTCCAGGCGTAATCCGATGCATCTGTTGTCAGTGTTTGCCTGGCTGTGGGTTGAGTAAAAGGCTGTCCCTTGTTGAGGTGACAAGCTTGAGCCCACCATCAAAACTCCTGTTGCAGGCAAGGAATTAGTGGTATAACTGTTTCCAAACTTTGACAGTGTTGAGACCAAACACTCTTTAGGTACCATTGTAGTTTCCTCATATGCAGCCTGGCATATGGAATTAGTAGTATGCAAGATGCCATGTAACCCAAGGCCTGCAGAATTTTTCTTGCAGGGAGTTGGGTTCTTGTTGCCATTAATTGAAAATATTGAGTCAGATGTCCTTGCTTGTCTGGCGTGAGATAAGCCATCTGGGCCGTTGTATTCAAGCTGGCACCCAGGAATATTATCTCTTGTGAGGGCACTAGTTTTGATTTATTTTCATTTACTGTGTACCCTAGGCAACTTAATAACTGTTTTACAAACACCAGAGGCTTTAGAAGAATGTCCTTGCTCTCTGCTTGAATCAGGCAGTCGTCCAGTTACGGATAAATGTGAATTCCTTTCTGTCTGCAAAATGCAATTACTGGTGCCAGGCACTTTGTGAAGACCCTGGGCGCAGTAGATAAGCCAAAGGGCAGTGCAGAGAATTGATAGTGCATTGAACCAGCCATGAATCTGAGGTATCTTCTGCAGTTGTCCGATAGGGACATGCAGGTATGCCTCCTTGAGGTCCAATGTTACGAGCCAAGTTTTCTTGCCCAGCATGGGAAGAAGCTGCTGTAGTGTCAACATTTTGAATTTCGGAACATCCAGGTAAGTGTTTAAGGAAGAACTTTCTGGGAACCAGAAAGAGTCTTGAGTAAAATCCTTGTCCTTGCTCCTGTGGTGGTACCTTCTGAATAGCTCTCATGTCCATGAGTGCTGAAATTTGTTTTTGAGCGTCTGCCCATTGATTTGGTGGCAGGTTAGGCATTCCTTTTAACCTTGGCAGAGTGTGAAAGTAGAACCTGTAACCTTGAGATACAATGTTGAGAACCCATTTGTCTTTGGTGATCATATGCCAATTGTGATAGAAAAGTGCCAGTTTTCCTCCCAAGGGGGCTGCCAAGAGAGAGCTGTTTGGCAGCTGTAGGGGAAGTCATTGGGGCTGTTTTCTTATAAGGTTGTGGCCTGTCTTCCCCTTCTTTCTGGCCTGATGCACCCCATTGTCAAGGCCTGTAAGAACCTTGTGGTTGACCTCTACCTCTTGGACGTCTATCTGCCCCTTTGAGGTCTGTCTGAAACTGGAAAGGGCCAATTCTTTTGTTGGCCAATTTCTGCTAAATCGAGGAGGCTGAACCTGTAAGAAATCCTTCACCGTTTGCATAGATTTTGCCTTATCCTCCATTTTCTTTAATACCCCTTCTGCCTTAATTCCAAACAACACATCCTGCTGTAAAGGTACATCCAATAGTTTTGCTTTAACATGATCTGGTAACGTATGTTCTTTTAACCAAGCATGTCTTCTAATGACAGAACCTGTAACAGCTGCTCTACAGGAGGCCTCTAAGGAATCAAAACCACATTGCAAAGTGCGTTTTCCCACTTGTTCAGCTGCATGCAATAAATCCCGCATTTCCTTTAAATTAGGAGGATCTGAATCTGGAAGCATTTTTTGTTTCAACTGAGACATCAAAAATTGCTGATATTTTAACATGTGAAACTGGCAATTTAAGGCCCTCATTGCTAAAGTTGCAGACGTATATACTTTCTTCCCCCATCTGGCTAATGCTCTGGAATCTCTGTCAGAGGGGAATGGATTCTTTGCTGATGAGGCCTTGACCCCTTTGGGTCCCTGAGAAATAGTTTCAGGGTCGGCAACAGGGCTTTTATAAAGAAATTTGTGTGAGTCAGGGACTCTGTAGTATCTGTCAGGCTTAACTGGGGCTGGAGGTAAAGAATCAGGATTCAAGCTGGATTCAGTATACACATCATCCACAATATCTAACACTGGCGGAATAGCGAGGGGTCTGTGTTGAGGTAATAAAAGGAAGTCTGAGCCTTTTCTTGGATTCTGAGTAATCCTGGCCTTCCCAATGGAAATGCTCCCTCATGGTATGTAAGGTTTCCCCAAAGGAGTAGTCCTCAGGCGGAGAGGCTGATGGAATTGATTCCTCAGCATCAGAATCCTCATAAGGGGGTAAGGAGAATCCTAGGTCTGAGGATGAATCTGAAGAGATGGATACCTGGTCGGATGAGTCAGTCTGCATCCTGTCTAGGCCTTTTATCAGGAGGGGAATGGGAACCCCTGATCAGAGTGATTAGGTCTCCTGCCATTTTGAGCATTTGTTTCTTAGGCATGGAGGCCTGTCCTGGAGAATGCTGTATTTGTTTCTTTGTTTTTAAAGTAGGTTTAGACTTAGCAGAAGATTTAATGCTTAACTGAGTAGGTCTGAAAACACCCTCTGAAGCTGCGGGTTGTTCAGCTACTCCGGATCCCTCTGAAGGGGTAGTTTCGGTAGTCTGAATAACTTGTGCGTCCGAAGGCCCGGCCATCTCCACGTGGGAGTCAGAGGCGGCCTGTGGTTCTACAGAAACAGTCAGGGGCTGCGAAGGCGCCTTGCTGAAAACCGGATAACCGGCGACTGGCCTAGAAGATGCTTCGTCTGTTTTGGGCCTCGGATGCCTATACTTGTCTTTGCGCTTTTAATGTATTCCGGTCGTCGGAAGTTCCAACGGCATGGTATAATTGAATTTTCTGCCAAAATAATGTCGGGAAAAATCAAACCGACGTTTAATAGTGCGCTTGTTAAACCTAGCACAAAACCGACAACCAGTGACGTCGTCGTCTGGGCCTAGGCATGGGATAAAATAAGAATGGAAATCCTTATGAGGTATTTGCTTCCCACAAGAAATAAAGTTATTAACTTTTACTGACATCAGTCTGAGGCAAGAAAAAGTTTCCCCAATGGGGTACTTAACTTTGTAGAAGACTTTGGTTCTGGATTTGGAATGAAAATCTCAGCAGTCGGCCGACCGGCACTTGCAAACTGCTTTTGTTTCGGGCACCGCACAGCAAGAAAGACTGAAGAAAATGGTGTCGGCTGCATCTTGTATACCCCTGTCGCACTGACGTCAGGGAGGAGGCGACAGCAACTGACGCCGGACCAAGACTTTGGAACTCAGGCCAATTGGGGAACCGCCTGACGGCAGGATAACCCAAGTGTAACACGATGAATATCCTGAAGGGGACTGGAGTCGGTCTCTTAGCTGGGGAAGGCTGGCTTCCCCTAATCAGCATAATAAGGTCTTCAGCCATTCTAAGCATTTGCTTTTGTGGCATGGGTGCCTGAGCATGCACTTTGGTAGTCGGTTTTCTAGGCGTAGTGTGTACTCTGGGCCTAAGAAACTCAGAAGTTTTGGTTAAAAAAGTCGGTTTGAATCAAACATTGGTAGGATAAAAAAAGTCCCTCAGAAGCCAGTGCCTGCACAGCGGCTCTGGACCCATCTAAGGTAGAGACATCCGCTGGTTCCATAGTCTAAGCAGCATCTTGCCGTATACCGGACAAATGGGTCTGAGCAGAAGCCTGCGAACCCACAGAAGCGGGTATCAGGGGCTGCAAAGGCACCAGAGTATCGGCGGACTGGCAACTAGCTTAACAGAAGCATCGTCAGCAGTGTTGGACCTATGCGATCTGTCTTTATCTTTATGTTTTTTCGGAAGATTGGTAGTCGGATGACTTACTGAAGCCATTTCAGAATATGAAGATCGAGAGCAAAAGAATTTAGAGATAAAGATGGCACGACGACGAATGGTTCGGCATTAAACAAGGCACAAAACCGACAGTGAGGGACGTCGTGGCCTGGGCCTAAACAGGTGATGCAGTAAGAATGAAAATTTCTTGAGGTATTTGCTTTCCACAGGCAAGACAATTGTTAACTTTTTCTGACATCGGTTAGAGCAAGAAAAAAGGATCCCAAATGGGGTACTTAGCTTTAGAAGGCTTCAGGATTATTAAACTCGAAAAACGAAAAATTCAGGTAGCGGCGACCAGCATTTGTGAACTGCTTCTGCTTCAGGCTCCTCCTCGGCAAGAAAGACTGATGTAATGGCGTCGGCTGCCTGTTTTTATACCCTTGACGACCTGACGACATGGAAGAAGCGACAGCATCTGACGCAGAAATACTAAGTCTCTGGTATTTGGGCCAAGTGAGGGCTACCTGCAGGCAGGTAACCCAAGTGTGATGACTGCAACAGTGAAACACGAAGAATATCAACCCATCCTTTGACTAATGCTCCTAGGAAGAAAGTCCATTGGAGTACACCTGCTCTCAGGTTCAGAAAGGGCAATAAAAGGGATGCCTGCGCATTGAAAATCAACAACCTGCTGACCAATGCCAACCAGTCCTAGGAGGTAATAACCAAAAGACCTGACAAACATCTTTCAAGACTGATTGAGCTTAACAAAGATGGCAGAGTACACTATGACCTACGTAATCAACCAAGACCAAACCTCACCCAAATATGGGAAAGGAAAAGTAAACAGGTCATAATGCATTGAATGACAGAATGACCAATACCTGGAAGTAGCCCCTCAAAATGAAAGGGGACAAAAATAAAAGGGGCCATCTAAAGAAGTCAAACTAAGTCATAGCATCCCCCCCCCCCCCACCAGCCCTTCAGTAAAGGCCAACAATGAAGGTTTAGACTGCTTGAAACAGATGCAAAAGCCTATTAATGCAGAAAGATCACTTACTCAAAGTCCTCTCTGCTACTTGGACACACAGGTCTCAGACAGAGAAATATATGAACCAGCTTTTGAAAGTCAAGGTCTTAAAGAGCCACAACTTGGAAAAGTGGAAGCCACAGAATGGAGACTCGAAAGTAGTCATGTGGTGGTCCTTGGATATGGCATGAAGAACCAACAAGAGTAAAGTACAGTTGTGTACCTACCATAAATGTAGATGTTAGAGTGTATTCACTGTTACAGTCATTACCCTTGGGTTATCCTGCTGGCAGGCGACCCGCAGTCGGCCCGAGTTCCAAAGTCTTGGTCTGGCGTCGGTTGCTGTCGCCTCTTCCCTGACGTCAGTGCACCAGGGGTAAAAAAGTTCCAACCGACACCATTTTCTTCAGTTTTTCTTGCCTCACAAGTCAGGTGCCCCCAGATAGGAAGGCTGAAAAGATAAAAATATGGCAAACAACCATGCATATATTACTATAAACATTACCTTCATCTAAAAGCAAATACACCACATAGGTTGTATAGAGTTGAGAAGTACAGAATAGTCCCAGCAAAGAGGGGGATGGTGGGTGGGTAACCTGGACTGCAACAGTGAATACACTCGAACATCTACATTTACGGTAGGTACACAAATGTTCTATGTTCATCGTGGTTCACTGTTGCAGTCATTACCCTTGGGTAGAATCCCAAAGCTGAGGTTGGGTGGCTGGGTCTAGACTGGATTTGGCGAGGCTAACAAGCCCTGCAGAACTGCAGTGGCAAAGCCTGCTCTGGATTTGGAGTAGAGAGGTAGGTGGTAGTGCTTGGTAAAAGTGTGCACTGAGCTCCAGGTTGCAGCTTCTAATATGTCTTTGGTTGGTACCCCTCTGAGGAACGCTGCTGAAGTGGCTGCTGCTCAGGTAGAATGAGGCCTAATGCCCTTAGGCACAGATATGCCATGTTGTGCATAACAGAAGCGGATGCAGTGACCTATCCATCTGGAGATTGTCTGCTTTGTAATAGGCTTTCCTTGCGATCCTTCAGCATACGCTACAAACAGTTGCTCAGTTTTTCTGAAAGCTTTTGTTTTGTCCACGTAAAATCATAGCTGCCTGTGTATATCCAAAGCGTGCACAAGTATTTCCCCTTTATTCTGGGGATTTGGGTAGAAAGTAGGCAAATTAATGGTTTGGTTTAAGGCCACATTGGAGACCAATTTTGGCATTAATGTTGGGTTTATCCTGAGAGAATCCCTGTCCTGATGGAAAACTAGGAAAGGTTCCACAGCCATCAATGCCTGTAACTGAGACTCTTCTTGCTGAAGTTATTGTTAGGAGCAGAGCAGTTTTCCATGACAAGAATTTTAGATCAGCTGTGCTGGCTGGTTCAAATGGAGGCAGTGTTAAATTTTTCTAAATCAAAATTGAGGTCCCATGTAGGTACTGGTGCTCTCCTACGGGGTCTTATATTCTTTGCCCCTCTGAGGTACTGTCGTAGAAGAGGATGTGAAAAAATGGGAGGATCCGTATTGTAATGAGCTGAAATGGCAGATGCATGGATTTTAATAGATGAAAAAGACAGGCCTTTGTCCAACATTTCAGTCCAGTATTGCAAAATCTGAGGTATATTAGGGACCAGTGGGTCGAGCCCTTGTGCCTGATTCCAAGCACAGCATCTCTTTCCATTTTGCTGCATAAGATTTCCTAGTGCCGGGCCTCCTGGCTTCCAAAATTACATCCATAACAGCTTTAGAGAGAGATGCAGTCTGACTGGCTAAATTATCTGCCATGCTGCCAGGTTTAAGGTTCTGAGTTGACTGTGCAGAATCTGATAGTTTTGCTGTGTCAGGAGATGAGGGATTTGAGGTAGAGGACAAGGTGGGCCTTGGGACAAAGTCTTTAGGATTGGGTACCAGTGCTGGCGTGGCCAGTCTGGTGCAATCAGGATAATTTTTGGCCTCTCTTGTCTGACTTTTAGAAGCACCTTGGTGAGAAGAGGCATCAGAGGGAAGGCATAGACTGTCAGGTTTTTCCAACTGAATGATAGGGCATCAACTTTCCATGCTTGAGAGTGATAAGTCCGTGTGCACAATTTCTGTATTTGGCAATTGTGAGGGGAGGCAAAAAGATCTATGTCTGGCCGTCCCCATTCCCTTGTTATCATGTTGAACACTTGTGGATTTAGCTTCCATTCATGAGGATCCATGAGATTTCTGCTTAAATCGTCTGCCAGTGTATTTTTTGTTCCTGGCAGGAATTGTGCTTGCAGATGTACCTGGTAGGTCAATGCTGTGTTCCACAAAGCCATGGCTTGTCTGCATAGGGGGTAGGAATGTGTGCCCCCTTGCTTGTTTATGTACCACATAACTGTGGTATTGTCCGTCTTTATTAATAGTTGTCCTGGATGTATTAGGTCCTTGAAGGCTGTCAGGGCATTCTGTACAGCTAGCATCTCTTTTTGATTGACGTGAAGATGCATTTGTTCCTTGGGCCACGTGCCCTGAATACATTTTCCCGCCATATGTGCTCCCCAGGCATAATCTGATGAATCCGTTGTTATTGTCTGCCTGGCTGTAGGTAAGGTGAAAGGCTGTCCCTTGTTGTGGTGACAGGCCTGGGATCACCATTGAAACTCCTGCTGTAGGCATGGAATCAAGGTTATAATTGTCTCCAGGCTGTGACAATGCTGAGTCCAAACACTTTTTAGATACCACTGTAGTTTCCTCATATGCAGTTTTGCATATGGAATTAGTAGAATGCAGGATGCCATGAAACCCAGGGCCTGCAGAATTTGTCTTGCAGGGAGCTGGGTCTTTGTTGCCATCATTTGAAAATAATGAGTCAGTTGCCTTTGTCTGGCGTGAGATAAGCCATCTGGGCAATGGTATTTAAGCTTGCACCCAGGAATATTATCTCTTGAGAGGGCACTAGTTTTGATTTCTTTTCGTTTACTGTGTACCCTAGGCAAATTAGCAATCTTTTTACAAACGCCAGGTGCTTTAGAAGAATGTCCTTGCTCTCTGCTTGAATAAGGTAGTCGTCCAAGTAGGGATATATTTGAATTCCTTTTTGTCTGCAAAATGCAATTACTGGTGCCAGGCATTTTGTGAAGACCCTGGGCGCAGTAGATAAGCCAAAGGGCAGTGCAGAA
This sequence comes from Protopterus annectens, assembly GCF_019279795.1. Lineage (NCBI taxonomy): Eukaryota > Metazoa > Chordata > Ceratodontiformes > Protopteridae > Protopterus > Protopterus annectens. The sequence continues at coordinate 711,728,422 of NC_056736.1, read as the reverse complement.
AATTGGTAATGCATTGAGCCTACTATAAATCTGAGGTATCTTCTGCACGATTGTCTGACTGGGACGTGCAGGTATGCCTCCTTGAGATCCAAAGTAACTAGCCAAGCCTCCTTGCCCAGCATGGGCAGAAGTTGTTGTAGTGTTAACATTTTGAATTTTGGAACATCCAAGAAAGTATTTAGGATTGACAGTTCCAGTATTGGTCTCCAGGCTTTGTCTTTTCTTTGTACTAAGAAATAAAATCCTTGTCCCCGTTCTTCCTGTGGAACTTTTTGAATAGCTCCCATATCCATAAGAGCAGCAAATCTGTTTTTGTGCCTCTGCCCATTGGTTTTGTGGCAGGTATGGCATACCTTTTGGTTTTGGAAGTGTGTAGAAGTGGAACCTGTACCCCTGAGAAACTATATTCAGCACCCATTGGTCTTGGGTGATCATGCGCCAATTTTTTGAGAAAAGTACTAGCTTTCCCCCTAGGGGTGCTGTCAACTGGTAAGAGCTTGGCATTTGCAGAGGGAAATCATTGTGGCTGTTTCCTATAAGGTTGTGATTTGTCTTCTCCTCCTTTGGGGGCTGAAGCACCCCATTGTTTAGGTCTATAGGAGCCTTGGGGCTGAGATCTGCCTCTTGGGCGTCTGTATCTGCCTTTTTGTGGCCTGTCTGACACTGGAAAGGACCATTTTTTTGAAGGCCAGTTTCTGCTAAATCTAGGTGGTTGGACCGTAAGAAATCTTTCACCGTTTGCATTGACTTTGCTTTATCCTCCATTTTCTTTAACACCTCTTCTGCCTTAACACCAAACAAAGTATCATGCTGTAGTGGAGCACCCAATAATTTTACTTTAACATGGTCAGGTAAACTTTGTTCTTTCAACCAAGCACGTCTTCGAATAACTGAGCCTGTAACTGCGGCTCTACAAGAAGCCTCTAATGAATCAAAACCACATTGCACAGTATGCTTTCTCACTTGTTCAAATGCATGCAATAAATCCTGCATTTCTTTACTGTCAGGACTTTCTATATTTGTAACCATTTTCTGCTTTAACAATGACATGAGATACTGTTGATATTTAAGCATGTGAAACTGACAGTTTAAAGCTCTTACAGCTAAAGTAGCAGAAGTGTAAACTTTTTCCCCCATCTGTCCAGAGCTCCGGAATCCCTATCTGAGGGGACAGGATTTTTGGCAGTGGAAGCTTTAACCCCTTTAGGATCCTGAGAAATTGTTTCTGGGTCTGCAGCGGGGTTTTGTAAAGCAATTTATGAGAGTCAGGGACCCTGTAGTACCTGTCTGGCTTTACTGGTGCAGGGGGTAAAGAATCTGGAGACAGACTGGATTCAGAAAAAACATCATCTACAATATCAAGCACAGGGGGGATTGCCAGGGGCCTGTGCTGAGGTAATAAAAGGAAATCTCTGAGCCTTTTCTTGGATTCTGAGTAATCCTGGCTCTCCCAATGGAAATGCTCCCTCATGGTGTGCAGGGTTTCCCCAAAAGAATAATCCTCAGGTGGTGAGGCTGAAGGAATGGACTCTTCAGCATCAGAGTTCTCATAAGGAGGGAGAGAATAGCCCTGATCAGAAGAAGAATCAGAGGAAATAGAAACCTGATCAGAGGAATCATAATCAGTGTCTTGCCTAGGCCTTTTGTCAGGAGGGGGATGGGAGCCCCTGATTAAAGTAATAAGGTCTCCGGCCATTTTAAGCATCTGTTTCTTTGGCATGGATGACTGTTCTGGAGAATGCTGCACTTGTTTCCTTGTCTTTAATGGTGTTTTTGACTTTGCCTTTGCTGCTGTAGTAGCCTTAATTGTAAGCCGTGAAGGTCTGAAAACACCCTCAGAAGCAGGTGCCTGCTCAGCGGCTCCGGACCCATCTGAGGGTATAGTTTCCGTAGGCCCAATACCTTGAGTTTCCACAGGCCTCTGTGTCTTCACGTGGCTGTCTGTTATGGCCTGTGGTTCTGAGGTAGCGGGTGTCAGGGGCTGCAAAAGCGCCTCACTGAGAACTGGCGAACCGGCGACTGGCCTAGAAGAGGCTTCGTCGTCGGTTTTGGACCTCGGATGCCTGTCCTTTTCTTTGTCTTTGCGTTTTTTTATACATTCCGGTCGTCGGTTGTTCCGACAGCATTATATAATTAAATCTTAGTCCAAAATAATGTAAAGCAAAATCAAACCGACATTTAATAGTGCATTTATTGAACCTCACACAAAACCGACAACTAGTAACGTCGTGGTCAGGGCCTAGGTAAAGAATGCAGTAAGAGTGAAAGTCCTTATGAGGTATTTGCGTCCCACAAGAAATACAATTATTAACTTTTACTGACATCGGTCTGGAGCAAGAAAAAGTTTCCCCAACGGGGTACTTAGCTTTATTGAAGACTTCGGTTCTGAAATTCAATTTTGAAAATCTCAGGAGTCGGCCAACCGGCACTTGTGAACTGCTTTTGCTTCGGGCACCGCGTGGCAAGAAAGACTGAAAATGGTGTCTGTTGCAACTTTTATACCCCTGGCGCACTGACATCAGGGAAGAGTCGACAACAACAGACGTTGGACCAAGACTTTGGAACTCGGGCTGACTGCGGATCACCTGCCAGCAGGATAACCCAAGGGTAATGACTGCAACAGTGAAACACGATGAACATCCAGCACATGGGACTTCCAAAATGGCTGCGCAATGATCAATAGCTTAATTTCAGTTCTCCCAGTCTGAAAAAGAATAAGAAATAAGGGCCAGTAACTGTTACACTTAGGAAATTCAGTCGATGGCTAAGTACACTGCCTAGATCTCAGTAAAAACAGACTGCAAGAAAATCAAATGTGAATAAAAAAACTGACTGGGAAGAATCCTGCAGCTGAAAAGGCAGTTCAAACTTTAGCTTTGGTGCAGAATATAGCTTCCAGTAAATCTAGAGGACAAAATAAACCAAATGTGCTAAGAGCTGATTAAAATAAATGAAACACTGAAGGAGTACTTCAACTCAAACAAGAAAAGGATGAAAAAAATGAAGAAACTTTAAACAGCTATTCAGATGAACTGATAAAAACAAAAATCAAAGATTGAAATAAAGAAAAGTCTATGTGAGTATGAGACTGCTCAAGAGCGGTTACAAAAAATGGTACAGTTAGAGGACAGAGCAATCAGGGAAAACCTGAGTTTTCAGCTGTACCAGAGAAACTGGAGGGAACAGACTATTGATTTTATAAAAACACAAAGCAACTGGACTGGTGTTCCACAGCAGGAGTTGTTATTTGACAGGGAACAGTGTGTGCATGCACCAACCTGACTATGAAAAGTCAGCTAAGACCTACATTAGTAAAGATGCAATAATACCAGCAGAAACAGATGATCCTGGCAAAACTATGGCAGAAGGGAAAGTATTAAAAACTGGAGACAGTAGAGTGTTTGTGAAAAAGGATTATTCACTGTACACCAGGCAGACGAAAAGCAAACTGATCCCAGCAATTAGGGAATATCAAGAGGCAGGTGTGAGATTCAGGCTGTCTCCAGCTGCCTTCAGAATTATTTTTTTACTAGACGACCAAAGCCATTTTTCAAGCAGAACACGCTAAAGAGGAAATGCAAAAAAGTCTGTCCAACAAAAAGTGAGACAACAGAAGGGAATTCTGCTTCTCATTCTTCTGATAATAAAGCTCATAGAGACACTTTGCAAATGAAAACGTTTCCAATGTTCCAAAAGAAAATGTTTGACCGATAGCGAGAAAGAGAGAGAGAGAGAGAGAGAGAGAGAGAAAAAAACAGGAGTTGACTACAAGAATCTGGGGGTTCCTTGGACTTGAACCAGAATCTTGGGTTTGAAAATTGAAGATGAACAGGAAGAAAACCAGCAACACAGAGAGAGAATAGATGTAAGATTATAAAGAATCACATTTGTGAAATTTGACTTTACAAGGAAAAAGTGGAAAGACTGAAGTTTTTGTATTAAACTTGTGGGGGTGGGGTGGAAAAGCATATCCTTACTTCATGTCATTAATATTTAGAAGGAGGAAAGGAGGAAAAAAGTACATGAAAGTAAAAATTTTTGTTCCTAATATTTTTATAAATCATTTTATGATGTATATTGCATGTTATACAATAAAGGATTTTCAGTTATTGCTGTATGTGATAAACATACTAAAATAAAGAAGTTACTTTTTTCCTTTGTTTTAGCTTTAAGAAATGTAAGCATTACAACCTAAAAAGAGAAGGAAGGCTGGACAAAAGCATGGTTAAGTTAATATGCAGGGGGAGGGGTGATAAAGGGTACAGATAATGTATGTGGCGTGGATATATTTTCTCTTACTTTTGCATAGGCAAAAGTCTAAATTACAGCTCTTAGCTTAATCCAATAATTTTGTGTGTGTTAAGCAAGCAAATACAACACAAAAATGTAATAAAAGTTTTCCTTCAGCAAATAAATGTTTAGCATGAGTTGAGAATTCTGCAGCTGAGGGCAGCTATGAATTTTGTTCTTAGGTTTCCATGCAGACAAGCTGAATGGTATGTCATAAAAGCTACAGCATGTTTTGTAAAGGCTAAAAATTAATGTTTTCTGAAAGCAAGCTATATTTTTCACATCTGGGAGGGGAATAAAAATAAGACAAGAATAGACCGCAATCAGTGTAAGAATTTTTGGTTAGATTACACCTGTTTTTGCACCTGTCAATTTGGGACAACTATTCCTATCGAGGGGGTAAACCTATTTGAAGATCTACATTGTTTTGTGCTTCTTTTAAGTTAATAGGTTATGGGGTGTTCTCATTAAAACAAAAAGTCATGTAAAATGTGACCTAGGATCAAATTGAGAGGACAAGACGCAAATGTATAAAAAGAAAACTTGCCAGACATTAGTGGGTACATGGAATACAAAAGCTGGAAATAGACATTCAAGAAAAATAGCGGTCATATATTTAAAACTAGAAAGTGTGCGACTTCAGTGACTCACTTGTTATCAATTAACAAAGTTAACTCAATTTAATCTTAAAAGTACACCTAAATGCCACTAAGTTGGAGCCTTTGCAGATTTATTTACATAAATGTCAATCAATTAACATTCCCACCTGGACGTCACACAAATCTTTTATATGGTTTTGTTTTCAAGAATCAGCAATAGACTCGCAACTTAAACAAACCGAGCTGCGCTCATCTGCCTGGAATTACTTTTAAATTTCACTTTACAAATAAAGAATTTTAACCACAACAGGCTCCTGGTCTTCCTTCTTTGCCTGAACAAAACGGTGCTTTTTTGCTACAGATTGAAACACTAGAAGTTTTGAAGAGGGACCCACAAAGTACAGTTGTGTACACTTACCATAAATGTAGATGTTAAAGTGTATTCACTGTTACAGTCATCAAATTTGGGTTATCTGCTTGCAGTAGCCCTCAGTTGGCCTGATTAACAAAGTCTTGGGTTCTGCATCGGTTGCTGTCCCTTCTTCCATGACGTCAGGGGTATAAAGCATGCAGCCGATGCCATTACATCAGTTTTTCTTGCCCCATATGTCAGGTGCCCCCCCTAATGGGGGGCAATTAAATCTATAAATATACAAGGTTATACCTCCAACAAAAAACAAATGCACCAAAAAGCTTTTGAGCATAGTAAAGTAGAGTAGAGTTACAGACCAAAGAAGAAAGGGGGCTGGAGGGAGGGTAACCAGGACTGCAACAGTAAATACACTCGAACATCTACATTTATGGTAAGTGTACACAACTGTACTATGTTCTTCGTGTTTCACTGCTGCAGTCATCACTTTTGGGTAGATTCCCAAAGCTAAGGATGGGAGGAGGAATTTAGATAGCATTAGGACTAGCTATAACGCCCTGCAGGACTGCAGTGACAAAGCCAGCTCTGGATTTAGAGAAAATTGGCAGATGGTAATGCTTGGTGAAAGTATGTGCTGAACTCCAGGTAGCAGCTTCTAGGATGTCCCTGGTAGGGATGCCTCTGAGAAAGGCTGTGGAGATAGATGCAGCCCTGGTTGAGTGGGGTCTGATCCCCTGTGGGATAGGTTTTCCATGGTGCTTGTAGTAAAAATAAATGCAATGGCCTATCCATTTGGAAATTATTTGCTTTGAAATAGCCTTCCCCTCTGCCCTTGCAGCAAATGCCACCAGCAGTTGGCCAGATTTCCTTTGAGGGTTAGTCCTGTCCAAACAGAATCTACATCTAAGGAGTGCAGTATCCGTTCCCCTTTATTCTGTGGGTAAGAAAGAAGGTTGGCAAATAAATGGACTGATTAAGGGCCACAGTGGATACCGCCTTGGGCATGAAGGAGGGATTGGTCCTGAGGGACACCCTGTCCGCATAAAAAAAGATGATGAAAGGCTCCACTGCCATGAGAGCCTGTACTTCAGATACCCTTCTTGCTGAAGTGATTGCTAAAAGGAAAGCTGCTTTCCAAGAGAGGAATTTTAAATCCGCAGTGGCAGCTGGCTCGAAAGGAGGAAGGGTGAGCTTTTCCAATACAAAGTTAAGGTCCCAGGCTGGAGTTAGGGCTCTCCTGGGTGGTTGTAGATTTTTGGCCCCTCTGAGGAACTGCTTAAGCAGTCGATGAGAGAAGAGGGGGGGTTCTGTGTTATAATGAGCTGAAATGGCGGAGGCGTGAATTTTGATGGAGGAGAAAGACAGGCCCTTGTGAAGCATCTCAGTTAAGTATTGCAAAATCTGAGGTAAATTGGGCAATGCTGTACTCCTCCCTTGAGATTGGTTCCAGGCACAGAATCTTTTCCATTTTTCAGCATAAGATTTTCTAGTACTAGGCCTCCTTGCCTCTAAAAGGATATCCATCACTGGTTTAGTGAGGGATGGTAAAGGAGAGATTAGGTAATTAGCCAGGCTGCTAGGTTCAGTGTATGAAGCTGAGGGTGCAGAATCTGGTTCACCTGCTGAGACAATAGGGTAGGAGTCTGAGGCAGGTGCCATGGGGCCAACAGTGACACATTGTGCAAGAGGGGGTACCAGTGTTGGCGTGGCCAGTCTGGTGCAATCAAAATCGTCCTTGGTTTGTCTTGTTTGATCTTTAGTAGTACTTTGGACAGCAGAGGCAGTGGAAGAAAGGCATAAACAGATAGGTTTTTCCAGCTGAAGGACAGAGCATCCACTTTCCAAGCTTGTTTGTGAGGTGTCCTTGTGCAAAATTTGGCCAATTGATTGTTCTGGGGGGAGGCAAATGGGTCTATATCTGGGCTCCCCCATTTGCTTGTCAACATGTTGAAAGTCCTTGGTTCCAGCTTCCACTCATGTGGGTTCAAGAGGTTTCTGCGTAGTTCGTCTGCCAGTGTATTTAGTTTTCCTGGCAGGAACTGAGCTTGTAGATGCACTTGGTAGCTCAGGGCTGTGTTCCACAATGCCATGGCTAGTTTGCATAGGGGGTAAGAAAGTGTACCCCCCTGCTGGTTTATGTATCACATAACAGTGGTGTTTTCCATCTTTACCATTAATTGTCCTGGAAGAATGTGGTCCTTGAAGGCTGTCAGAGCATTCTGTACAGCTAACATTTCTTTTTGATTGATATGCAAGTGCATTTGACTTTGGTTCCATTTGCCCTGAAAGCACTTCCCTCCCAGGTGAGCCCCCCATGCATAATCTGATGCGTCTGCTGTTAGGGTTTGGGCGGCAGGATGTGGTGTGAATGGTAGTCCCTTGTTTTGGTGGCAGGCCTCTGCCCACCAAAAAAACTCTAGCCGCAGGCAAGGTATGGTAAGAATCAATGCTTCTAGATCCTGAGAATGTTGACACCATAGGCTTTTTAGATACCATTGTAGTTTCCTCATATGCAGTCTTGCATATGGAATTAGAAGAATGCATGAGGCCATGAACCCCAAAGGCTTGTAGTATTTGCCTTGCAGATATAGTAGGGTTTTTGTGGCCACATGAAGTGGGTTGTCAAATGAATTTGTTTCTCTGGCTTGAGGAAAGCCATCTGACAAGTTGTATTCAAGCTTGCTCCCAGGAACATTATATGCTGACAGGGTACCAGGTGTGATTTCTTTTCATTTATGGTATACCCCAGACAAGTTAGCACCCTTTGTACAAAGGCCAGATGATTCAAAAGTATGTCCTGGTTTTCTGCCTGAATCAAACAATTGTCCAGGTATGGGTATATTTGAATATTTCTTTGCCTGCAAAATGCGATGACTGGGGTTAGGCACTTTGGCTTATCTACTGCGCCCAGGGTATTCACAAAGAGCAGTGCAGAGAACTGGTATTGATCGTAGCCTGCTTTGAAACGTAGGTATCTTCTGCAAGATTCCCTGATTGGGATGTGCAGGTATGCTTCCTTTAAGTCGAGTGTTACCATACAGGCATATTTTCCTAGCATAGGAAGCAACTGGTGAATCACCAAAAAGGTGTTTAGAGTACAGTAGACAGGTCCAGAATAGGACGCCATGAATTGTCTTTTCTGGGTACCAGGAAAAGTCTTCAGTAGGAACCTTGTCCTTTTTCCTCTTCTGGTACAGTTTGAATAGCCTTTATGTTTAAAAGAGAGAGTATTTGCTTTTGAGCATCTGCCCACTGATTTGGGGGTAGATCTGGCCAACCTTTTGGCATTGGTAATGTGTGGAAGTGAAATCTGTATCCTTGCGACACTATATTTAAAAGCCATTTGTTCTGGGTTATGAGTTCCCAGTTTTTGGCCTGCAGACCAATCCTTCCCCCTAAAGGAGCATTCAGTTGAGAAGTGCTTGGAAGTTTTAAAATCAAGTCATTGAGACGGTTTTCCATAGGGGGGAGTCTTACTACACCCAGATTTCGAAGCGGAAGCCCCCCACTGCTTAGTCTTGTGCTTACCCTGGGACTGAAACCTAGGATTTCTATTGTGTCTGGGTTTGGACTGAGAAGGCCTGGAAGGAGCCGGAAAGGGCCAATGCCTACTAAATCCTGGAGGCTGAAAGTACAGTTTTGTACCTACCATAAATGTAGATGTTAGAGTGTACACCCTGCTGCAGTCATCACACTTGGGTTATCTTGTCGTCAGGCGGTCCCGCAGTCGGCCTGAATTCCAAAGTCTTGGTCCGGCGTCAGTTTCTGTCGCTTCTTCCCTGACGTCAGTGCTCCAGGGGTATATATGATGCATCCATTTTCTTCAGTTTTTCTTGCCCCAGATGTCAGGTGCCCCCAAAAAGGTGGTCAGTAATAAGTACCAATCTAAAAAATTAAGCACAAACACAACATCCCTCCAGCTATAAGCAAATACATCAGAAAGGTATTGTAAAGATTTAGTTAGTTAGGTCAGAGGGGATGGAGGGAGGGTAACCTGGACTGCAGCAGGGTGTACACTCGAACATCTACATTTATGGTAGGTACAGAACTGTACTATGTTCGTTGTGTTACCCTGCTGCAGTCATCACACTTGGGTAGAATCCCAAAGCTAAGGATGGGAGGAGGAGTCAAAGAGGGTTAGAGGAGGCTAGAAGGCCCTGCAGAACTGCAGAGGCGAAGCCAGCTCTAGTCTTAGAGTATAGTGGTAAGTGGTAGTGTTTGGTGAAGGTGTGTACTGAACTCCAAGTTGCAGCTTCCAAAATATCCTTGGTTGGCACCCCCCTGAAGAAGGCTGTAGATGTAGCTGCTGCTCTGGTAGAGTGGGGCCTTATGGTAGCAGGAACTGGTTTTCCATGATGGGTATAGCAAAAATGAATGCAATGTCCTATCCATTTGGAAATGGTCTGTTCTGATATAACCTTCCCTTGTGAAGCTGCAGCATAGGATACAAAGAGCTGGTCAGATTTTTTGAAAACCTTAGTTTTATCCAAGTAGTAACGTAGTTGCCTGTGAATGTCCAAGGAATGCAGGAGTCTTTCTCCTTTGTTCTGTGGATTTGGAAAGAAGGTGGGTAAGTGGATGGTTTGATTTAAAGCCACACTGGATATTACCTTAGGCATAAAGGAAGGATTAGTTCGTAGAGAAACTCTGTCTTGATGGAAAATGAGGGAAGGTTCCACTGCCATTAGTGCCTGAAGCTCTGAGACTCTTCTGGCTGAAGTTATTGCTAGCAGCAGGGCAGTCTTCCATGATATAAACTTTAGATCAGCAGAGAAAGCTGGTTCAAAGGGAGATAGCGTAAGTTTTTCCAGAACAAAGTTGAGGTCCCAGGTTGGTGTAGGTGCTCTCCTGGGGGGGCCTAATGTTTTTTTCCCCTCTGAGGAACTGCATCAGAAGTGGATGTGAAAATAAGGGTGGATCCGTGTTGTAGTGGGCTGAAATAGCTGAGGCCTGGATTTTAATGGATGAAAAAGAAAGTCCTTTGTGCAACATCTCAGTTAAATACTGTAGAATGAGGCTGAAGGGTATTTTGGCCTTTAGCTTGGTTCCAGGCGCAAAACCTTTTCCTTTTGTCCAAGTAGGCCTTCCTGGTGCTGGGCCTCCTAGCTTCCAGAATAACATCCATAACCGCTTGAGGAAGAGGAGCTGCCTGGATGCTTAGGAGATTTGCCATGCAGCCAAATTTAAGGTTTTGAGCTGGCTGTGTAGAATCTGATTGTCTTGCTGCGTGAGCAAATGGGCAATCTGTGGTAAAATCCAAGGTGGGCCCTGGGCCATATTCCTTAACAGTGGGTACAAGTGCTGGCGTGGCCAGTCTGGGGCTATGAGTATCATTCATGGTCTCTCCTTTCTGACTTTCAGAAGCACCTTTGAAAGAAGAGGTAATTGAGGAAAGGCATATACTGTCAGGTTTTTCCAACTGAATGAGAGTGCGTCCACTTTCCAAGCTTGATGGTGAAGTGTCCTTGTACAAAATTTTGTTAGCTGATAGTTTTGGAGGCTGGCAAACAGGTCTATGTCTGGGTGGCCCCATTTTTGAGTTATCATTGCAAATATTTGTGGATCCAGTTTCCACTCGTGGGGATCCATGATGTTTCTGCTGAGGTCGTCTGCCAATGTGTTCTTTTTTCCTGGCAGGAATTGAGCTTGTAGCTGAACTTGGTAAGCCAGTGCTGTGTTCCACAAGGTCATTGCTTGCCTGCATAGAGGGTAGGAGTGTGTACCCCCTTGTTTGTTTATATACCACATTACTGTGGTGTTGTCCGTCCTTATTGTAAGCTGTCCTGGATGTAAGAGGTTCTTGAAGGCTGTCAGAGCATTCTGTACAGCTAGCATCTCTTTTTGATTGATGTGCAGATTCCTTTGATCTGCAGTCCATATGCCTTGAACGCACTGTCCTGCCATGAGTGCCCCCCAGGCATAGTCCGATGCATCTGTTGTCATAGTTTGCCTGGCTGGGGGCAAGGTGAAAGGCTGACCCTTGTTGAAGTGACATGCCTATGACCACCATAGAAACTCTTGTTGAAGGCAGGGAATGAGAGATATCATTGTGTCCAAGCTATGGCTGTGTTGAGACCATACGCTTTTTAGGTACCACTGTAATTTCCTCATATGCAGCTTTGCAAATGGTATTAGTAGTATGCAAGATGCCATGTAGCCCAAGGCCTGCAGAATTTTTCTTGCAGGGAGTTGGGTCTTTGTTGCCATTGTTTTGAAATATTGAGTCAGTTGTAGTTGTTTGTCTGGCGTCAGATAAGCCTTCTGGGCCGTTGTATTCAAGCTGGCACCCAGGAATGTCATATTTTGTGAGGGTACTAGTTTTGATTTCATTTTGTTTACTGTGTACCCTAGGCAACTGAGAAGATGTTTTACAAAAGTCAGATGTTGTAAGAGATGTCCTTGCTTTCTGCTTGGATGAGGCAGTTGTCCAGGTATGGGTATATTTGAATTCCTCTTTGTCTGCAGTATGCAATTACTGGTGCCAGGCATTTTGTGAAAACCCTGGGCGCAGTGGATAAGCCAAAGGGCAGTGCAGAGAATTGGTAATGGGTTGAACCTGCAATGAAACAGAGTTATCTTCTGCAATTTTGTCTGATAGGGACATGCAGGTATGCCTCCTTGAGGTCCAATGTTACTAGTCAAGCTTTCTTGCCCAACATGGGAAGAAGCTGCTGTAGTGTTAGTATCTTAAATTTGGGTACTTGTAAGAAGGTGTTTAGAATTGAAAGGTCCAGAATTGGTCTCCAGGCATTGTCCTTTATGGGGACTAGAAAGAGTCTTGAGTAAAATCCTTGGCCTTGCTCCTGTGTAGGTACCAGTTGAATGGCTCTCATGTCCATGAGAGCTGTAATTTGTTTTTGTGCCTCTGCCCATTGATTTTGTGGCAGGTTTGGCATTCCTCTTTTCGTTGGCAAGGTGTGGAAATGGAATCTGTATCCTTGTGAAATTATGTCTAGGACCCATTTGTCCTTTGTGATGATGTGCCAGTTGTCTGAAAAAAGTGCTAATTTTCCTCCCAAGGGAGCTGCCAAGAGTCTTGCTTGGCCATATGAGGTTTAAGTCATTGAGTTTGTCTTCTAGTAGTTTGGGGCCTGTCTTCTCCTCCCTTCTGTGTTGCAGTGCCCCATTGTCGAGGTTTGTAGTGGGTCTGTGGTTGTCCTCTGCCTCTTGGGCATCTGTATTCACCCCTCTGTGGTCTGTCAGTAGCTGGAAAGGACCAATTTATTGTTGGCCAATTTCTGCTGAAGCGAGGGGGCTGAACCTGTAGAAAATCTTTGACCATCTGCATAGATTTTGCCTTATCCTCCATTTTCTTTAAGACTTCTTCTGCTTTAACTCCAAATAGGACATCCTGCTGTAAGGGAGCATCTAGAAGCTTTGCTTTAACATGATCAGGCAGAGTTTGTTCCTTTAACCAAGCATGCCTACGTATAACAGACCCAGTAACAGCTGCTCGACAGGAAGCCTCCAAAGAATGAAATCCACATTGCAAAGTATGTTTGCCCACCTGTTCAGCTGCATGCAACAGATCCTGCATTTCTTTCAATTCAGGCTGTTGAGGGAGTGTGCTCATTTTTTGTCTTATTTGAGACATTAGAAATTGCTGGTATTTTAGCATGCGATATTGACAATTTAGTGCTCTCATAGCTAGAGTGGCTGAGGTGTAAACCTTTTTCCCCCACCTGTCTAGTGCTCTGGAGTCCCTTTCGGAGGGTATAGGATTTTTCGCCATAGAAGCCTTAGCCCCTTTGGGACCCTGGGAGATAGTCTCTGGATCAGCAACAGGGCTTTTATAAAGGAATTTGTGGGAGTCAGGCATTCTATAGTATCTGTCTGGTTTGGCTGGAGCAGGAGGCAGAGAATCTGGATTTAAACTAGATTCTAAGTAAACATCATCAACAATGTCTAAAATTGGGGGGATAGCAAGAGGTCTGTGCTGGGGGAGTAAAAGAAACTCTCTGAGCCTCTTCTTTGAGTCAGAGTAGTCCTGACCTTCCCAGTGAAAATGTTCCCTCAGTGTGTAAAGTTTCCCCAAAGGAGTAGTCTTCAGGGGGAGAAGCTGAGGGAATGGAATCCTCAGCATCAGAATCTTCATAAGGGGGAAAGGAGTAATCTTGGTCCTCAGAGGAGCCTGAGGAAATAGACACTTGATCAGAGGAAGCATAATCTTCCTCTTGTCTAGGCCTTTTGTTGGGGGGGGGGGGTTGGGACCCCCTGATTAAAGAGATCAAATCTTCAGCCATTTTAAGTATCTGTTTCTTGGGCATGGGGCCTTGAACTGGAGACTGAAGTGCAGTCTTTTTTGGTTTAATAGGAGTCTTAAGCTTAGGATACGTTTTTATAGTGAGCGTCATCTGTCTGAAGACACCTTCAGAAACCGAAGGTATTTCTGCAGCACTGACGTCTCTTTCTGCAATGTCGTCGGTAGGGGCTAACGGAAATGGCTGCGTCGTCGGCCTAGCACTCTCCGCCAAAGGCTCCGAAGCGGTCTCGGGTTCCAATTCAGCGGTAGCCAGGGGCTGTGTAGGAGCCTCACTGAAAACTGGTGAACCGGAGACCGGCCCAGCCGAGGCCTCAGAGTCTGGCTTGGGTCTAGGCTGCCTGTCCTTATCCTTGCGTTTTTTGTGCACGCCGGTAGTCGGTTGCTCCAACGGCATTGTGTAGTTAAATTTTCTACCGAAGTAGTGTCGTGTGAAATTAAAGTGTCTTTTTATAGTACGCTTATTGAACCTAGCACAAAAGCGACAGCCAGTGACGTCGTGGTCTGGGCCTAGGCAAGTTATACAATAAGAATGAAAATCCTTATGAGGTATTTGCTTCCCACAAGAAATACAGTTGTTAAGTTTCCCCAACGGGGTACTTAGCTTTATTGAAGACTTCGGATCTGAAATTCGACTTCAAAAATCTCAGGAGTTGGCCAACCAGCGGCAAGAAAGATTGAAGAAAATGGCATTGGATGCATCATATATACCCCTGGCGCACTGACGTCAGGGAAGAAGCGACAGCAACCGACGCCAGACCAAGACTTTGGAATTCAGGCCGACTGCGGGACCGCCTGACAAGATAACCCAAGTGTGATGACTGCAGCAGGGTAACACGATGAACATCTTGTAAGAAATATTTAACAGTTTGCATAAATTTAGCTTGATCTTCCATCGTTTTAAGAACTTCTTCAGCTTTGTTGCCAAACAGGCAGTCCTGACGACTTAAGGCAGCATCCAACAGTTTAGCTTTAACATGATCAGGCAAAGATTGCTCCTTAAGACAAGCATGCCTTCTGAGTACAGACCCAGAGACAGCAGCCCTGCAAGAGGCCTCTAAAGAATCAAACCCACATTGCAAAGTATGTTTTCCAATCTGTTCAGCAGAATGGATTAAATCCTGTAATTCCTTATTTGCAGCACAGTCAGGAATCAACATCATTTTCTATTTAAGCAATCCAATATGTTGTTGATACTTTAACATATGAAACCGAGAGATTAAGGCCCTAATGGCCAAGGTTGCAGAAGTGTAAATCGTCTTACCCCATCTATCTAGCACCCTGGAATCTCTATCAGAAGGGGTAGGGTTTTTGGCAGTAGAGGCCTTAATGCCCTTGGGTCCCTGTGAAATAGTCTCTGGATCCACAATCGGAATTTTTAAAAAGGAACTTGTGAGAATCAGGAACCCTGTAATATCTGCCAGGTTTTCTAGGAGCAGGAGGCAAAGAATCTGGGGCCAAACTAGATTCCAAAAAGGCATCATCAACAGTATCTAGTACAGGAGGTATAGCTAAAGGCCTATGCTGAGGCAAGAGTAAGAAATCCCCAAGCCTCTTTTTCGAATCAGAAAAATCCTGGCTTTCCCAGTGGAAATGCTCCCTTAGAGTGTGCAAGGTTTCACCAAAAGAACAATCCTCTGGAGGGGAAGCAAAGGGAATAGAGTCCTCTGCATCAGAATCCTCATAAGTAGATAAGGGTAAATCCAGATCATCAGAAAAATCAGAATCCTGGTCAGAAGATTCATAAACAATTTCAGTCCTAGGTCTCTTAGAAGGGGGTGGTTGACTTCCCCTGATTAAATAACAGCTGCAAAGCAACAGAAACACCAGGAAATCGGACTCTATACTGATCAAAGAAATTTATTGCACAAAACACTTAAGCGCTTTCAACAGCAATCCACTGCCTTCATCTGATGAAGGCAGTGGATTGCTGTTGAAAGCGCTTAACTGTTTTGTGCAATAAATTTCTTTGATCAGTATAGAGTCCGATTTCCTGGTGTTTCTGTTGCTTTGCAGCTGTTATTTCTATTGTTGACCACTGGGAATACTTTCTTTGTGTTCCCCTGATTAAAGTTATAAGATCTTCAGCCATCTTTATCACTTGCTTTTTAGGCATAGAGGCCTCAGCATGTGGCCTGAGCGTCGGTTTTCTAGGCATGGTTCGAGGTTTAGGCCTTAAAGAAGAAGGAGGCGTTGGTTTAATATGCAAGTCTGTAGGCCTGAATACACCCTCAGAAGCCAGTGCCTGCATAGCAGTTCCGGACCCATCCAAGGTAGAGACATCCACAGGTTCCACAACTGAAGCATCTTGTGACATACCAGACTCCGAATGGGTCTCAGTAGAGGCCTGGGAATCAGATGTAGCGGGTATCACAGGCTGAGAAAATGCCTCACTGAGTACCGGTGAACTGGCGACTGGCTTAGGAGAAGCGTCGTCGGAAGCTTTGGACCCAAGTGTCTCTGTCTTTATCTTTGCGTTTTTTCGGAATTCTGGTAGTCGGATGGCTTACCGATGACATTTCTGGATAATTGAACCGAGAACCAAAATATTTAGAGGTGAAAATATACAGACAATGGATAGTGCATCGATTAAATAAAGCACAAAACTGACAGCAAGGTACGCTGTGGTCAGGACCTAGGCAAGGAATACAGTACGAATGAAAATCTTTGTGAGGTATTTACTTTCCACAAGAAATGCAATTATTAACTTGGTACCCGCGGTGGTGGTGCTGCGGTAGCATTGTCGCCTCACAGTAAGACGCTGTCCGGTTCGATTCTCAGCTAGAGCGTCTTCTGCGTGGAGACATGCGTGAATGGGCGTACCTTCGTTGAAGGTTGTGCGTCAGGCCTGGCAAGCCGGTATGTAAAAATCAACTGCCAATCATTAGCGGACCGGAGTTCCGCTGTGGCGACCCCTAACCGGGAAAAGCCGAAAGACACAAACAAACTGACATCGGTAAGGAGCAAGAAAAAGTTTCCCAATCGGGGTACTTGGCTTTAGTTGAAGACTTCGGTTATGAAATTTGAAAATGAAAATTTCAGGAGTCGGCCGACCGGCACTTGCGAACTGCTTCTGCTTCGGGCACCGACCGCATGGCAAGAAAGACTGATGTAATGGCGTCAGCTGCATGTTTTATACCCCTGACGACCTGATGTTATGGAAAAGGGACAGCAACCGACGCAGGACCCAAGACTTTGTTAATCAGGCTGACTGAGGGCTACTGCAATCAGATAACCCAAAAGTGATGACTGCGACAGTGAAACATGAAGAACATCGGCTTTTAAGACTCTAACGTACTAAATTCCAAGGGGAACAGGCAAAGTAAGTCACATGTAAATTTTTGTATGCTTAGTACTTCAATATATAATAGGTGGGAATAGCAACTTGTCAATACGACTGAACTACTACATTACTATACAATATCAATGGCCTCACAGGTACAAATGAAAAGGAGCGAGTACTGAATTACATTAAGCAGTGCAGAGTGAGAACAGCTATGCTACAGGAGATGCATTTTGAAAGAAATGAGCATATTAATTCGATAAAAAAAGTATTTCAGGAAGGATATTCAGCAGAGTACCAAGGACAAAGAGAAAAGGGGGTACTTACACAAACTGCTAGAGGAGCACTAGTAGTGAGAGAGGAAAAAGCAGATAATGGTAGATTTGTGGTATTAAGGGGCTACTGCCGAGGGAAGCGGATTATGCTGGCATGTATTTATATTCCTCCTAAAATTGCTAATATGGAGCTTAAGAAAATTTTGGGAGAAATAAACTGCAACTCGATTTTTAGTGAGGATGTACCTGGGGGACGTAAAAGGGAAAAATATAATGAGAGAATAGATTTCTGAAGAAATTTATGAAAATATTTGGTATGGAAGATGCAACTTCAGTAGTAGGAACTCAGAATTTACATATTATTCGTCCAAGGTACAATAACTGGGCTAGACTACACAAAAAATTATATTTCACAAAAACATGCGCATTTAATTGAAAGCTTCGACACTGCCAAAAACATTTTAAGATCATAAGCCAATAACAACCAAGATATAAAAATAGACACTGGCACTTCCCCCACCTACCTGTTAAAAAAGAGAGAGGAATTTAAGGCATGGGTAGTGGAAATTATTCAAGAGTTATTAGGGAACATATTACTTGAGTGGGATAAAATGAAAGAGTTTTAACAATGTGTAGAAAAAAAAGATATGGTTAAGAAGTAACAGGAATTGTTCAGAGAGGCTGACAAAGGTTAAAGTATCGCACAGAGGTGAATCTCAAAACAAGAAAAGGCTCAAATGTAGAGTGCTACAAAGAAAGAAAAGGAGTATGTAGATAATATGCATGAATTTAGAAAGATTACTGTTGAGCAACTTTTTTTTTTTTAGAATAACTCAACAGCAGAGTAACTTTTAGCACAACTACTTGGACAACAGAAAGTATGAAGGGTTGTTGCCAAAATTACAGAGCCTAAAACAAGAAAAATAACCAAAAATGCTGTGGAGGCATTAATAGCATTTCAAAAATGTTATGAAAATTTGCATAAAGCAGAGAAATGTAAAAATCAAGAAAAAGCACAAATGGGAATATTTATGAAAGACTCCAAGATTATTGATAGATGATGCTCAACAAATTAACAGTTAAGATATGAGAAGAGGTCAAAAAGTACAGTTGTGTACACTTACCATAAATGTAGATGTTAAGAGTATACTCACTGTTGCAGTCATCACCTGTCGGGTTATCTCTGCTGTGGTAGCCCTCGGCCAGCCAGAATACTAGAGTCTATGCTTTTTTGCGTCGGCTGCATTCGCCTGTAGTCCGACATCAGGTCATCAGTGCTATAAAGCAAGGGAGCAGACGTCATTACACCAGTATTTCTTGCCCTAACCTGTCAGAAGCACAAGGAAATAAGGAAAAGTGGTCCTGGTGGCTAAAAGTCACTGTAGGAAGCTTATGTCTGGGGGACAGAGGGAGGGAAACCAGGACTGCAACAGTGAATACACTCGAACATCTACATTTATGTTAAATATACACGACTGTACTATGTTCGTGTTTCACTGTTGCAGTCATCACCTGTGGGAGGATTCCCAAAGCTGAGGAGAGGGGTGGAAGGATAGGTTAAAGCCCTAAGCATGGGTCAGCAAGCTCTGCAGAACTGCAGAGGCAAACCCTGCCCTAGACTTTGAAAAAAAGAGGTAGGTGGTAAAGCTTTGTCAAGGTATGGACAGAGGTCCAGGTGCCAGCTTCCAAGATGTTCCTGGTGGGGACTCCTCTGAGAAAGGCTGTGGAAGTGGAGACTGCCCTAGTGGAATAGGTATGGATAGACTTGGGGGGGGGGGGTGTTCTCATGTAGTCTTAGCAGAAATTGATATAATGTGATATCCATTTGGAAATGGTTTGTTTGGAAATGGGCTTCCCCTCTGCCCCTGGTGCAAAGCTGACAAGTAGTTGGTCTGTTTTTCTGAATGGTTTAGTACAGTCCAGATGGTATCCGAGTTGCCTGTACACATCTAGCGAGTGTAGAATTCTTTCCCCCTTATTTTGAGGGTTGGGAAAGAAGGTGGGTAGGTGTATGGCCTGGTTGAGGGTCACATCAGATACCACCTTGGACATATAGGAGGGGTTAGTCCTCAGGGAGACCCTGTCTGCATGGAAAATGATGAAGGGCTCAACAACCATGAGAGCTTGAAGTTCTGATACCCTTCTGGCTGAGGTGACAGCTAGTAGGAAGGCAGTCTTCCAGGAGAGATATTTCAATTCTGTTGAATCAGCAGGTTTGAAAGGAGGTAAGGTTAGTTTTTCTAAAACATAACTCAGGTCCAAGGGTGAGGTGGTAGGCCTTCTGGGAGGTCTGACATTAGAAGCATCTCTGAGGAATTGTTTAAATCAAAGGATAAGAGAAGAGGGGTGGGGCTGAAATGGCTGAGGCATGGATTTTAATAGAGGAGAAAGAGAGGCCACTTTTGAGCAACACAGCTAGGTAACCCAAGATAAGAGGGATGGAAGGAGGGGGGTACTGGCCCCTCTGGACTGGCTCCAGGAGCAGAATCTTTTTCATTTCCCTGCATATAATTTTCTGGTGCTGAGCCTTCTGGCCTCTGTGATAATGTCTAGGACATGTCTGCTCAACAGGAACTCCTTATTAGCTTTTAAGGTATAAGCCATGCTGAAAGACTGAAGAGTCTAAGTCTGTGTGCAGCATCTTCCCCCTCACCTGGGTCAACAGGTCCAAGATCAGGGGAAGCTGCTTGGGGGGCTGTAAGATCAGGCTGCACAGCAAGGGGTAACGATGCTGTTTGGACCAATCTGGAGCAAGGAAGATGGCCTTTGGTCTCTCCTTCCTTATTATGATCAGTACCTTGGGAATAAGGGGCAGCGGAAGGAACGGGTACACAAAGAGGGAGTTCCAAGGGAAGGTCAAGGCATTCACCTTCCACGCTAGGAGACGATACTGCCTGGTACAGAACTTTTGCAGCTGGTGGTTGAGGTGCGAGACAAAGAGATCCACTTTCAGAGTCTCCCACTCCTGAGTGATTTGCAGAAAGATTTCTCTCTGGAGCTGGTATTTGTGGGGGTCCAGTAAGTTTCGGCTTAGGTGGTCTGCCAGGGTATTGTTGACCCCTGGTAGGTATTGGGCAATTAGGTGTAGACTCATGGAGGTGGCTGTCATGGCTAACCTGCACAGGGGGTAAGATTGGGTTCCCCAGTGTTTGTTGATATACCACATTACTGTGGTGTTGTCTGTTTTTAGAAGGTGAACCCTTGGTCTGAAATGGGGTTTGAAAGATGCCAGAGCCTTTTGTACTGCCATCATTTCTTTCTGACTGATGTGCCAGTGAAGGTGCTGGGCATCCCAAAGACCTTGGATGCACCTGCCTGCTACGTGAGCACCCCAAGAAATGTCTGAGGCTTCGGTGGTGATGGTCTGGCCAGCAGGGCAGAGGATGAAGGGAAGAACCTTGTTCTTGGCACAGGCCTCTGTCCACCAGAGAAACATGGCCCTTATACATGGGATCAGAGGGAGAGAGGTCTCTAGGGACTGAGAGTGCTGGCACCAAAGGTTCTTTAGATACCACTGAAGTTTTCTCATGTGAAGCCTGGCCAGAGAAATGAGAAGGATGCAAGATACCATGCATCCCAGGGCTTGCAGGAACTTCCTCGTGGTGAGGTGACTTCTGGAAGCCAGCTGGGTAAAGTAGAGAGGCAGGAACCTCTGCTTTTCTGGTGATAGGAAGGCCATTTGGGATGCAGTGTCCCAACACAGCTCCCAAGAAAATCATCTTCCTGGTGGGGTTTTGCTTTTATTTCTTCTCATTGATGGTGAACCCTAGGGAAGTAAGGAGCGATTTGACAAAGAGAAGGTCCTGGAGCAGCTTTTCTTTGCACTCTGCCTGAATGAGGCAGTCGTCCAGGTAAAGGTAAATCTTTATACTTCTCTGTCTGCAGAATGCTAAGGCCGGGGCCAAGCATTTGGTGAATACTCTGGGTGCAGTAGATAAGCCAAAGGGCAGCGCAGAGAACTGAAAGTGTTGTGATCCTGCTCTGAAGCACAGAAATTCCCTGCAGGATTCCCTGATGGGGATGTGGAGGTAGGCATCTTTTTGGTCTATGGTCACTAGCCAGGCATTTTTTGTTTGCAGCAGCTGCTGCCTATGCTAAGTTAGCATTTTGAATCTGGGGACCACCAGGGAGGTGTTCAGAATGGATGGATCCAGGAAGGAGCAACAAGCGCCCTCTTTCCTGGGAACAAGGAATAGTCTGGAATAAAAGCTTTTGCCTGTTTGATCTGAGGGGACAGGTTCTACTGCCCCCCTGGGATATGAGAGTTTGGACCTATTTCAAGGTCTCTGCCCAGTGATTTGGAGATACGTCTGGGTACCCTCTTGGAATTGGGAGTTCGCTGAAAGAGAATTTGTATCCCTGAAAAATTATCTTTAAGAACCACTGGTCCTTTGTAACAGAGAGCCAATTTTCTTTGAAGAGGGAGAGCCTTCATCCTAGTTTTTGATGAGTGAAGAAGTCATTGTGAGCGTTTGCCATAGAAGGGTGGCTTAGAACTCCCTGCCTTTGGGACAGAAGTGGTCCACTGTTTGCTTCTCTGCTGGCCCTGGGATAGGGGCCTGGATGGTCTGTCCCTGCAGGGCTTACCTTGGCCCTGTCTGCTAGGCGCAGGGAAGGACCAGTGCTTAGAGGGAAAGCTCCTGCTGAACCTGGGAGGTTGAACCTGAAAGGAACATCTTTTACTGTTTGCATAGATTTTGCTTTGTCTTCCATCTTTTTAAGCACCTCTTCTGCTTTTTCCCCAAACAAGTGCTCCTTATCTAGGGGTGCATCAATAAGTTTAAACTTGACATGATCAGGGAGAGGTTGTTCCTTCAGCCATGCATGTCTCCTAATAACAGATCCTGTCATTGCTGCCCTGCTAGAGGCTTCTAGCATGTCATAAAGTACAGTTTTGTACCTACCATAAATGTAGATGTTCGAGGATCCACATTGCTGCAGTCCTTACTATTGGGGTAGTCCGCTGTCCAGTCGGCCCGAATACCAGAGTATATGGCTGACGTCGGTCAGGGCGCATTAGACTGACGTCAGTACGTCAGGGTACTAATGCGCATGACCGACGTCATATCCTCAGTCTTTTCTTGCCCCAGATGTCAGAAGACCCTAAAAAGACAAGGCCCAAAATACCTGCACCAAAAATATGTACAATATATACAAAAATATATACAAAAATATCAGCATATAACCTCACCTACACAACCACCCCTAAACACAGAGGGCAGGCAGGGAGGGTAAATTGGACTGCAGCAATGTGGATCCTCGAACATCTACATTTATGGTAGGTACAAAACTGTACTATGTTCTTCGTTCCACATTGCTGCAGTCCTTACTATTGGGTAGAATCCCAAAGCAGAGGTAAGGGAGGCTGGCAAATCATAAAGAAGTAGGAGCTGACAACATGCCTTGCAAAACAGCTGTGGCAAAACCAGCCCTAGACTTAGAGTAGATAGGAAGGTGATAATGCTTAGAGAAAGTATGCACTGAACTCCAAGTAGCTGCCTCCAAAATGCCCTTAGTTGCCACACCCTTAGAAATGCTGTTGAAGTGGCAGTAGCCCTAGTGGAATGAGGCCTAATCCCAGCTGGAATCTCCTTGCCATGATGGGAATAACAAAATGCAATGCAAAACCCAATCCACCTAGAAATAGTTTGTTTTGACACAGGCTTGCCCTGCGAACTCAAAGCAAAAGAAACAAACAACTGCTGAGACTGCCTAAAATCCTTAGTCCTGCTTAAATAATAGCAATTGCCTGTGTACATCTAAAGTGTGCAAAATCTTTTCCCCTTTATTTTGGGGTCTGCATAAAAAGTAGGCAAATGAATAGTTTGGTTTAAAGCCACACTAGAAACCACCTTAGGCATAAAGGAAGGATTAGTGCGTAATGATACCCTATCCTTATGGAAAATCAAAAGGGCTCTACTGCCATAAGGGCCTGCAACTCAGACACCCTTCTTGCAGAAGCAATAGCCAACAGAAAAGCAGTCTTCCATGACAAGTATTTCAATTCAGCAGTAGCCGCAGGCTCAAAAGGTTGTAGAGTAAGTTTTTCCAACACAAAATTGAGATCCCAAGCAGGAGTAGGAGCTCTACGTGGGGTCTTATATTCTTTGCCCCTCTAAGAAACTGCTTGAACAAAGGATCACGAAAACAATGGTGGGTCACAATCATAGTGAGCTGAAATTGCTGCAGCATGAATCTTAATGGAAGAGAAGGACAAACCTTTGTCCAATAACTCAGTAAGATATTGAAGAGCCACACTCAAGTTAGGCTCAGAAATCTCCAAATTCTTTGCTGTACTCCAAAATAAAAATCTCTTCCATTTTTCTGCGTACACTTTCCTTGTACTAGGTCTTCTAGCTTCCATAATCACATTTAAAACTTGTTGAGGAAGTTGAGACCTGCTGTGTTTCAACACAGAATATGCCAGGCTGTTAGATGAAGAGAGTGAAGCTTGACATTGAGCAGATGACCGTCCTTCTGAGATAACAGATGAGGAATCAAAGGTAAAGGCCATGGAGGCTTCCTTACCAGACTCCTTAGTAGTGGGTACCAGTGTTGCCGAGGCCAATCTGGAGCTATCAAAATCATCCTTGGCTTGTCTTGTCTGACTTTTAATAGCACCTTTGGAAGAAGAGGCAGAGGTGGAAAGGCATACACATGAAGGTTTTTCCAACTGAAAGACAGAGCATCCACTTTCCAAGCTGTGTGATGAAACCCCTTTGTGCAAAACTTTGGCAGCTGGTGGTTTAGTGGAGAAGCGAACAGATCTATGTCTGGAGTTCCCCATGACACTGTCAAATTCTGAAATACATGAAGATCCAGTTTCCACTCGTGGGGATCCATGATTTGTCTGCTTAACACATCTGCTAAGGAGTTCTGTGCTCGGCAGAAACCTTGCCTGAAGAGTTAGTTGCAAGCTTAGCGCAGTCTCCCATAAAATCATTGCTTGCCTGCATAGAGGATAAGAATGTGTTCCCCTTGCTTGTTGATGTACCACATGACAGTTGTGTTGTCTGTTAGAATCAACACCTGCCCTGGAAGAAGTAACTCCTTGAAAGCCATTAATGCAAACTGGACTGCTAACATCTCCTTCATGTTGATATGTAGATGCTGTAGTCTGGCAGGCCACTTGTCTTGTATCCACTTTCCATTTAGATGAGCTCCCCAAGCAATGTCCGAGGCATCTGTCGTTAAAATCTGACTCGCCTCTGGCCGGGTCACAGAGAGTCCCTTGTTTAGGTGACATTCCTGAGCCCACCACAAAAATTCTTTCTGAAGGCAAGGTATTATTTGAATGACAGTGTCCAAATCCTGGCAGTGCTGTGTCCATACATTTTTGAGATACCATTGTAGCTTCCTCATATGCAGTTTGGCATTGGGAAGCACCAGAATACAAGATGCCATGAACCCTAATGCTTGAAGGACTGTCCTTGCAGTCAGCACGGACTGATGAGATAGTTGTCCGGGGTTAAAAAGGCCATCTGGGCTGCTGTATTCAGTCTCACACCCAGAAAGCACATGTCTTGAGAGGGTACTAGACTGGACTTTATTTCGTTCACAGAATACCCTAGGCATCTTAGCACTGCTATAACATATTCCAGATGCTGTAGAAGGTCTTCCTTTTCTTGAGCCAGAATCAGGCAGTCGTCCAAGTAAGGATAGATTTGAATTCCTTTTAGCCTGAAGTAAGCTATCACTGGAGCCAGAACCTTTGTGAATACTCTGGGCAGTAGATAAGCCAAAGCGCAATGCAGAGAACTGATAATGAGAATTTCCACCTCGAACACGCAGATACTTCCTGCAACTTAGTCTTATAGGCACATGAAGGTAAGCTTCCTTGAGATCTAAAGTTACCATCCAGTGATCTTTGCCCAGCAGAGGTAAAAGCTGTTGTAACGTCAACATCTTGAACTTGGGAATGTCCAGATAAGTGTTGAGGATAGATAAATCCAAAATTGGTCTCCACGTGTTCCGCTTCTTTGGTACTAGGAACAGGCGAGAATAAAATCCTAGGCCCCTTTCTGATACAGGGACTGGCTGAATGGCCCCTATTTGGAGTAACAGAGAAATTTGCTTGTGAGCCTCTTTCCTTTGTGGAGGAGGAACATCTGGCATGCCTTTGAAAGGGGCAATGTATGGAAATAAAACCTGTAACCGTGGTGAATGATATCCAACACCCATCTGTCTTGAGTAATTAAATCCCAATTTCCTTTGAAAAGAGACAGTCTTCCTCCTAAAGGAGCTGCCAGGCGAGAATCTACTGGCAGCTGAAAAGGCAGGTCATTGGGTCTGTTCTGAAAGGACTGACCCCTGCCCTCACCAGAAGTCTGAGCAGGTGAACTCCCTGTTCTAGGCCTAAAAGAACCTTGAGCTCTGCCCCTACCACGTCTAGACCTACCCCTAGACTGGGAATCATAAGCAGGATATGTCCATCCCTTAGTAGGCCAATTTCTACTAAACTTGGTGGCTGCACCTGCAAAAATCTTTAACAGTTTGCATAGACTTAGCTTTGTCCTCCATTTTCTTTAAAACTGCTTCCACAGGCGAACCAAACAACACATCAGACTGTAAAGGAGCATCCAAAATCCTTGTCTTAACATGCTCAGCTAAATTCTGATCC
The DNA here is from genome assembly GCF_019279795.1 of Protopterus annectens. Taxonomy (NCBI): domain Eukaryota; kingdom Metazoa; phylum Chordata; order Ceratodontiformes; family Protopteridae; genus Protopterus; species Protopterus annectens. Next base: position 711,702,725 of record NC_056736.1, on the reverse strand, counting down.
CTCAACCAGGCATGCCTGCGAAGAACAGAACTAGTGGCAGCCACCCTCGAGGAGGCCTGTACAGCATCAAAACCACATTGCAAAGAATGCTTACCCACTTGTTCAGACACATGAACTAAATCCAGCAACTCTTTACACTCAATACCTTCCGCCAAAGCATCCACCTTAGATTTCAGTTGTGAAAGGAGATAATTTTGATATTTAAGCATGTGAAACTGACAATTCAACGCCCTCATGGCTAAAGTGGAAGAAGTATACACTTTCTTTCCCCATCTATCCAAAGCCCTTGCCTCTTTATCAGTGGGAACAGGGTTTTTAACCACAGAGGCCTTAACACCTTTAGGTCCCTGAGAAACAGTTTCGGGTCTGCCCTAGGACTCTTAAAAGATACTTATGAGCTTCAGGCACCCTATAGTACCTATCAGGTTTAACAGGAGCAGGAGGCAAAGAATCAGGGTTCAGGAAGCCTCTGCAAAACATCTTCCACCACATTCAACACAGGAGGTATAGCTAAGGGCCTATGCTGGGGCAAAAACAAGAATTCCCTAAGCCTTTTCCTGGAATCAGAGTAATCCTGGCCTTCCCATTTAAAGTGCTCCCTCATGGAATGCAGAGTCTCTGAAAATGAGAAATCCTCAGGAGGAGAAGCTGTAGGAGTGGAATCATCCACATCAGAATCAGAATAAGGAGGATACTCCTGCAAATCTTCCGCAGAAGACTCAGAAGCCTCTGAACACTGTTCAAAACTATCAAACTCGGTTCCACCCTAGGCCTCTTATCAGGAGGGGCATAGAACCTCTAATCATAGTAATCAAATCTTCTGCCATTTTAAGCATATGTTTCTTAGGCACAGAACCTGAAATGCTAGGAGAAGCCCCACTGAAGCTGAACTTGGCCTACCTCTCAAAGAAGTTTTGGCAACAGAAGGAGAGGCTCTAACTACCTTGGGAAGAGGGAAGAACAGTTACCTGAGAAGCCCCCTCAGCCTGGCCTACCTCCTGAGAAGGCACATCCTGTAACAGTAAAGTCTCTGCCTGAGACTCCAAAGAAACTCCTGGCAAAACCTCTGGCTCCACTGAGCCTTCTAAAGAACCGGCGTCCGGGACTGCGGTTCATCAACCCTAGGCTTCGCTGTTTTGTCCTTGCGCTTCTTGGGCGAAGCGGGCGTCGGAGCATCCGGCGGCATTTTATAATTACAGCTTCCCAAACACTAACCTGGCACAGTCTAACCGTCTCTTAATAGTGCGTTTGTTAAACCTAGCACAAGAGCGGCATCCAACAACGTCGTGCTCAGGCCCTAAACAAGGTATACACAAGGTATGGTAATCCCTATGAGGTATCTGTTTCCCACAAGAAATACAGTTATTCACTTTTTCTGACATCCGGTTAAATACTGAGGCAAGAAAAACCAAAATGTTCCCAACGGGTACTTAGCCAACTCTGATTCGGTCTGAAACTCCGGCTTCGGAAATATTTCAGAACGCCAACCTGCACTCGCAAAACTGCTTCTGCATCGGACCATGCGGCAAAAAAGACTGAGGATATGGCGTCGGTCATGCGCATTAGTACCCTGACGTACTGACGTCAGTCTAATGCGCCCTGACCGACGTCAGCCATATACTCTGGTATTCGGGCCGACTGGACAGCGGACTACCCCAATAGTAAGGACTGCAGCAATGTGGAACGAAGAACATCCACAGTGTAATGAGTGTTTGGCCGCTTGACAAGCAGAGTGCAGTAAATCTGTTAATTCTTTTGAACTGGCGCAGTCAGAAAGGTAGAAATCTTTTGTTTTAATAGCTCCAAAGTGTTGTTGATATTTTAACATATGACACTGACAAATGAGTGCTCTGACAGCTAAGGTTGCAGAGGTGTATACTTTTTTACCTCATTTGTGCAGAGCTCTGGAGTCCTTGTCAGAAGGAATAGGATTCTTGGCAGAACTAGTCTTGGCTCCTTTAGGTCCCTGTTTAAATTACCTCTGGGTCTGCAGCAGGATTTCTGTACAGGTGTTTGTGAGAATCCGGTACTCTGTAATACCGGTCAGGTTTACTGGGATCAGGAGGGAGGGTGTTAGGGGCTAAAAGCTGGATTAATGGAAATCATCATCCACCACTTCTAAAATAAGGGGGGTGGCCAGGGGTCTGTGCTGGGGCAGGTCCAGAAACTCTGGAAGTCTTTCCTTAGATTGTGGGAAGTCCTGAGATTCCCATTGGAAATGTTCCCTGAGGGAGTGAAGGGTTTTTCCAAAGGAAAGGAAAGGCCCTCTGCAGGGGAGGCGGGAGGGATGGATTCCTCTGCATCTGAATCCTCATAAGCAGTCAGGGGATGCTGTTCCTCTCCAAAATCTGAATAGTCAGACTCCTCAGAATCCTGTTCTGTAATAATTTCTGGAGAAGGGTGCCTTTTCCTTTTAGAAGATGTGGCCTGACTACCCCAGATAAGGGAGATGAGATCCTCAGTCATTTTAAGCATTTGTGCTTGGGGTGGTGGAGCAGTAGCAAGATGGTGGCTAGAAGCAGATTTTCTAGCAGTGGCCTGGCTTCTAGGCCTGAGAGAATCTCTTGGTCTGAGAGAAAAGGTAGTCAGATGAGGAGACGTCGGTTTTTGTCTAGATTTAGTAGCGCAAAATGCCTCCTCTGAAGGCGGTGTTTGCGTTGAGGCTCCAGACCCAACCGAGGAAGAGACAGCCAAAGGCTCAGAAGACAAAGAAGATTTCTGAGGCATACCGGATTCTGAAAGAGTCTCGGTAGAGGCCTACATAGATATCAAATTGGGCATCAGGGGCTACAAAAGTGCCTCAATGAATTCTGGAGAACTGACTAGCTGCTTAGCGGTAGCATCGTCGGAAGGCTTAGCCTTGTGTGGTCTCTCTCTCTATCTCTACATTTTTTCAGAATGTCCAAGGATTGTTGGCTGGCTAACGCCATATCGGAATGCGAAGACGGAATACAAAAATAACAGTCTACAAAAAGAGCGCTCTGGCGAATGGTTCTCACATTAAAGAGGGTACAGAACTGGCAACAGGGGACGTCGTGGTCTTGGCCTAAACAAGTGATGCAGTAAGAATGGAAGTCTTGGTGTGGGATCTGCTTTCCACAGGCAGAGACAATTGTTAACTTTTTCAGACATTGGTTAGTGCAAGAAAAAAAGGATCTTAAACGGGGTACTTAGCTTTAGACGGTTTTAGCTGAAATTCAACTTCTGGTAGCCACCGACCGGCACTCATGAGAACTGCTTCTGCTACGAGGTCCACGGCAAGAAAGACTGATGTAATGACGTCGGCTGCCTTGCTTTATAGCACTGACAACCTGACGTCAGACTACAGGCGACGCAAAATACATTGACTCTAGTATTCGAGCCAGCTGAGGGTTACCACAGTGGGGATAACCCCACAGGTGATGACTGCAACAGTGAAACACAAAGAACATCAGTGCTATACAAATCAATCTGCAAGAAAGTCTCCAGGAATAGAAGGCACTCTAGTGGATGTATGGATGCTAGGAGGGAAAAAAGTGATGAAGGTTGGTAAGGTTTTGTTTAACAAAATTGTAAAAGCAGGGGAAGCACCAGCTTCCTGGAAGAAAGCTCTGGTGGCTGGGTGGCTATAATACCTAAAAATGGCAAAGGCCCATCAAACCCAGCTTCATATAGGCCTACTTTACATTTCAAAACACAATCATAAAGTGTTATGGTGTTGCCAAAATTGACAAATATGCAGAAATGTGGTTTTGTGTAGGGGAGGCAAACATTTGACAATATTAAGAGAACAACGGTGATCAAAAAGGAAGCAAAGCATCTTCCCACAAAGAAAACTGAAGTTAAACACAATTCTTCAAATTTTTACGGTATCATAATAAACAGAGACTATCTTCAGAATGGGTGCACTGCAAATCTTGGCTCGAGATGACTGTCACTGTGAAGTGACACCCTGACCCCATGTATAAAAATGGGAAAAGGGTTTGAGGATGGATGCATCTTTAGAATGGCATTCTAAAAGTTGGGAAGGTGGTGGGGTAGCTTTCCCAAATATTGAATTCTATGCAAAATCTACTATTATAAATATGACATTACAGTCAAATTCTTATCATTCTGTTTGGAAAACTATACAGGAGCGATTAATTCAAAAGAGATACAACCTTATTCCTCAAAATTTATTTGGAGTCAAATCCTATAGGATTTTAAAACATTATTTCACAAATGATAAAAAAATAGTATCACCTATACTGTTAGTAGATGATGTTATTTGTATTTTAAGTCATTTATAGATACCAATTATATACTTAAGAACTTTTTCGATTGTTTTCTATACCTAATACTAAGGGCTGTTTAGAAACATTTAATACAAATAAAATGCTATATTTTCAAGAAATTTACTATTCTGGTATCAATTCTTAAATGGAAATAAATTGCATACTACTGATTTTCTTCTCTCAAAATATTCCCTATCAAAAGATAACTGGATAAATATTCATAGTTGCATAGCATATGCAAATGATAAAATTAAAACCATGAATTATCAATAAAAAAATATCCCTAAAATTCTGGATCTTTTTATCAATATTACTTGTACACCATTTCAAAATAAATTCTATTTATCTGTAAGTTATAGGTTCATAGGTAAGTACTAGGCTAGTTGCTTTTGTGGACCATTTTAAGCCGTCAGTTTCCCTTTGTGAGAATCAAACCATGTACCTCGTGTGTATGAGGTAATCACCCTAACTATTATACCAACCCCCAATCCCCTTATAGGATAATAAAAGCTGAATCTATAAATCTAAATTCTTCCTTTTGGGATTATTCGGATGGAACAGAGTTCTCAATGAATGATAAGAAATCGATTTTTAAGTCAAGTTGGAAAACAACATCTCTTTATTGGAAAATTTACAGTTGCAAATTTATTCATAGAATCTTTTTAACCCCTAAGAAAATGTAATTGATTTACAAAATGAAGAAAATTAAATGTTGGAGATGTAACTGCGATTCAGATGCAGACTGGATTCATATGGTATTAAAACGTAAATTGGCTGTATCCCTTTGGAATTAATTTAAAAATTTCTCCCATGCTTTATGGACAGATAAATGTAATATATCTAATTAACTTACTTTGTTTAATGCTCCAGTGGCAGATGTTGTCCCTAGATCACAGCTTCATTATCTTAGCTAAAAGTATATGTAAGAAAGAGCTTTCAACATTAAAAATAAGTACATTGAATATCACTCAGTAAAAATACTGGCAAAAGCTGTATGATTTGTTAGAAAAATATTAATGGCTTTTTTGTTATCTTTTTATTGTGGACATATGTAAATAGTTTGTTGCTGTCTGCACTTGAATTGTACACCTTTACGTTTATAAAATCAATAAAAATTATTTAAAAAATAAGGAAGCAGAGTATAAGAAAATACCACTGTTATAATGCAGGAAAAGCATTCAGAGTAAGTTGGGACTTTAAGCACAGGGCAATGGAAGCATTTGCAATCCCTGATAAAATAGTAAAGGAGGATATACGAGGGTTTGGAGGCAAAGTGTCCTTTCTGACAAGTTGCGTCGTAACAGGGAACCATGTAGGGGTGTCCACTTCCCTCTATTTCTTTTATATGCAGAACCAATGGCAAAGAAAATAAGGGCTTCAGAAATTAAAGGATATAAAATTGTTATGGTAAATCAAGAAAAGTTGGCTTTAATTGCAATTATTTTGTCCCTGATAATAACAAGAAAAGGATATCTCAATGTTGTGGAACATCTTAAGACAGTTTCAAGTCTTTTCAGGATATAAAATTAATGAAGATAAAACAAAGGCTACAGCTGTAAACTATGTACCCACGCATGAAGTGGTCCGGCAATTCCCATAATCATGGACACATGATAAAATGAAGTATTTAAGACTATGAATTAAAAGGGATGCTGTTATGGCAGCTAAGCAAATGTGGGAAGAGACGAAAAAGATGAAACAAAAAACTGAAATAATTTTGTTTTTGCATACGGACAGCAAGATGCAAGCAATGAAAATGCTTTATTCCATTTAGTTTTATACAGAGGTCAAGCATATTTTCAACCAGCAGGGTGGACAGGAAGACAGGAATTAAGAGAGTTGAGTGATTTTATTTGGGAGTGGAAAAGGGCAAGGATCACGAGGGATATGCTGATCCATGAAAAGACAAGGTGGTTCACAGTTACCTAATTTGAAGGGAGATTTTAGAGTTACACAATTAAGGCTCGTATGCAGAACACAAGAAGAAAACTACAATTCAAAGTATAAAGGGATGATGATGATGATGATGAAACGGGCCAGGGGGTGATTTAAGAAATGACAGTGTGGGATTTTGGATGCAGATCCTCAAGGAGAACATCAGACATACAGAACACTACATTCATAAAGCTGCAGAGAGTATTCTAAGAACTAAGGCAGCATGAGAATGGAGAAAGGAGATTTTAACGATTGGGATGACTGCAATTAAGGGTACAGAGGACAGGCAAGATGGGGCTGGAATTTAATGGAGAAAATTGTCAAACGAACCAAGCTACTGGGAGCAAATAATTACCAGGGGAAAGTAATGGGGAAGAAGCCAAGAAGTCAATTGAACTGCAGGCTAGAGACTGCCTTCCCTATCAGGGACTGCTATCAGATTACAGGCACGGAGAAAAAGGTAGGGGGAATCCTAACTGAAAGGCCTGCTCTGGTAGAGTTCTTAATTAAATCCAGAGCAGAAGCTGCTGTTAAAAAAAGGGATAATTAATAGGGCATATAAAACAGTGCACAATAACAATCAGAGGAGGTTAGAAAGATTGGTAAGAGACTGGATAAGGAATTCACAAGGAAACTATGGGAGGACATGTATGGCTGGAAGTCTTAGGATTTTTGCTTGGAAGTCACAGTGGTGCAGCGGTTACACTGTCGCCTCACAGCAAGAGGTTTTCTGGTTAGATTCTCAGCTGGGATGCCTTGTGTGTGGAGTCTGCATGTCCTCCCTGTGTCCGTGTGCATTTCCTCCGGGTGCTCCGGATTCTTCCCACATTACAAAGACATGCTTCTGGAGCTTTTCTCCCCGGGCCTCCACTGAAACTTGACTTTGTTCCAAGTCGGACTTTCCCAGTAAACAAATGTTAAAGTCTAGAAGTTAAGATGTTTGCTTGGAAAGTGTTTGCATAATCATTTTTATACCCCAAGCAGACATCCAAAGAATTTTCTCTCGATAAATGGCAAATCTTGGAGTTGTGATGGGGAAAAAACAGGTAAACTTGAAACACATGTTTTGGGAGTGTAATGAGTCAGCAGACTTTAAAACAAATCCCTACAGAGTGCTCTGTCGGAAATACTGGGTGAGCAAACAGGTGTAACTATGGAAATGATTTTCCGAACTTGGACACAGGATCCAAACAGCCTTGTCATACTGAAGGCCTTGTTAAAGTTTAAAGTCGGGTGGCTGCCAAAAAAGCAATTACTAGAAAATGTAAATCAACTGTATTTGAAGTGTTGAAGACTATAAAGGAGAAAAAAATTGAAGCAGGATCTTTAGAAACAGGTAGGAGCAAATTACATAGAAAAAATTTGGAAATTATGAGAGCAGGACATGCAGAAACATGTTTTGTAGGAGGAGTGAGGCTTAAAGGAAGGCAGGAATAGATACATTTATGTAACTCTGGATTGACAATAAATATACAAAAAAAAAAAAAAAAGTATATGTGATGCAAAATGTTTGCAACTGACTGCTTTCTTTTATATAAATGTATGTTTGCCTACTTTAAAGGTGCTTAAAGAGCAACCAGGACCTACAACCATGTCCGATGACAGACATTTGTTCTCACGCCCTCTTCCAACCAGAAAGTTCAGGGCTAGATACGGAGTAATAAAAGTGCATCTAGAAAGCTATACGTTCAGAGTCATAAAAAAAAAAAAAAAAAAACTCTGCAATGTTACAGAATGCGAGACTGGTTTAAGAACATGGAATTAAGGAACAACCAAACAGAAAAGCTACTTGACCAGGCAGCCATGGTCCTATCCACTAAAACAGACTGAGGGAAGGGAAGGGAAGGGGACCCCCCCCGGCCAAAAGTTCATTTAGACTCGATTCCAGAAAAAAAGACCCCAGAAACCCATACATTAGCTGTTTCAATTAATTTTGTCTTATGGCTTATCCAGTTGCTAGCCTGACTGCGCAGCATGTTCAATGGATATCTCTGATACCTACCATACAAACTGCCAAGGCTACCATTCAATGAAAAGTTATCCAGTGTGTTGGTGGAGATTTTTATAGTCTTGCAGAATACAAACAGGCCCTCCTCCACTTACAAAAAAGAAACACGGTTCCCTTGTTAAACCACAGACTATCAGAGAAGATAGCAATTACCCTGTAAAGTACAGACAAAGAATGTTTTCACACCATACTCCATCTAAAAACATGCTAGAGATCTCAGCAGTTAGTGAAAGATAATCAAAGATGCAGACTTTGCAGATAAGCGACAGGGATCTAAATGAAGACGGGGCACTGAGGAAGGCCCTTAGATTCCATTCTCCCAAAAATGCAGCCAAAGGCAAGGAGAACAAATCAGAGTTACAGCAGTTTAAAAACCCTGCCCTGTCAGAAACTCCTACAAGAAACAGCACGGTGGCTGACTGCAGGTTAAAGTGGCCACTGGAAACCACTCAGAATAAGCCTCCCCCACAGGAAAATTGCCTTTCTAATGGCAACAGGAAGAAATGCCAGGCTGGCATCTTCAATAACATACTAGAGAACAGAAAGAAGAGGCCCCTTCGAGTGAAACTCCCAAGCAACAGATAATACCCCAACACTTATCCAGTCATGGCCTGTCAGCTACAGTTTTGGTACTGGCTCATAGGGAGAAATCGATGGCCAAGGCCATACAAGAAGTCTTGAAAGGAAAGCAGGGAAATGCTGCAAGTTCAGCAAGTCTAGGTTTCAGATAAGCTAGGCACTCTGCTCTTTAATTGTCTGAGGGAGAACCCATCCCCTGGACTTATTATTAGAGACTACTCAGTGAGCCAAAGCTACACGTGCTCAAGTCTTGCGACCAAACCAATTGGCCAAATAAAAGCAGTGTTCTGAGAGACTGCCTTCCAGACTATCTGCAAATTTACAGAGTGGAGTATATTTTTTTTGCTTATAGAGTTTGTTAATTGTTGATTAGATCTCTGTTGGAACTACTGTCTCCCTGTTCTGAGAGACTGCTTTCTAATCTATCTGTAAATATACAGAGCTGAGTATATTTTTTTGGCTTTAGAGTTTGTACTGTTAGTTGTTGCTCAAATCTGTGTTGAAACTGTTTTGTCCCACCCACCCTTCCTATTTTTGGCTTGTAGTTTAAATTTGGTGGCTTTTGCAGTTGCCCGCCCCACTGTAGATTTGATATGGGACACTCCCCCAGTCCCATCTCTTTACCACATTCTACCCAATAAACTTTCTGCACTTGCTTTTAGTCTTTTTTAATTTAATTGCATTTTTTTAACTGTTTGGTCTAATATTGCTACATAAGTGTGCTAGCTTGCACTGCATGTGAATCGATTTTACTACTGTTTTTGCTTCTTCTTTTGGCTTTTCCTGGTTAGGGGTCGAAATAGCGGATCATCTGTCCGCTCATGGTTAGTAGTGGAGTTTTACAGTGTCGAGTTGCCAGCCCAGCGCCCAACCTTCCACAGAAGGCAGACATGCACACAGTCACACCTAGGGCCAATTTAGAGTGTCCAATCCACCTACTGCATGTCTTTGGGATGTGGAAGGAAACCGGAGCACCCGGAGGACATGCAGACTCTGCACAGAAGGCACCCCAGCCAAGAATCGAACCAGAGAACCTCTTGCTGTGAGGCAGAAACGCTAACCGCTGCACCACCGCGGCCGCCTTACTACTGTTTTGCTACTTTTCTGTAAAAAAAATAAATAAATAAAAATAACTGTAAGCCTGTTTCCTACCTTTCCTGTAACTAGTGTTCCAGATACAGATTTGCTGCATCCATGACTGTATGTAAGCTTCTGAGCCCCCAAGGCTTTCTGTGTTGGAGGGAAGCCTTCTAGCTTATCAGTGGGAGTGGTAAGCACTAGGTAACTTGTCTAACACATAAGGAGTGGTTCTGGCCCAGAAAAGTACAGTTTTGTACCTACCATAAATGTAGATGTTCGAAGATCCACATTGCTGCAGTCCTTACACTTGGGTATAGCGCTGTCCTCGGTCGGCCCGAATACCAAAGTATATGGCTGACGCCGGTCATGGCGCATTAAACTGACGCCAGGACGTCAGGGTATAAATGCGCATGACCGACGTCATATCCTCAGTCTTTTCTTGCCCCAGATGTCAGAAGACCCTAGACAGGGTAAAATCAAAAAATTACCAAACACTAAACACCCCCACACCCAAACTATGTACAACTTCTAACAATTATCTAATAAAGTACTAACCTAACCACACAACCACCCCTAAACACAGAGGGGACGGAGGGCGGAATTGGACTGCAGCAATGTGGATCTTCGAACATCTACATTTATGGTAGGTACAAAACTGTACTATGTTCTTCATCTCACATTGCTGCAGTCCTTACACTTGGGTAGATTCCCAAAGCAGAGGTAAGGGAGGATGGCAAATCAAATAGAAGCAGGAGCTGTCAAAATGCCCTGTAGAATAGCAGTGGCAAACCCAGCCCTAGATTTAGAGTAGAGAGGAAGGTGGTAGTGCTTAGAGAAAGTATGTACTGAACTCCAAGTAGCTGCCTCCAAAATGTCCTTAGTTGACACTCCCCTTAGAAAGGCTGTAGAGGTGGCAGTAGCCCTAGTGGAATGAGGTCTGATCCCTGTTGGGATCTGCTTGCCATGCTGAGAATAACAAAAAGAAATGCAAAATCCAATCCATTTAGAAAGAGTTTGCTTTGACACAGGCTTGCCCTGAGTACCTAAAGCAAAAGAAACAAACAACTGTTGCGACTGCCTGAAACCCTTAGTCCTATCTAAGTAGTAGCGTAACTGTCTGTGCACGTCCAAAGTATGCAAGATCTTTTCCCCCTTGTTTTGGGGGTCTGCATAAAAGGTAGGTAAATGAATAGACTGGTTTAAAGACACACTTGAGACCACCTTAGGCATAAAGGAAGGGTTAGTGCGTAAAGATACCCTATCCTTATGGAAGATCAAGAAAGGCTCAACAGCCATAAGGGCCTGCAATTCAGAAACCCTTCTTGCAGAGGTAATGGCCAACAAAAAAGCAGTCTTCCATGACAAATATTTTAACTCAGCCGTAGCTGCAGGCTCAAAAGGTGGCAGAGTGAGCTTTTCCAACACATAATTGAGGTCCCAAGCTGGAGTAGGAGCTCTTCGTGGAGGTCTTATGTTCTTTGCCCCTCTGAGGAATTGCTTGAACAAGGAATGAGAAAACAGAGGTGGATCACAGTCATAGTGAGCTGAAATTGCTGCAGCATGAATTTTAATGGAAGAGAAGGACAAACCCTTGTCCAATAGCTCAGTAAGATATAGAAGAGCCACACTTAAATCAGGCTCAGAAACATCCACACCCTTTGCTGTACTCCAAAGCAAAAATCTCTTCCACTTGTCCGCATACACTTTCCTTGTACTAGGTCTCCTAGCTTCCATAATCACATTCAAAACTTGTTGAGGAAGATGAGCCCTGCTATGAGCTAAAACAGGATATGCCATGCTGTGAGATGAAGAGAGTGAAGCTTGACATTGAGTAAATGACCGTCCTTTTGAGACAACAGTTGAGGAATTAAAGGCAGGGGCCACGGTGGTTTCCTTATTAAATTTCTCAGTAGTGGGTACCAATGCTGTCGGGCCAATCTGGAGCTATCAGGATCATTCTTGGTTTGTCCTGGCTTACCTTTAGCAGAACCTTTAGAAGTAGAGGAAGTGGTGGAAAGGCATATACATGAAGATTTTTCCAACTGAAAGAAAGAGCATCCGTTTTCCAAGCTGCCTGGTGTATCCTTTTTGTGCAAAACTTTGGCAGCTGGTGGTTTAGAGGAGAAGCGAACAGATCTATGTCTGGTGTTCCCCATGACACTGTTAATTTCTGAAATACCTGAGGATCCAGTTTCCACTCGTGGGGATCCATGATTTGCCTGCTTAACACATCTGCTAAGGAGTTCTGCACCCCCGGCAGAAACCTTGCCTGAAGATCCAGTTGTAGACTGAGAGCCGTTTCCCATAGAATCATTGCTTGTCTGCATAGAGGGTAAGAATGTGTACCCCTTGCTTGTTGATGTACCACATGACAGTTGTGTTGTCTGTTAGAATCAACACCTGTCCCGGAAGAAGTAATTCCTTGAAAGCTGTTAATGCAAACTGGACTGCTAACATCTCCTTTAGGTTGATATGTAGATGTTGTAGTCTGGCAGGCCACTTGTCCTGTATCCATTTTCCATTGAGATGAGCCCCCCAAGCTTTGTCTGAGGCATCTGTTGTTAGAATCTGACTTGCCTCCGGCCGGGTCACAGAAAGTCCCTTGTTTAGGTGACATTGCTGAGCCCACCACAAGAATTCCTTTTGGATGCAAGGTATTATTGGAATGACAGTGTCCAGATCGTGGCAGTGCTGTGTCCATAGATTCTTGAGATACCATTGTAGCTTCCTCATATGCAGTTTGGCATTGGGAAGCACCAGAATACAAGATGCCATGAACCCTAAGGCTTGAAGGACTGTCCTTGCAGTCAGCCCGGACTGATGTGATAGTTGTTGGAAGTAAAGGGAAAGATTCTTTTGTTTGTCCGGGGTCAAGAAGGCCATCTGGGCTGCTGTATTCAGTCTCACACCCAGAAAGCACATGTCCTGAGAGGGTACTAGACTGGACTTTGTTTCGTTCACAGAATACCCTAGGCATCTTAGCACTGTTATCACATACTTTAAATGCTGTAGAAGTTCGTCCTTGCCCTGAGCCAGAATCAGGCAATCGTCCAAATAAGGGTAGATCTGTATTCCTTTCCGTCTGAAGAAAGCTATCACTGGAGCCAGGACCTTTGTGAATACTCTGGGTGCAGTGGATAAGCCAAAGGGCAATGCAGAGAATTGATAGTGTGAATCTCCAGCTCGAAAACGCAGATACTTCCTGCAGCCTAGAGTGATAGGGACATGAAGGTAAGCCTCTTGGAGATCCAAAGTTACCATCCAGTGATCCTTGCCCAGGAGGGGTAAAAGCTGTTGCAATGTCAGCATCTTGAACTTGGGGATGTCCAGAAAGGTGTTGAGGATAGACAAATCCAGGATTGGTCTCCACGTGTTCCCCTTTTTTGGAACTAGGAATAGGCGAGAGTAAAATCCTAGGCCCCTTTCTGCCATAGGCACCGGTTGTATGGCCCCTATCTGTGTCAATATGGATATTTGTCTGTGAGCTTCCAATTTGTGTTGGGGAATATCTGGCATGCCCTTGAACGGTGGTAAGGTATGGAAATAAAACCTGTAACCGTGGTGAATGATATCCAATACCCATCTGTCTTGGGTAATTAAACTCCAGTTCTCTTTGAAAAGTGTCAGTCTTCCTCCTAAAGGTGCTGCGAGGCGTGAAGGTTCTGGCAGTTGAAAAGGTAGGTCATTGGGTCTGTCTACGAAAGGGCTGACCCCTGCCCTCCCTGAAGACTGTGCAGGTGAGCCCCTGTCCTGGATCTAAAGGAACCCTGAGCTCTGCCCCTAGCACGCCTAGACCTACCCCTAGACTGGGAATCATAAGAAGGGTATGTCCACGCCTTGCTTGGCCAGTTTCTGCTAAACTTTGGTGGTTGAACCTGTAAAAATCTTTAACAGTGTGCATAGATTTAGCTTTGTCCTCCATTTTCTTTAAAACTGCTTCAACAGGCGAACCAAACAACACATCAGATTGTAAAGGGGCATCCAAGATCCTTGACTTAACATGCTCAGCTAAATTCTGATCCGTAACCAGGCGTGCCTGCGAAGGACAGTACCAGTGGCAGCCACCCTGGAAGAGGCCTGTACAGCATCAAAACCACATTGTAAGGAATGCTTACCCACCTGTTCAGACACATGTACCAGATCTTGTAACTCCTTACATTCAATACCTTCTGCCAGAGCATCTACCTTAGACTTTAACTGTGAAAGGAGATAGATTTGATATCTCAGCATGTGGAATTGACAATTTAAAGCCCTCATGGCTAAAGTTGAAGAAGTATACACTTTCTTACCCCATCTGTCTAAAGCTCTTGCTTCTTTGTCCTGAGGAACTGGATTTTTAGCCACAGAAGCCTTAACCCCTTTAGGCCCCTGAGTAACTGTCTCTGGATCTGCCCTAGGGCTTTTAAAAAGATACTTGTGAGCTTCAGGCACCCTATAGTATCTGTCCGGTTTAACAGGAGCGGGAGGTAAAGAATCAGGATTAAGGGAAGCCTCTGCAAAAACATCTTCCACCACAGAAAGAACAGGGGGTATAGCTAAAGGCCTATGCTGAGGTAAAAACAAAAATTCCCTAAGTCTTTTCCTGGAATCAGAGAAATCCTGACCTTCCCATTTAAAATGCTCCCTCATGGCATGGAGAGTCTCTGAGAATGAAAAATCCTCAGGAGGAGAAGCAGAAGGGTGGAGTCATCCACATCAGAATCAGAATAATGAGAAAACTCCTGTAAATCCTCAGTCGAAGACTCAGAAATATCAGAATCCTGTTCAAAATTCCCAAATTCAGGATCCACCCTAGGCCTTTTGTCAGGAGGGGGCATAGAGCCCCTAATCATAGTAATTAAATCTTCAGCCATCTTAAGCATATGTCTCTTGGGCACAGGGCCTGAAGTACTAGGAGGAGCACCTGCTACAGCTGAACCTGGCCTACTCTTGGAAGAAGCCTTTGTAACAGTAGGGGAAGGCCTAACCACCTTAGGCAGAGAGGGGAGAACAGCTACCTGAGAAGCCCCTTCAGCCTGGCCTACCTCCTGTGAAGACACATCCTGTAACAACAAAGTCTCCCCCTGGGACTCTAGGGAAACTTCTGTTTGGGCCTCTGGCACAACCGTGCCCTCTAAAGAACCGACGTCCGGGTCGGCTGGTGCCTCTAACCTAGGCCTAGGTGTTTTGTCCTTGCGCTTCTTGAGAAGCGGGCCGGAGCATCCGGCGGCATTTTGTAATTGCACCGCTTCGAAGACTAACCTAGCGCAGTCTAATCTCCTCTTTATGGTACGTTTGTTAAATCTAGCGCAAGAGGAACACCCAACAACGTCGTGCTCAGGCCCTAAACACGGTATACACAAGCTGTGGTAGTCCCTATGTGGTATCTGTTTCCCGCAAGAAATACAGTTATTTACTTTTTCTGACATCCGGTAAAATACTGAGGCAAGAAAAACCAAAATATTCCCCAACGGGTACTTAGCCAACTTGATTCGGTCTGAAACTCCGGTTTCGGAAAATCTCAGGACGCCAACCTGCACTCGCAAATTTGCTTCTGCATCGGACCACGCGGCAAAAAAGACTGAGGATATGACGTCGGTCATGCGCATTTATACCCTGACGTCCTGGCGTCAGTTTAATGCGCCATGACCGGCGTCAGCCATATACTTTGGTATTCGGGCCGACCGAGGACAGCGCTATACCCAAGTGTAAGGACTGCAGCAATGTGAGATGAAGAACATTTGTAGTTATTGGCCGTTTGGGCAATCTCTTCCATCTCTCAACTTTCTGATTTGAAAGCCTGCATTTGCACTTGTTTCTGTCCTGTAACACTAGTGCAGATACAGATTCTTAGTTTTAGCACTTGAATTTGCTTATTCGTGCTCAGCACTTGTTCAGAACTTGTAAGCACTAAATAAACTACTAATTACTATAGCACTCAATCTTCCTAATTACCTAGAGGAAAACAGTTTTTGTACTTACTTTTCTCACTTGCTTAGAGAAAAACAGCTCCTGTACTCACTTTCCTCATTTATCTAGAGGAAAATATTTTTTTATTCAGGCATGTCCAAGGGTCAGCTCCCAGGGTTCTCTACTGTCTATCTGATGAATCTGGGCATCTTGGGGCAATGTAGAAATTGCCTCATGTACACAGAAAACCCTCTCCTCCTACCACCCAACACTACAACCTGTGAGAGATGCACTTATCTAGCCAAACTGGAGGTAAAACTCTCTCCAACCAAGACTGGACTTAACAGTGATGAGAAGGTAAACATCTGCACCATACCACACATCACATAGTCTCACTAAATCTACACCACCAAAATCCACACATATTAACACAAAAACATTAGTGGAAGCTCTCAATAATAATCTGTCTAAGCAACAGAGACCTCCAAAGCAGAAACGCAAGCAACCTCCATCCCCCAACACAACCCAAATGACACATAGCCCACAGACTCAGTGTGCCACTCAACCACAGCCAATAAGGCAAAACAACGTACCCAACACACTAGTCGTAGGTGACTCTATAGTCAGGCACACTGATGTCCCACTCAGCAGGCTAAACAAGGAGAAAGTTACTGTCAGCTGCCTGTCGGGTGCCAGGATCCACCACATAACCCACGCACTCAGGTCACTGCACAACAAGCACAAATATGACTCTGTCATTGTCCATGTTGGTGTAAACGACCTGAGACGTACCTCCCTGGACTACATGAAGAGAGACATGGAAGAGCTCTCCGATCTTGCAGCCCAGGCAGGTATGACCCTAGCCCAGAGTAGCACTCTGCCATCGCCCAGCATGATACCGCAGTACAAGGACAAAATGACTGACTTCAACAATTGGCTAAGCTTCTAGTTTCATTCTAAAGGGATCCAGTATCTGTCTGCTTGGGATGACATGGTCGACAGACCATGATGCTTTGCCACAGATGACCTGCATCTGTCACCCCTGGGATTCCGGATATTGGCGAAGGCTCTTGCTGCCCCTATAGTGCCTTTTTTAGGCGAGGTTCAAATGACAAATTCACCACATAACAGGAACAGGCAAGCAGAAACTGAGGGTAATGCTACTCAATGCTAGAAGTCTAAATCTCAAAATGCACTCACTTGAGGCACTCCTTAAAATGGAGAACATCAATAACTGTGCAGTGACTGAGACCTGGTTCAAGGCTCCAGACAGCACCCCTGCACTACGAGTCTATAACTCATACCACACTTTTCGGCCATGTAACCTGGACCAAAACACCAAAGGCAGGGGTGTGTGTCCATATTCATTTAGGATATCCACACCTCCAAGCTAGTTGCTCAGCATAATGCATCTGAGGTTATCCAAGTGCAACTAACTCTGGGCAAAACTGTAATCCAAATTGTAGCTTGCTACAGATCCCCCACCATACCCCAGGATTCCCACTCCTCTTTCCTTGATGTACTGGAAAATATTTGGGTTCAACCAAACACTCTAATAATGGGTGACTTCAACTACCCCACCATTAACTGGGAAAACTACTCGTGTACCAACTTCTTAGCTCAACGCTTTCTGAAATTCATAAACTCCAATGCCCTGGATCAACTTATCCACACCCCCACCAGGGGTAACAATATCCTAGACCTAGTCATTACCAACATGAGTGACCGGTGTTCCACATCTGAAGTCAACTCCTCGTTGGTCCAATCCGACCATAAGCTAATCACCCTTGATATCCACATCCGGCCCCCACCCCCCCATTAAGGAAACCACGGTAAAAATTTTCTCCAAAGCCAACTTCATGCTTCTTAAGACAAAAGTGGTGAACTTCATGACACCCATGCAGATGGACAATACAGTTACAACTGCTGAATCCTACACAAAATGCACTCTATAAGCACTTACACAAGTGCATGGATTGTGCTATCCCAAACAGAACCAAGATGCTATCCTCTAAAAAAAGGAAGCCAATCTGGTGGTCCCCTGCCATAAACAAACTGTACAACAGAAGGAAGAAACTGTTGCAAAAGAGAGTAAAATCCCACGAGTGGAGGAGCTCCCAGGTCAGCCTCAGTAAGAAGTTGAGATCCCTTATAAGACCATCCAAAGCTAGCTACGAAAACAAAATCACCACTAATACTAAGGATAACCACAAAGCATTCTATAGCTATGTCAAGAATCTCAGTGGCAACACCCAGATCTGTTCTGAGTTACAGCACAAAGGCACAAAAATTACAGAACCAACTGATATTGCCAACATCCTGGCAGATAGGTTCAGTGCTAACTTTACCCCCCCCCCACACACACACACACACACCCAGGCCCATACCTATACAGGAAGAATGCAGAGTCCCTGTAATTACAACTACACAGGTAAAAGCTGCACTCTCTAAAGCAAAAAACACAGCATCCATGGGACCGGACAACATCCCAGGCTGCGTTTTACACGAAATTCAGAATGAACTGGCTCCCCACTTAAGCACCATGTTCAATAATAGCCTCGTATCAGGCTTTGTGCCCACTGAATGGCGCACAGCAACAGTTATCCCACTCCACAAAAGGGGAGCCACCACTGATCCCGGGAACTATCGACCTATTAGCCTGACGAGCCTGGTCTGCATGGCCATGGAACTCATAAACAAAGACATTGGTAACCTCCAAACTCAGGATCCCACCCAGTTCGGGTTTGTGAAAGGCAGAGCATGCCTTCTGAACCTGATCGACTTCTTTGAGGCAGTCACCAAAGCCGTAGATGAGGGTAAGATGGTTCACACAGCCTATCTTGACCTCACCAAGGCTTTCGACACCATCCCTCATTCTCGTATTATAGTTAAACTCACTAAACTAGGTATAAATCCCTACGTCACAAGATGGGTTGCCAACTGGCTCACTGACAGAACCCACACTGTAAAAGTTGCAGACTCCAAATCTGACCTCAAAGCAGTGACAAGTGGAGTACCACAGGGTTCCGTCCTGGGACCTCTCCTGTTTGGTATCTACCTCTCTGAAGTACAGGCTAACACAGAAGGCCTCTGGCTAACTAAGTTTGCAGAGGACTGCAAACTAGGAGCCATAGTCAAGTCCCCAAAAGATGTGGACATCCTACAGAAGGGCCTTGCCGAGACAGACGCCTGGTGTCAGAGCCATGGCCTCAAGCTCAATGCCAAAAAGTGCAATGTCATCCCCTTTGGCAAAAACTCTGTACCCATTAACTACCACATAGGCGGCAATCTACTTAACACCGAATGTGTGATAAGAAACCTTGGGACCCAAGTGGACAGTAGTCTCTCCTTTGATAGTCACATTGCCACAGTAGTCAGGAAGTCCTTCTATGTGGCACACATCATAAAAGGGTTCTCATCTAGGAAAAAAAAGAGGTCATTGTTCCCCTCTACTCAACACTTATTAGACCCATTAGAGTACAACGCCCCTTTTGGAATTCACCTCACAAGACATCTGCAGCAGCTGGAAAGGCCACAGAAGTACCTCACAAAGAGGATTACTGGCCTCAAACAAATGCCCTACACTGACCGCCTCAAAAAAAAAAAAAAAAAAAAAAAAAAAAAAGCTTTACTCCGTAGCATATCGCCTACTCAGAGGTGATCTCTGCCTAACATATAAAGCTATGTCAAACCCAGAGCTGTGGGACATGCTACACCTAAAGAAATCCCAATCCCTCTGAGCTACACGCTCTAGGGACCTAAACCTTGTTGTCACAATAAACACGACATGCTAGAGGGATAGATCCCTGTCCCAGAGACTTCCCATACTCTGGAATAGGCTACCCATCTATGTCAAGCAAAGTTCTTCATTAGCACTCTTCAAGAAAAATCTTGATGAGTGGATGGGAAATAGGAAATACACCCCGGGGATCACTTCTGTGTCTCTGCTCGACAGTGGCACAGGAAAATAACCTTCTAGGGTGGCGTAAGCCAGGGAACATTGTTGGCTAGTCTTACGTAGGCCCTTGGGCCGATAGCCTAGTACCTACATATGAACCAAAACCTGACAATGTGTGAGACCACAGAGATCGCCAATGATGGTCTGACAGACAACCGTTAATATACCCAGATTCTTCACAGTACAAGTATATAAACCTAGTAAGAAAAAGCGTCTGCCCTTATAAGAAAGGTAAGACCACGTCAACTGATGCAGGTCAGCCCAGCATGCACTCACAGCTATAAACACCCAAGTCTGGTGTTACAAGAAGATAGGAAATTATTTATCCATAATAAAAAAGTGCAAGCTAATCCCCACAATTCAGCATAGCTAGAGAAAACTATAGGTTATGCATAAAGGCAAAGCACAAGCAGGCAAGATCCTGGGGAGGGCACCTACCAGTGTCCCACACCACCTGCAACAATTCATCAAGATACGTCTCATCTGGACATCCAGGACGATGCATCAATCATAGCTTTCAATGTGTGAAAGTTGAGAAACTGTTAAAGCCAGTAAAAGTAATCTATTTTGGCAAAATTCTGTCACTGGCTAGAAATGCAAATGCCTGTATGCTAGCAAAAAAAAAAAAAAAAAAAAAATGAAAAACGAAGTGAAAAACAACCAGAAGAGAAAAAAAAAGCTTTGCTATAGAAAAAAAAAAAAAAAAAAAAACAGACGTTCAGAAAAAACAGTTCAAATTGCAGCTTTTGTACAGGAGATGGTTTCACTTAATGGTAAATGGGACACCAGAAGAATACACAAAATCAAAAATACAAAAAAGCTTGAAAACAGAAGAATCATCAGCGGATAAACTGCAGAGATCAGAGACTGAAATGAAGGAAAAACTGGCTGAACATAGGGCTTCCCAAGAACAAATGTTTTTAAAAATAGACTCATTACGAGACAGAATGCAGAGAAAACCTCAGAATGTTTACTATACCACAGAAACTGGCAAGAGTGGACTGCAAATTTTACGAAAATACAAATAAGTAACTGGACTGGTCTCTACAGCAAGATTTGTTATCTGAGAGGGCAAATCACGAGTATTCTCTAAATCTGTATCTTTATTAATACTTTGATGGCCAATCATACAAGGAGAAAGAACTGCTAATGAAAACTATGGCAAGAGGGAAAACTAAAAATCAGGGAAAAGAGTGATTCACAGTAGAAGAGGCAAGAGAGAAGCATGGTTGTCTCGGTAACCAAAGGATGTCAACAGGCAGAAGAACAGACAGGAAAAAAAGTTTAGTCAACAAAGAGCAAGCCAAAAAGATGAAGAGAATTCTTGTTTTTCTCAGAATATTGAGAATCAAAGATAGAGACTAACTACTCCAGTAAAACCTTTTCCATTACTCCAAATGTTTCAGCAAAAGAAAGAAGCCATAAGAAATATTGGGAGTACTTTGTACTCAAAACAAAAGACCATATTATCAGAGAGAAGCCCAGCAACAAAGTGAATTTGGTTAAAAAGAAAAATTCCACTAGACATAGCTTAGCATGTGAATTGCAGCTCTGCACAAAGTGGGTGAATACGAAAGACTGGAAGTCTATCTATAACTGGTGGGAGAATTGTAAAACATAACCCTTGTTTTAGGTCACTATTGGTCAAGAGAACAATAAATGGACTGAAGTGATTAAGTTCTTAACGACATCTGTCTAAAGGATTCCAGCTGTAAAGTACATGTTAGTTTGTAAAGATGTACTTGCATAGCATGCAGTAAATGATGCTTTAAAATGTGATGTACAGGGAGTTTTATTAGGGGCTGCTGAATATGCTAGTAGCATTAAGGTAAGAAAGTATACTTTCCTAGTTGCAATGTATCCATTACTTCTGCAGTAACTAGATACGACAGGCTTGGAAGAAGCGAGTGAAAGTTAATAAAATATTGTCATCTGTGGTTGGTGGGGGAAGAAGAATATAATGTGCTTGTAAATGTTTCATTTCCCAACCCCCTGCCAAGGGTACAAGAACTTGTCAAGAGGTATAGGATGCATGGCTAGGCTTAAAAAGGCCCTAGTGGTCATTAGCAGTACACACACAAGAACTTATGACTACATTATATGCAGAACTAAAATATAGTGTCGTCCCATATTTTTACAGAGGTAGACTGCCAGAGTAACATTCTTAGTTAAAACTACATATGCTTTTTTTTTTTTTTTTTTTTTTTTTTTTTAAGACACAAGACTTTAAAAAGGCGAGAGAAGAAAGAACATGGAAAGAAACAGGCCATATTTGCAAACTAGCTAGCTGGTGTGTTTTCTCACTAGTGTCTGTTTTGGCTGAAGACTAGCAGCCTGCAGATGTAGGCAATCATGAAAGATCTGAACAGTGTGTTTCAACTGACCTTTTCTGTAGATCTGTGAGGTACAAGATATTTAACTTTTAAAGAAATACTGGAAAATAGTTCAGTGAAAAAAATGTTCGAAATTGAGAGAAGTTTACAGTAATACAAGCAACTTCTTCCCAGCAGAGTTTCCACTTTTCTGCATTAAATTCAACAATGCACATTTTATTTTTAAAGTCAGCTAGAGTACTTTTTTTCTTAAAGCTAAAAATTAATATTGACTGAAGAAATGCAAATTGTTTTTCATATCTAGAAAGGGTACAGAGGTAAGTACAGGCAGCAGACTATGTAAATGGAACACAGAGGTACGTACAGGCAGCAGACTATGTAAATGGAACACAGAGGTACGTACAGGCAGCAGACTATGTAAATGGAACACAGAGGTAAGAACAGGCAGCAGACTATGTAAATGGAACACAGAGGTAAGAACAGGCAGCAGACTATGTAAATGGAACACAGAGGTAAGAACAGGCAGCAGACTATGTAAATGGAACACAGAGGTAAGTACAGGCAGCAGACTATGTAAATG
Source organism: Protopterus annectens (assembly GCF_019279795.1). Lineage (NCBI taxonomy): Eukaryota > Metazoa > Chordata > Ceratodontiformes > Protopteridae > Protopterus > Protopterus annectens. The sequence continues at coordinate 711,680,110 of NC_056736.1, read as the reverse complement.
GAACACAAAGGTAAGAACAGGCAGCAAACTATGTACACATCATGGTTAACTGTAACATAAGCAGAAGTAATACCCTTGGGTTCAGCCATCAATTAGGGCAACTTCACCTATTCTGACAGCTTTTTTTTTTTTTTTTTTTTTTTGGAAAGCGTAGATAATTGTGTGTGTTTTCTGTGAGTTAAAAGGGTAATTTCTTTAAAACCACATTTAGTTTTTTTTTTTTTTTGTTACTTTAGTATTTTTACTCAAATGAAAATTGACTGAGAAACTCTGACAAAAGATTCAAATAAAACAGACAAGAGGAAACTACATACAAGATTAGCCAGCAAAACATTAGTGTGCCCACGTAAAAGTACAGTTTTGTACCTACCATAAATGTAGATGTTCGAGTGTATACCTTGCTGCACTCATCACACTTGGGGTTCTCCTGCCGTCAGGCAGTCCCGCAGTCGGTCCAAAGTCTTTGTCCGGCGTCTGTTGCTGTTGCTTCTTCCCTGACGTCAGTGCGCCAGGGGTATACAAGAGGCATCCAACCCCATTTTCTTCAGTTTTTCTTGCCCCAGATGTCAGGTGCCCCCCCCAAAAGGTGGTCAGTAGATAGTACCAATAATAAAAGTTTACCACAAACAAAACTTCCCTCCAGCTATAAGCAAATACACCACAAAGGTTGTATCAGATTTTAAGGTATTGAAAAGTTTTAGTTAGGTCAGAGGGGATGGAGGGAGGGTAACATGGACTGCAGCAGGGTATACACTCGAACATCTACATTTATGGTAGGTACAAAACTGTACTATGTTCATCATGTTACCCTGCTGCAGTCATCACACTTGGGTAGAATCCCAAAGCTAAGGATGGGAGGTGGAGTCAAACAGGGTTAGAGGAGGCTAGAAGGCCCTGCAGAACTGCAGTGGTGAAGCCAGCTCTAGTCTTAGAGTAAAGTAGTAAGTGATAGTGTTTGAAGGTGTGTACTGAACTCCAAGTTGCAGCTTCCAGAAAATCCTTAGTTGGCACCCCCCTGAGGAAGGCTATAGATGTAGCTGCTGCCCTGGTGGAGTGGGGCCTTATGCTAGCAGGAACTGGTTTTCCATGATGGGTGTAGCAAAAACATATGCAATGTCCTATCCATTTGGAAATGGTCTGTTTTGAGATAGCCTTTCCTTATGATGCTGTAGCACAGGATACAAAAAGCTGGTCAGATTTTCTGAAAACCTTAGTTTTATCCAAGTAGTAACGTAGTTGCCTGTGAATGTCCAAGGAGTGCAGGAGTCTTTCTCCTTTGTTCTGTGGATTTGGGAAGAAGGTGGGTAAATGGATGGTTTGATTTAGAGCCACACTGGATACCACCTTTGTCATAAAGGAGGGGTTAGTTTGTAGAGAAACTCGGTCTTGATGAAAAATGAGGAAAGGCTCTACTGCCATTAGTGCCTGTAGCTCTGAGACTCTTCTGGCTGAAGTAATTGCTAGCAGCAGGGCAGTCTTCCATGATATAAACTTTAAATCAGCTGAGAAAGCTGGCTCAAAAGGTGGCAGCGTAAGTTTTTCCAGAACAAAATTGAGGTCCCAAGTTGGTGTTGGCGCTCTCCTGGGAGGCCTAATGTTTTTGGCCCCTCTGAGGTACTGCCTTAGGAGTGGATGTGAAAATAAGGGAGGACCCGTGTTGTAGTGAGCTGAAATAGCTGAGGCGTGGAGTTTAATAGATGAAAAAGAAAGTCCTTTGTGTAACAACTCAATTAAAAATTGTAGAATCTGAGGTATGTCCGGCTGAAGGGTATTTTGACCTTTAGCTTGGTTCCAGGCGTAAAATCTTTTCCATTTGTCTGAGTAGGCTTTCCTGGTGCTGGGCCTCCTGGCCTCCAGAATGACATCCATAACAGCTTGTGAAAGAGGAGCTGGCTGGTTGCTTAGGTGATTTGCCATGCAGCCAAATTTAAGGCTTTGAGCTGGCTGTGTAGAATCCGACTGTCTTGCTGTGTGAGCAGATGAGGAATTTGTGGTAAAATCCATGGTGGGCCCTGGGCCATGTTCCTTAGTAGTGGGTACCAGTGCTGGCGTGGCCAGTCTGGGGCAATGAGTATCATTCGGGGTCTCTCCATCCTGACTATCAGCAGCACCTTTGTGAGAAGGGGCAATGGAAGAAAGGCATATACTGTCAGCATTTTCCAACTGAATGAGAGTGCGTCCACTTTCCAAGTGATGGTGAAATGTCCTTGTGCAAAATTTTGATAGCTGATAGACCCGTTTGCCAACCCCCAAAACTATGTCTGGGCACCCCCATTTCTGAGTTATCATTGCAAATACTTGCGGATCCAGTTTCCACTCGTGGGGATCCATGATGTTTCTGCTTAGGTCATCTGCCAATGTGTTCTTTTTTCCCGGCAGGAATTGAGCTTGTAATTGAACTTGGTAAGCCAGTGCTGTGTTCCACAAGGTCATTGCTTGCCTGCATAGAGGGGTAGGAGTGTGTACAACCTTGCTTGTTTATGTACCACATTACTGTGGTGTTGTCTGTCCTTATTATAAGCTGTCCTGGATGTAAGAGGTCCTTGAAGGCTGTCAGAGCATTCTGTACAGCTAGCATTTCTTTTTGATTGATGTGCAGATTCCTTTGATCTGCAGTCCATATGCCTTGAACGCACCGTCCTTGCTTTATACCCCTGACTACCTTACGTCATGGAAGATGGGGACAGCAACCAACGCAGGACCCAAGACTTTGTTAATCAGGCCTTTTAAGGGCTACTGCAAGCAGATAACCCAAATGTGATGACTGCAACAGTGAAACACAAAGAACATCACATGTTCATTGTAGACACAGACAAATGCTTTTTCTTCATTCTACAAGACTCTGCAAAGAAAAGAAATTGTTCAAGTTACTGTACCCTGTATTACTTGAAGCCGTCTATCTACTTGGATTAAGAACTTAACAGAGACCCTGGACTGGTACAAGATGAGCTTGCAAAAAAATGAAGGCAGGAGAATGTCAAAGGAGTGATTTTCTGAAGTCCAGTCTGGTTTTCTAAGGGAAAATGATGAAGGAAGCAAAGACAAAACAGTTTAAAAAGTGGAAGACTCTATAAAAACAATGCACTGGGAATACTGAATGAAGGCAAATGATAAAATGTTTGCACTGAAAAGGATGGGATATAATCAAAATGTGAATTGCCTTCTGAAGGTCTCCTTAAAAAAATACAAAAAATCAGAAAGTGTTCCACAGAAAATAAAATAACTTATTTATATTAAGAAGTTAACATATAATAATTAAAGTCTATCTAAATGGGTGTCAATTTAGAAGGGAGAGCTAGCAAAGTCAGTGACTGATGAAGGAAAGGGGGAAACAAATATGTAACAGAAGCCAACAGTACTGTATTAAAGTTAACTCTGGTAAGGTATGCACTACGTCTAAGAATGTATGCAAAATTAAGATGATGAGCTTATTGACTGAAAGTACACTAGGCAGAATGATTAATAAATAAAGCACTGGAAACTCTTGACCAAGGAAAACTGGTAAAATTAAGGAGATTATTTGGCATAATTAAAATTTTAAAACAAGCATAGTGGAAAGGTTTTAAAACAATTCAGATCAGTAACTATCTGTGTGAGAATAACATTTCATCTTGTTCCTGACTTATCTTGTGGTCTTAGAATAGTTTGCCTTCCATGACAAGCTCTGCTAGACTGTAAATCAGGTAGAGTCATCTTATCTAGATAATAAAGCTTGACATCTTAAAAATATCTACAGCATCTGAATATTTACTGAATTACCAGCAACACAAGTAAGAGGGACAGCTTCAAAAATTAAATGCTACAGACAAAGGAACCAAACACATAAGGGATTTATAATAGCTGTCATTTTGCCCAAAATAATTTGAATGATAACGTACTGAAATAAGTTTTACACGGCTACTTCTACACATCAGCTCTATGGCTTTGCAAAAATACATCCATAGTCAAGATGCTGTTTACTGGGAAAAGGAAAGGAACTGTATTTTTCTAATAGTTCAGGTTCGGTTGAAGCAATACAGTTATATATACATATATACACACACGCACACATATATATATATATATATACACACACACACACACACACATTTTATATATATATATATATATATATATACACACACACACATATAGATATATATATATATATATATATATATATATATATACACACACACACACACACACACACAAAAGTTATTAAATATTGGCACTAAAGTAATAAAAATGGACTATGAAGGACCAATATGTAAACAGAAAAACAAAGAATACGAGTAAAACAAAATACAATATTTACTATATGACAATCAAACACATTGGTTTGGACTACAAATGGGCTTAACGATGAAACAGGAGAATGTTCTAACCTATACTTACAATAGGGATTGTGATAGAATTCAGAAAGAATTATGGAAAAAGAAGGAGCAGGAGATGCGCTTGGCTATTGCTTTTCAACAATATTTTCTGAGTGTGAATGCATCTTTCACTTGGAAAGACAGGAATGGCTGTTTACCAAAAGAAGGGAGAGGTCCTCCTTGACCCGGGGTCATACAGACCCATTTTGTTTCTGAATCATGACTTCGGAGTGTTTATAATGATTCTGGCAAAAAGAATAGTAAAAGTATTCCAAAAATATTACACTAGGATCAGTATGGATTACAAAATGTATGCAAACCTTTCGACAACATTAACACAGCCATTACGACTGGAAAGTATGCACTGAGCAAGAATACAGCAACAATATGTTTGGAAGCTGAAGTAGCATTTGACACAGTGAGTTGAAAGAATTTATGAAGAAACCCTTGAGGCATTTGGGTTTCCACAAACATGGCAACATACACAAAGGAGCTCAAAATACAGTGGAGTGAAGTGTTGAGCTGTCTAAAGCATTTAACCTTTGAAGATGGACTATGAGTGGGTGCCTATTTACCACTGCTCTTTGCTTTACATTAAGAACTATTAACCATGGACACAAGGCAAACATAACTGGATATAAATGGAGAAATACTAATACGAAAAAGACATTTGCAGTGAATAATAATGTATTCACAATACAAAAATTATATTTGATAAAATATAATCTTACAGCTATATATAAAACAAAACAAAGGCTATAGTAATTAACTATGCCCATGACTTGGTAAAGTACCTTGTCTTTTTGTGGGATCACAATACTTCTGGAAGTACGTTCAGGTAGCTAAGCAGAGGATAACCCAAAGGTTATGAATACTGCAACATGGAGGAGGAGGACATCCATAGTTATGGTAAGATTTTACACAACTATTCTTTCCCCCTTGGGATCATAATTCTTTGCTAGAAAAGCACTCACTTCCTCCGGAACCAGCATCTTCCACGTCTCTAAAATTCTGTACTTGGAAAACTACCCTCCTCTTGGCTGTCACCTCTGCTAAGAGTTTCTGAGTTGCAAGCTCTCAGGACTATTCCCCCTTTTCTTACTTTTCACAAGGACAGGGTGAGACTCTGGGCTAATCCATCCTTCATGCCTAAGGCAGTGAACAGGCTGTCCTTGAATCAGGCTTCTTCATCCTCTCACTTTTGTTTCCCAATCCACAAAAAAGAAGAGAAAGGATCTTACATCCACTGGACATTCCCAAGCAATTAAAATTTTATCTGGACAAAACTATATCCTTTAGAAAGACTGACCAGCTATGTGTATCAGGAAACTGGGCCAGACAGTCTTCCAACAGACTACTGCATCTTGGACTTCTAAGGCTATTTGTTTCTGCTACTCAAACTGTGGGAAGACCTTGCTCTCCTGCCCTAAAGCACATTCCACTAGGGCAGTGGCTTCCTCAGCAGCACTACGCAAAGGAGTAGACTTCAGGTCTACCTTAGAAGCTGCCACTTGGTCCTGCGTACATTCCTTTACCAAATACTACAAAATCGAGGCTATCTCCATGTCCGGGTTGGGAAGAGATGATAAAAGGAGAAATTATACAATGGGATGAAGCCAGACAATTTTTTGGGTTAATCGAACTAAGATCAACATGCATTTACAGGTCTCACATTGGAGTTTAAAGAAAACAAGAGGGTGAGGGTAATGTTAAAGCAGAAAAAGAAGATTTTACAGTAGAGCCAAAACAGAAATGGCAGACAAGGAGAGCAAGTACAACATATAAATCAAGAATACATTTGAGAAGAGACAGTACAGTATGAAGGTAAAAACAGCACCACGTGAATGACTTAATAAAGACATTACAGATGATTAGTGGAGGGAAATGGTTACGCAATTTAGAATTTTTGCATGGAAATGTTTGCCCTAACATTTCTATACCTCAATGAGACTTGAAAAGTGTTCTTGCGAACAAGAGGCTTATGTTGACTGTGTGATGTTTCAGAAACAGGTCCTTAGGAGCATATATTTTGGGAATGCATCGTGTTGCTTTATTACCAGAATGGCAGTAAGCCAAGTCTTATACTTGGAAGATAATTTAATCAGAGTGGGATTTTTTTTTTTTTTTGCTGTTGAGCTGGTATAAAATAACATTCACTATAAAAACACTTTCATCTCTTTAGTGTTAATAATGGCTAAGAAGGCTATAACTAGAAATAAACAAAGACAAAAGCTAATAAAGGACAAAGATGAATACAGACATTAAAAATACAGAATGGACAACTTTTAGCAGATTTTGGACATTAGAAACAGAACTCCATCGCAAAAAAGGTTGTAGGAGATGCAATTTCAGTTTGAAAAGGATACTGACACAGAGCACAGTACCCAAGACATAGATCTGTTAATAAAGGAGACTCCAATACAAGCAGCAACAAGCACAACAGAACAAAGCACAAATCACCAGGCTAAGTATCCAAGATTTATTCCAATAAAATCTCTAGCACTTCGGCTCACAGCCTTCAAGGAGTAAAACAGTACATAACTACATTAAATCACATTACTCAATTAACACTAATTAAATAATTAAAAAAAACTCCACCTTATTAAATAAGAAATTTCCAGTTGCACTCTATATTCAATCCATGGGAAATTAAAGTGCTATATTTCAGTATAAAAAATTGACTCTATATAAAAAGTCTATCTTTTATATTCACATTACCACACTGGCTAACATGCATTTGTTCCAACACCATAACTTACAACCCAGCTTCACTACCACAATATACCTTGAAGTGCACTGCAATAGGGCTCTCAACCCAGTCCCTTTTAATATCTCTTGAAGTCTTGTTTTGAACGCTCTTTGACTATCTATCTCCTATATAAAATTTGTTGCATAGATATTTAATGCATAAATTATCCCTTCTATATCACAGCTATACTTACATTTCACTACAGACTTCTTTCCATTGATTTTACCAAAACTTTTCACTACAAATTTACAGCTTGATCATCTTATAGGTTCATAGGTAGGTAGTAGGTTATTGGCCCTAGGACCTATATAAGCCTAGCCAAAAAGATACCCTGGCTTTCGCCACACAAGAAAATTATTTTCCTGTGACCCTGTAGAGCAAAGCCACAGAGATGATCCCCGGGGTGAATTTCCTATTTCCCATCCAATCATCAAGATTTTTCTTGAAGAGTGCTAATGATGAGCTTTGTTTTATACAGATATGTAGTTTGTTTGAGTATGGGAAGTCTCTGGGACAGGAATCTATCCCTCCAGGATGTTCTGTTTATTGTAGTGACATGGTTTAGGTCCCTAGAGCATGTAGCTCGGAGGGACTGGGATTTCTTTAAGTGGAGCATATCCAACAGCTCTGGGTTTCACACAGCTTTGTATGATGGGCAGAGATTGCCTCAGAGTAGGCGATATGCGATAGAGTAGCGCTGGAGTTTTTTCGGACTGTCTGCATAGGGCATCTGAGGCTGGTAATCCTCTTTGTGAGGCATTTCTGCAGCCTTTCCAGTTGTTGTAGATGTCTTGTGAGGTACATACTAAAAGGGGCGTTGTACTCCTTAATGGGTCTAATGAGTGATGAGTAGAGGGGAACAATGACCTCTTTTTTCCGGGATGAGAAACCTTTTGTGATGAGGTGTGCCATGTAGCAGGATTTCCTAACTACTGTAGCAATGTGATTATCAAAGGAGAGACTACAGTCCACCTGTGTCCCAAGGTCTCTTACGACACTTTTGGTGTTAAGTAGACTACCACCTATGTGGTAGCTCATGGGTACAGAGTTTTTACCAAAGGGGATGACAATGCACTTTTTGGCATTGAGCTTGAGGCTATGGCTTTGACACCGGGCATCTGTCTCAGTGAGGCCCTTTTGTAGGAAGTCCACATCGTTAGGAGTTTCGATTATGGCTCCTAGTTTGCAGTCATCTGCGAACTTTGTTACCCAAAGACCTTCTGTGTTAGCCTGTACTTCAGAGAAGTAGATACCAAACAGGAGAGGACACAGGACTGAACCATGTGGTACTCCACTTGTCTGAAGTCAGATTTGGAGTCTGTTACTTTCACAGTGTGGGTTTTGTCAGTGAGTCAAGTTGGCCACCCATCTTGTGACGTAGGGATTTATACCTAGTTTAGTGAGTTTATCTATAATTCCAGAGTGGGGGATGATGTCAAAAGCCTTGGCGAGATCAAGATAGGCTGTGTGAGTGAACCACCTTACCCTCATCTACAGCTTTGGTGACTGCTTCAAAAGAAGTCTATCAGGTTTAGGAGACATGATCTGCCTTTTACAAACCTGAACTGAGTGGGGACCAAAGTGTGGAGATAATCAATGACTTTGTTTATAAGTTCCATGATGATACGTTCCATAACCTTGCAGACCAGGCTCGTTAGGCTAATGGGGCGTTAGTTCCTGTGGTCCATGGTGACTCCCCCTTTGTGGAGTGGGAAAACTGTCGCTATGCGCCATTCAGTGGGCACAAAGCCTGAGGTGAGGCTACGATTAAACATGGTGCTTAGGTGGGGTGCCAGTTCATGCAGCCTGGGATGTTCTCAGGTCCCATGGATGCAGTGTTCTTGGCTTTGGAGAGTGTGGTTATAATTACAGGAAAGTACAGTTGTGTACACTTACTATAAATGTAGATGTTAGAGTGTATTCACTGCTGCAGTCATCACATTTGGGTTATCTGCCTGCAGGTAGCCCTCAGCCGGCCTGAATACCAGAGTCTTGGAATTTCTGGGTCGGATGCTGTCAATTCTTCCATGACGTCAGGTCAGAGGTATAAAACATGCAGCAGATGCCATTACATCAGTTTTTCTTGCCCCAGATGTCAGGCGCCCCCAAAACAGGAAGCAATTATATGGTGTGGAACACCCCCAGCAAAAAGCAAACACACATAGACTAAGATAGGCCAAACCAAAAAAGGATAGGTGAAAGCAAAAACAATCAGGGGGCTGGAGGGAGGGTAACCAGGACTGCAACAGTGAATACACTCGAACATCTACATTTATGGTAAGTGTACACAACTGTACTAAGTTCTTCGCATTTCACTGTTGCAGTCATCACATTTGGGTTGATTCCCAAAGCTAAGGAACGGTGGCGGTAGATTAAGAAGCATTAGGACTGGCAATCAGGACCTGTAAGTCTGCTGAGGCAAATCCAGCTCTGGATTTAGAAAATACAGGCAAGTGATAATGCTTGGGGAAAGTATGTACAGAGCTCCAGATTGCAGCTTCCAGGATGCCCCTGGTAGGGACTCCTCTGAGAAATGCAGTAGAGGTAGATGTAGCCCTAGTGGAATGTGTTATTATCCCCTGTGAGGTAGGTTTTCCATGCAGAAATGGATGCAGTGTGTTATCCATTTAGATATGGTTTGCTTTGAAATGGCCTTCCCCTCTGCCCCTGCAGCAAAGCTGACTGACAGCTGGTCAGATTTTCTGAGAGGCTTAGTCCTGTCCAAATATAATCCAAGCTGTCTGTGCACATCTAGAGAATGCAGTATCCTTTCCCCTTTAATTCTGAGGATAAGGGAAAAAATAGGCAAATGAATGGACTGGTTTAAAGCCACACAGACACCACCTTGGTCATAAAAGATGGGTTAGTCCTGAGGGAAACCCTGTCTGCACGAAAGATAATGAAGGGTTCCACTGCCATAAGGGCCTGCAGTTCAGACACTCTCCTTGCTGTAGTGATGGCTAGAAATAAAGCTGTTTTCCATGAGAGGAATTTCAGCTCAGCTGTAGCAGCCAGCTCAAAGGGGGGAAGTGTAAGTTTTTCCAAAAATAGAAGTTATGTACTCACCATAACGTTCCATCTGAGTAGGTGTATTCATTTGTCTGCAACCTGTGGGTTATGGATCCGATATCGGATCCGAACCGGCATAGTTTTCCAGCTATGGATCCAAGCTCTCAGCTCCTCCCCTCACCCATAATGCCCTGCTCTACCCTCATGACCTCAGATCGAGTTTGCCAAAGCAACAATACCCTCAAAAGGGTAACACGGAATATGCAGGAAACTGAAAGGCCAGGGGGATAGGAGGGCGGGATGGTTGCAGACAAATGAATACACCTACTCAGATGGAACGTTATGGTGAGTACATAACTTCTATATCTGAAGTAGGATATTCATTGTCTGCAACCTGTGGACAGAGTCCCCAGCTACCTGAATCTTGGGCCATCATGGAAGGATATTCCGAGCACCGTGAGCCAAAGGATGCTCTACCCTAGATGCAAGATCCAACTTATAGTGAGAAATAAATGTATGAGATGAAGCCCGTGGCTGCTGCACAAATATCATCTAGAGGAATCCTAGCCTTGAAGGCTGCCGAGGTAGAAACTGACCGGGTTGAATGGGCATGAATACCCCCCGGTGCGGGCCTTCCTGACGCTTGATAAGCCAATAAAATGCACTGTGAAATCCAGCGGGACAGAGAAACTTTAGAAATTGGCTTGCCCAAATTGAATTTTGCAAAGGAAATAAACAGCTGGTCGGATTGCCTATGACCAGCTGTCCTGTTGAGATAAAATCTTAGTTGCCTGTGAACATCTAGTGAGTGTAACTTATATTCACCTTTGTTTTCATACTTAGGGAAGAAAACAGGGAGGTTAATGGATTGATTGATGTTTGCTTCAGAAGCGATTTTAGGAAGGAAGGACGGGTTGGTCCTGAGGGAGACACGGTCCGGATGAAAAACCAAGTAAGGAGGTTTAGCTGATAAAGCTTGAAGTTCAGAAACTCTCTTGGCTGATGTAATGGCTACCAAAAAAGCTGTCTTGTAGGACAAGAATTTGAGATCCACCGTAGCCGCGGGCTCTACTACTTTCACACAAAAATTATTAAAGAAAGAAAAAATTGTCTATTTTTCAACAAGAAAAAGTCTACTTAGCTGAGAGCTATGTATCCACATCTAGTCACCAGCGCGGCAAACAAGATCTGGGGTCATGAGGGTAGAGCAGGGCATTATGGGTGAGGGGAGGAGCTGAGAGCTTGGATCCATAGCTGGAAAACTATGCCGGTTCGGATCCGATATCGGATCCATAACCCACAGGTTGCAGACAAATGAATATCCTACTTCAGATCAAAAGTTAAGGTCCCAGGCTGAAGTGGGAGCTCTCCTGGGGGGGGGGTCTTAAATTTGTGGCCCCTCTAAGGAACCGTTTTACCAGAGGATGAGAGAAGAGGGGTGGCTCAGTATTATAATGAGCTGAGATGGCAGAGACACAAGTCTTAATTGAAGAGAAGGATAGACCCTTGTGGAGCATTTCTGTTAAGTAATTTAGTATATGAGGTAAGTTGGGCACAGTTGTGCCTATCCCTTGAGAAGGGCTCCAAGAACATTATCTTTTCCACTTTTCTGAACAGGATTTCCTAGTACTAGGCCTCCTTGCCTCGAGAATAACATCCAGCACCTGCTTACTGAGGGTTGCTAGAGGCGAGTTCATGGGATTACCCAGGTTGCAAGGTTCAAGGTCTGAAGCTGAGGGTGCAGAATTTGGCCCCCCTGCTAGGATAGCAGGGAAGGGGTCTGAGGCAGGTGCCATGGTTGTAGCACTATCAGACTGTGCAAAAGAAGATACCGGTGCTGGCGTGGCCAGTCGGGTGCAATCAAGATTGTCCATGGCTTGTCCTGTTTGATCTTTAGTATAACCTGCTTGAGGAGAGGCAGAGGGAGAAAGGCATAGACTGTGAGGCTTTCCCAGGAAAAGGACAGGGCATCCACCTTCCGAGCTTGGCTGCGGGGAGTCCTGGTGCAGTATCTGTTCAATTGATAGTTCTGAGGGAAAGCAAACAGGTCCACCTCTGGTGTTCTCCATCTCTTCCCCAAAAGCTTGAATATTTTGGGTTCCAGTTTCTATTCATGTGGTCCAGGAGATTTCTGCTTAGGTAGTCTGCTAGTAATTTAGTTTGCCTGGCAGGAATTGAGCTTGCAGGTGTACTTGGTTGCTCAAGACACAGAGCCATGGCTAGTCTGCAGAGTCGGTAGGAATGTGTTCCCGCCCTGCTTGTTTATGTACAACATAACTGTGGTGTTGTCCGTCTTTACCAATAGTTGTCCTAGAAGAATAAGGCCTTTGAAGGATGTCAGAGCATTTTGTACAGCTAACATTTCTTTTTGATTGATATGCAGGTGCATCTGCTTTGGGTTCCATTTGCCCTGAATGCACTGCGCTGCCATACGAGCCCCCCATGCATAGTCTGATGCGTTTGTCAGAGTTTGGGTGGCAGGGGATAGAGTGAAAGCGAGTCCCTTGTTGTGGTTGCAGGCCTCTGCCCACCAAAGGAACTCTGCCCTTAGACACGGAATTATAGGAATTATCGTTTCCACGTCCTGAGAATGTTGACACCATAGACTTTTTAGATACCACTGCAGTTTCCTCATATGCAGTCTTGCATATGGAATTAACAGACTGCAAGAGGCCATGAACCCCAGAGCTTGTAGTATTTTCCTTGCAGATAGCTGGGTTTCTGTGGCCAGAAGGTTGAAGTAAGTGGTCAAATAAATTTGTTTCGCTGGAGTAAGGAATGCCATCTGGGAAGTTGTGTTCAAGCTTGCTCCCAGGAATACAATCTGTTGGCAGGGTACTAGGTGTGATTTTTTGCTGATGGTGTACCCCAGTGAAGTTAGAAGTCTCTTTACAAATGCCAGGTGCTGTAGTAGCAAATCCTGACTTTCCGCCTGAATCAGGCAATCGTCCAAGTATGGGTAAATCTGAATATTTCTCTGCCTGCAAAAAGCAATGGCTGGAGCTAGGTACTTTGTGAACACCTTGGGCGCAGTAGGTAAGCCAAAGGAAAGTGTAGAGAACAGACAGTGCATAGAGCCTGCCCTGAAGCGAAAGTATTTCCTGCAAGATTCCCTTATGGGGGTGTGCAGGTAAACTTCTTTAAGTCCAGGGTTGCCAACCAGGCATCCTTGGTTAGCACAGGAAGTAGCTGTTGGAGAGTTAGCATTATGAATTTTGGAACCAGCAGAAAGGTGTTGAGGATAGATAAATCCAGGATAGGACGTCAAGAGTTTTCTTTTCTTGGAACTAGGAATAATCTTGAATAAAAGCCTAGTCCCCTTTGTTATGTCGGGACAGACTAAACAGCCTTGATGTTGAGGAGAGAAAGTACTTGCTTTTGGGCCTCCGCCCATTGGTTTGGGGAGGAAGTCTGGCTATCCACTTGGGTTTGGGAGTGAATGGAAATGGAATCTGTGTCCTAGGGAGACCATGTTTAAAACCCATTTGTCTTGGGTAATGTATTCCCAGTTTTTTTGCATGCAGGGTGAGTTTTCCTCCTAAAGGTGCAAGGCTTGGGGGAGTTGAGGATAAGTCATTGAGAAAGTTTACCATAGGGGGTTGGCTTACTACTTCCGGTTTTGGACATGGGGGGCACCCCACTGCTTAGATCTGTGCATAACCTGAGGCTGAAGTCTTTAGGGTCTGCTGCCCCTGGGTTTGGACTGAGAAGGCCTGGAAGGGACTGGAAAGGACCAGTTCTTTGAAGGCCAATGCCTACTGAATCGAGGTGGCTGTACTTGTAAGAAATCTTTAACAGTTTGCATAGAGTTAGCTTTCTCCTCCATCCTTTTGAGAACTTCTGCTTTATTGCTAAAAAGGCGCTCTTGGTTTAAGGGTTCATCCAGTTATTTAGCTTTGACATGATCTGGCAAGTTTTGTTCCTTAAGTCAAGCATGTGTTCCAAGAACAGACCCAGTGACAGCAGCCCTACAAGATGCTTCTAAAGAAGCAAAACCGCACTGCAAAGTATGTTTACCAACTTGGTCAGCAGAATGCATTAACTCCTGTAAATCATTGTGTTCAGCACAATCAGGAATCAACATCATTTTCTGTTTAATTAGCCCCATAATGTGCTGTTGACACTAACATGAAACTGGCAATTTAAAGCCCTAATTGCCAGAGTAGCAAAGGTGTATACCTTCTTACCCCATCTATCCAAAGCCCTAGAATCCCTGTCAGAAGGGGTAGGATTCTTGGCAGAAGTAGCTTTAATGTCTTTAGCTCCTTGAGAAATGGTTTCTGGATTCGCAGTAGGATTTTTGAAAAGGAATTTGTGAGTGTCAGGTACTCTATAGTATCTGTCAGGTTTCCTGGGAGCAGGGGGCAAAGTATCCAGGGTAAGGCTGGATTCCAAGAAGACATCTACAATATCCAGAATAGGAGGGATAGCTAGAGGCCTGTGCTGAGGCAGGTTTAAACATTCCTCGAGTCTCTTTTTGGAATGGGAGTAGTCCTGGCTTTCCCAGCGGAAATGCTCCCCAAGGGTATGCAGGGTTTCACCAAAAGAAAAATCTTCCGAAGGGGAAGCAGAGGGAATTGAGTCCTCTGCATCAGAATCCTCATAGGTAGATAAGGGTATGTCCTGGTAGTCAGAAGGAACAGAGATATCAGATTCCTGATCAGAAGAATCAGAAGGAAAATCAGTTCTAGGTCTCTCTGAGGGGGGAAGGCTGGCTTCCCCCAATCAAGGTAATAAAGGTCTTCAGCCATTCTAATCATTTGTTTTTGAGGCCCATGGGCCCGAGAATGCGCTTTGGTCGTCTGTTTCCTAGGCGTAGTGTGAACTTTAGGCCTGGGAAATTTGGTATTTTTGGCTTGAAACGAAGTCATCGGTTTAATATGAAAATCAGTAGGCCTGAATACACCCTCAAAAGCCGGTACCTGCACAGCAGCTCCAGACCCATCCAAGGTAGAGACATCCGCAGGTTCCATAGTCGAAGATGCATCTCGCGGTATACCCGACTCCGAATGGGTCTCAGCAGAGGCCTGCGAATCTGTAGAAGGCAGGTACCAGGGGCTGCGAAAAGCACCTAAGTACCGGCGGACTGGCAACTAGCTTTACGGTGGCGTTGTTGGCAGTTTTGGACCTATGCGGTCTGTCTCGGTCTTTATCTTTTTTTGGAAAATCAGTAGTCAGAAGGCTTCAGACATCATTTCGGAGTACGGAAATCAAGAGCGAAAGTATTTAGCTACAAAAATTGCCTGATGGATAGTTCGGGCGTTGAACAAGGCACAAAACCGACAGAGAGGGACGTCGTAGTCTGGGCCTAAACAGGTGATGCAGTAAGAATGAAAATCTCTACGAGGTATTTGCTTTCCACAGGCAAGACCATTATTAATTTTTTCTGACATTGGCTAGAGCAAGAAAAAAGGATCCCCAATGGGGTACTTATCTTTTAGTAAACTTGAGGTCTGAAACTCGAAATCGAAAATTTCAGGAGTCGACCGACCAGCACTTGTGAACTACTCCATACTGCACAACTTACGTAACCTTAGGAGCTCACTATACGGCAAAGCTTTTATAGTATGTGGTGGATGGCAACTCAACCCATGCAAGTATGGGGTGCCATCTTCAAATTTTCTATGCACTACCATCCTTATTTTCCCATCAACAGTAGCATCAAGCAAAGCATTTAAGGATGGCACCTTTATTCCACTCTTAAGCTGTCAAAGTCTAAATTAAACATGTTTAGCTGTACATTATCTACAAAATTAGCTACCAACTCTTGTCCCCCTTTAGCAATAAATATTAAATCTGTGTATCTGTAACATCTCACTACATGGTTTTAATAAAAATCAGTTACACAGATGTATTAATTTTCCACACAAAAAAAAATAGGTTGCATGAGATGCAATTTGAGCTCAAAAAAGGACACAGAGTATAGTACCCAAGATATAGATCAATTTAATAAAAGCAGACTCCAATACAAATTGAGAAGTCACAGATCCAGTTGACAAGACTTGTAGTATTGTGAAAATAGAACAAAACAGTCACTAATTAATTCCCAATCTCAAATTAGGTTGTAAATATTAATTTGTACAATTAACGGTCTTTGTTTAATGAACAATGTTAAGACTGGACAGAATAGCTGATGTGACAGATCTGCATGCTTAACAGTGGCAAGTTACTGATAACTTGAGTGTAAGCACCGACTGTCTGACACAAGACTGCTTTACTAGTATTGTGTAAACATGCAATTACAAAACGATTGCACCAGCCAGAGCCGAAACAAGTGCACCATAAATGGGGATTACATAACGTCAAATTGAAAAATGTTACAATAAAAGTATTCACATTATTCAAAAAGCATGAGGTTTGACAAAAAAGTATTTCAGGATGGCCATTCAGCTGAAAGCCAGGCACAAAGGAAAAGAGGAGTAATACTAAATGTGGGAGCGTCACTAATGGAGTCAGAAGAGTTAAAAATGAACAACTGTAGATTTGTGCTAACAAGTTCTTAATGGTGAAGGGTTACACTGGCACATTACAGAGATGACTATAGGTTTGGGAGAACTACACTTTCAGCAGGAATACTTACGGGCGATTTACCATCAAGCAGATCTTTTGTACTGGACAAATCCTTACATGAACAGTCTTTCTGTAATATAAAATAAATGGAGATAAAATCAAAAGCTATAATGGAAAAGTATGCTTCCCGACAAGAACTGATTCAGCAATGACGGAGACGCAAATAATAGTACTTGGGTTTGGGGATTAAAAAGGATTTGGTTATAGTAATTAAGGTTATGTGGGAAGAGACTAAACAGAAGTTAGTACAGAAACTACAAAAAAATGGAAGTGATTGATTAGGTATATAGTAAATACAGCTTTAACCCATTTAGTCACATTCAGGTCAAGCATGTTTTTAGCAAATGCAGAACATGTTGCAAGATGACAATTATAAAGAGTTTAACAAGTTTATTTGGGTGAGGAAGAGGGCAAGAGTTAAACTGGATACATTACCCACAAAAAGCTGAGAAATACCTGGAAATGGAAAGTACAGTTTTGTACCTACCATAAATGTAGATGTCCGAACTGGATAGCATCTGCAGTCATAACAACTGGGTTGTCCTGTCGTCAGGCAGCCCTTCAGTCGGCCGGATTCCAAAGTCCGGGTCCGGCTTCGGCTGATGTCGCACTTCACCCGACGTCATCTCTGTTGGTCTTCGGGTATAAAAGCATCAGCCGACGCCATTTTCCTCAGTGTTTCTTGCCCCAGATGCCAGTAGCCCTCTTGAAGGCTAAAATTTGGATAGATGCCAATGTTTCCAAACAGATAGAGGTAAACACAAAAATAAGCATGTATGTACATATATACCAACAAATACACCATAAAAGACTCCCCCCCCACCAGCTAGCTATTAGGAGGGTAAACACCCTAGGAGTACCACAGAGGGGAAGGAGGGAGGGTAATCCTGACTGCAGATGCTATCCAGTTCGGACATCTACATTTATGGTAGGTACAAAACTGTACTATGTCCTTCATGGATGCATCTGCAGTCATAACAACTGGGTAGAATACCATAGCCAACTAGGGGTGGAGGATAAAAGTAGATTATGGTGTGTTTAGGATCCCTTGCAGTACAGCAGTGGCAAACCCTGCTCGGGATCTGGAATATAGAGGCAAATTATAATGCTTGGCAAATGTATGCACGGAGGTCCAAGTAGCCGCCTCAATAATGTCTTTGGTTGCCACTCCTCGTAAGAAGGCTGTGGTAGTGGCTGTTGCCCTTGTAGAATGAGGTCTTATGTTCTGTGGAATTGGTTTCCCATGGAAGGAGTAACAGAATCGTATGCAATTTCCTATCCATTTGGAGATTGTCTGTTTGGAAATAGCTTTTCCTTCCCTTCCTGTTGCATAGGCTACAAAAGTTGGTCAGTCTTTCTGCTATTTTTGTTCTGTCCAAGTAGTAGCGTAGCTGTCTATGTACATCCAAGGTATGCAGTATTCTTTCACCTCTGTTTTGTGGGTTGGGAAAGAAGGTAGGTAGGTGGATTGCCTGGTTTAAAGACACTCTGGATACCACCTTAGGCATAAATGTAGGATTAGTCCTCATGGACACTCTATCTTGATGGAAGATTAGGAAGGGTTGCACTGCCATTAAGGCCTGTAGTTCTGAAACCCTCCTTGCTGAAGTAATTGCCAGTAGGAAAGCAGTCTTCCATGACAGGTGTTGTAGGTCTGCTGTTGCTGCTGGTTCAAAGGGTGATAGTGTCAATTTTTCTAGCACAAAGTTTAAGTCCCAAGCTGGTAATGGTGGTTTCCTTGGAGGTTTTACATTCTTGATTCCTCTGAGGAACTGCCTGAGCAAAGGGTGCGAAAGAACAGGTGGATCAAAGCTGTATTCTGCTGAAATAGCTGATGCATGTATCTTGATGGAGGAGTAGGACAGGCCTGAATGAAGAAGTTCGGCCAGATACTCCAGAATGTTAGACATATCTATGTTTGACACATCTTTTCCTCTTTCCGTACTCCAAATGGCAAACCTTTTCCATTTTCCAGCATAGTTCCTTCTTGTTGAAGGTCTGCGTGCTTCAAGAATAATGTCTTTAACTCTTTGGGAAAGTTCTGGATTAGCTGCTGCTATGTGATGTTCCATGCAGTCAGTTGCAACGTTTTTAGGTTTGGAAGTATGATGCTGTAGTTGTTCTGAGTTAACATTAAGGGCATCGGGGTATTGGCCACATATTGTTCCGAGACATGCTCCTCAGCAGTGGGTACCAGTGTTGTCTTGGCCAGTTTGGAGCTATCAGGATTATCCTTGGACGTTCTTCCTTGATTTTTAGTAGTACTTTGTGTATCAAGGGAAGAGGTGGGAATGCATATGCTGTTAGGCCTTTCCAGCTGAAGGAGAGCGAATCCACTTTCCATGCTAGTGGGTGGAATGTCCTTGTGCAGAACTTTTTGAGCTGGTGATTGAGAGGTGATGCGAATAGATCTATCTGAGGCATTCCCCATTTCTTTGAGATGGTCTTGAAGATGTCCGGGTGCAGCTTCCATTCGTGGGCATCCGATGTGGTTCTGCTTAATATGTCTGCTAGAGTATTTTCTTTTCCCGGTACAAATATTGCCTGTAACTGGATGTTGTAGCTGAGTGCCAGGGTCCACAGCTCCAAAGTCATTCTGCATAGGGGTATGAATGAGTGCCTCCCTGTTTGTTGATGTACCACATGACTGTGGTGTTGTCTGTCCTTATCATCAACTGGCCCTCTTGGAGAAATGGTTTGAACTTTTGGATTGCCAGTTTTACTGCCAGCATTTCTTTTAGGTTGATGTGCAGGTGAAGTTGATCCTGTGTCCACAATCCTTGCACACATTTGTCCAGCATGTGGGCCCCCCATCCTAGGTCTGAAGCGTCTGTTGTGATGGTCTGGCTTGCTTGACATCTGCGAAAGGGTAGGCCTGGGTTTGACTGACATGCCTTAGCCCACCATAGGAACTCCTGCTTTAAGCATGGGATTAGTGGGATTTCTGTTTCTAGGCTGTGTCTGTGTTGGGACCATAAATTCTTTAGGTACCACTGTAGTTTTCGCATATGTAGTCTGGCAAATGGGACCAAGATTATGCATGATGCCATGAAGCCCAAGGCCTGCAGTACTTTTCTTGCTGTTAACTTGTTCAGTTTTGTTAGTGCCAAGAAGTAAAGAGGGAGTTCTTTTGTTTTTCTGTAGTCAGGAATGCCATTTGTTTTACTGTGTCCAATTCAGCCCAAGAATGTCCTTGTTTGGGATGGTATCAGCCTTGACTTTTGTAAATTGACTGTGTATCCCAGTGCTTGTAGCAAGTAAATGACCCTTTGTAAATCTGTTGTCAGCTTGCTTTTGTTGTCCCCTTGTAGCAGGCAGTCGTCCAGGTATGGGTAAATTTGAATTCCTGTAGTCTGCAATGGCGATTACTGATGCCAGGCATTTTGTGAATACTCTGGGCAGTAGATAAGCCAAAGGGCAATGCTGAGAATTGATAGTGCTCTGATCCTGCAAGAAATCTGAGGTATCTTCTGCAGATTGGTCGAATGGGGACGTGTAGGTATGCCTCCTTGAGATCTAGAGTTACCAGCCAAGACTCCTTGCCCAGCATGGGAAGAAGTTGCTGTAGGGTCAGCATTTTGAATTTTGGGACAATGATGTATGTATTTAAGGTGGACAGGTCGAGAATTGGTCTCCAACATTTTTCCTTTCTTGGGACTAGGAATAGTCTGGTGTAGAACCCCTTTCCTTGCTCTGCTGTTGGCACTCTTTCCACAGCTCTCATGTTTGCTAACTCCATTATCTGTTGTAGTGCCTCTGTTTTTTGATTTGGAGGGAGATTTGGCATTCCTCTTTTGACTGGTAAAGTGTGGAAGTGAAATCGGTAACCTTGATCTATGGTTTGTAAAATCCACTTGTCTTTTGTTATGTAGTGCCAGTTCTTTGAAAATAAGGTTAACTTTCCGCCTAGAGGAGCTGCTATTTGTTCCCTGGTAGGCGGATTTAGGGTTAAGTCACTGTGGTTGTGCTGATGTAGTGGCAGTGGTTGTTTCTGTGCCTCTGTTGTTACCTTGCCACTGTCGTCCTCTGTAGGCACCTCCTCTGGATTGGTTTCTGCCTCTGGAACGTCTATTCCTGCCCCTCTGAAATCTTGTGGAGTCAGGAAAGGACCAATTTTTGGCAGGCCAGTTCCTGCTAAACCTTGGGGGTTGAACCTGCAAGAAATCTTTAACCGTTTGAACAGATTTTGCCTTTTCTTCCATTTTCTTCATAACCTGCTGGGCAGGTGTACCAAACAAACTTGTCTTATCCATAGGAGCATCTAGCAACTTAGCTTTAACATGATCCGGTAAAGCTTGCTCCTTGAGCAATGCATGCCTTCTTATCACTGTGCCAGTCATGGCTGATCTAAATGAAGCCTCCAGTGCATCATAGCCACATTTTAATGAATGGTTGCTAACCTGTTGTATGTTATTTACCATTTCTAATACATATTTCTTATCAAGAGATTCATCAGTGGTTAGTTTTTTAGTTAACTGATCAAGCATAAACTCTTGGTATTGTATCATGTGAAACTGACAGTTTAAAGCTCTAGCTGAGAGAGTAGCTGAAGTGTAGACCTTTTTACCCCATCTGTCTAATGACCTTGCTTCCCTTTCAGAAGGGATAGGGTTTTTAGCTATGGTCATGCTACTGCCTTGGGACCCTCTGGTATAGTTTCGGGGTCTGCAAGTGGGGCCTTGTAAAGGTGGTGATGAGTATCTGGCACCCTGTAAAATCTGTCTGGTTTGGCAGGGGCTGGAGGTAAAGAGTCTGGTGGAGCAGACATCATTGAAAGCATCATCCACCACAGAGAGAACAGGAGGTATAGCTAAGGGCCTGTGCTGTGGGAGGTGCAGAAAGGTCCTAAGTCTTTTTCTGGAGTCTGAAAAATCCTGTTGCTGCCATTGGAACTGCTCTCGCATGGCATGTAAGGTTTCCCCAAAGGAGAATTCTTCTGGTGGGGAAGCAGCTGGAATGGATTCTTCAGCATCAGAATCTTCAAAATTGGAGAAAGGAGCCTCTGGCTGGTCAGTTATGTCTGATTCGTCAGCAGAATCATCAGAGGACACTGGCTCAGGGGGCTCTGCCCTAGGTCTCTTCTCTGGGGGCTGAGAGGCCCTGTCTGGGTGAGATTGAGATCCTCTAATTAATGAAATTAAATCTTCTGCCAAAGTAAGCATTTGAGAACTAGAAGAGGGCCTGGTTGTGGGGGGTTTAACAGGCACTGTCTTAGTAGTCTTGGCTGCTTTAGCCCTGGCGAAGGCCTTAATGGACATGGCTGCTGGAGGCCTAGCAGCACCACGTGCTGGGGTAGAGACATCCAAGGGGATGGTGTCTGATAAGTCAGTGGCAACCACCGTAGTGGATAAAATTTCTGAGGCCGATTCAAGAGTGGTAGCAGGGGCCTCAGTTGTAGATATAGTTTCAGCTGTACTTTGATCAGTTTTCTCGGTTTCGGCAGAAACCGAGACACTCGGGGTTTGCTTAACCATGGTTTCGGCCGAAACCGCGGACCGCGAGTGTCGGTCTTTATCTTTGCGTTTTTTGGCAGATTGGGAAGTCGGAGGATCCGACGGCATAATATACGCAAAATCAGAACCGAAAAACTGTTCTGCAAACTCCGACCGACGCTTAAGCGTTCGTCGGTTGAAAGAAGCACAGGCCGAACAGGCTGCTACGTCGTGGGCTGGGCCTAAACAAGGCAGACAATAAGAGTGGAAATCTTTATGAGGTATTTGTTTCCCACAGGTTAAACAATTATTAACTTTTTCTGACATCGGCTGAGGCAAGAAAGAGTCCCCAACGGGGTACTTAGCTTTAGAAGTCTTTGAAGTAGTATTCGGTAGAAGTAATCTCTGGATCCGACCGACCGGCACTTGCGAACAGCTTCTGCTTCGGGCGCCACGCGGCAAGAAAGACTTAGGAAAATGGCGTCGGCTGATGCTTTTATACCCGAAGACCAACAGAGATGACGTCGGGTGAAGTGCGACATCAGCCGAAGCCGGACTCGGACTTTGGAATCCGGCCGACTGAAGGGCTGCCTGACGACAGGACAACCCAGTTGTTATGACTGCAGATGCATCCATGAAGGACATCAGAAATCCAAGCAAAGAACAAACTGACCAGGAAGCCAAAGGCCACAGCAAAGGAATCCAACAATGGTAGAAACCACTTCAGTACACAGTTGTTGTAGAAAGAAACAAGTACAGATACTTTTGGCTACACCACTATGGTTTTACATTACTCAGTGGACTCCAAAGACATCCAAAAAGCGGTGTGGAGAAATTGAGCCATTTAACATTGTGATGAGGGACTCAAATTCTTTCAGATTTCTCTTAATTCACCTTTAAGAACAGGCCTAACATTAAATGGTTATTGGATTAACAGATTTCCAGACAGTGTGACTCTTGGACTATGACAAAATGTGGATGTTGCCATCAGTGCACTTGTATTGAAACCAACACGAAGGTGACATAACAAACAATTAGGGGTATGAACATCTGTGGCAAGTTCAATTGCCGATCAGAGAGGTTAGTCTACTTGACGAAATTTATGTCATGCCCTACCTTCTATATTGGAAAAACTAAAAACGCACTCAACAAAAGGATATGCCAACAGTATTATAGTACATCCAAAAGGGACATAAAGAGTGCTTTGACTAGGCATGCTTGTACATGCTCCAATTTTAAGAAGTTCACCTTTTTAGGACTTGAACAGGTGGAAGCAGGTGTGTCTCTCAGTGATTGGGAAAACTGACTTCTGCATCGTGAGATGTATTGGCAGCTGGCTTTTGACGCAGCAAATCTACCTGGATTGAATGACAACATTTCCATTGCTAGCAAACATAAAAGAAAAGCCAACACAGTTTGAGCAAAATTTTACAACTGTTATGGCTTTCTGTAGTATTTTGACATTCTAAATTTGTTTTTAGACATTTTTTACATGGTTTCATATGGAAATGTTTTTGGTGTGCGTACACCTTTTAAGAACTTTCTGGGCTTTGTTCAGCTTGCCTGTTGATAGACAGTTCCTGGGAGTGTGGTTTTACTCATATGAGCTTTTAAATTCAGTGTTTACAGGGGTTTTCATGGTTCTGAAAAGTCTGTTTAAACGAAAGCACCTAACCATGAATTGCAGTGGTTCTACCAATAAAGGATTGTTTCTTTCTACAACTGCAAAATGGAGTAGTTTCTACCATTGCTGGATTCATTTACTGTGGTTTTCAGCTTCCTGGTCAGTTGTTTGTTCTTTAAGTGGGATAAATCGTTTCTCCTCATCAAATTGCACGCCCACATTTAATCTGCAGTGTTAAACTTCTACTTGAGTTACAGAAATGATCCTTGCTACCAGAAGCAGAACAGAAAATTATGATGTTGAAACAGACCGGAATTAGACAAACAGATAATGAATCAGTTTCTGTAAGCAGTAGAAAGCATTCCTTTAACTAAGCCAGTGCAGGAAGTGGGAAAGCAGATTGTACCAACAGGGATGTCTGAAAGTCGGAGTATAGAAAATTGGCAAGAGAGGGATGGAATTTACTGGTTGAAATAAGCAAGCGAACAAAAATTATTAGAGCAAATAACTTACTACGGAAAGGTAGCAAGTGTGGGATGATGCTAAGCAGGAATGTGGAATGCAGGTTAGACAGTCTTCCTTATCAAGGACTGACAGTACATACAAACATCAAGGGCTAGGGGAATATCAAGTGAAAGATCAACACTTGCAGAGTTTTCAGTGGAGTCTAGACAAAAACATGCTGCTGGCAATGGATCTGAAAAGTACAGTTTTGTACCTACCATAAATGTAGATGTTCGAGTGTATATACTGCTGCAGTCATCACACTAGGGTTATCCTGTCGTCAGGCGGTCCCGCAGTCGGCCGAATCCCAAAGCCTTGGTCCGGCGTCGCCTGTCGTCGCTTCTTCCCTGACGTCAGAGCGACGGGTATAAAAAAAGAGGCAGCCGATGCCATTTTCTTCAGTTTTTCTTGCCCCAGATGTCAGGTGCCCCCAACTAGGAAGGCAAAACAAAAAGCTATGCAAAACTTCCTTAGAAGATAAACAATAGTACTAACTATTAGCAAATACACCATATAGACATGCATCCAATTGATTGATGAACATGGAGCTATAACTAACACCCTGGTATGTAGAGGGGATGGTGGGAGGGTAACCTGGACTGCAGCAGTATATACATTCGAACATCTACATTTATGGTAGGTACAAAACTGTACTATGTTCATCGTGTTATACTGCTGCAGTCATCACACTTGGGTTGAATCCCAAAGCTATGGATGGGTGGCTGGTACTAAACTGGGTTAGGCAAAGCTAGGATGCCCTGCAGCACTGCAGTGGCAAAACCAGCTCTGGATTTTGAGTATAAAGGAAGGTGGTAGTGCTTGGTAAAGGTGTGCACTGAACTCCAAGTAGCTGCCTCCAGAATGTCCTTGGTTGGAACCCCCCTGAGAAAGGCTGCTGAGGTTTCTGTAGCTCTGGTAGAATGGGACCTATTATTAACAGGCACTGCTTTCCCATGGTGCGAGTAGCAAAAGCGGATACAATGTGCTATCCATTTGGAAATGATCTGTTTTGAAATGGCCTTTCCTTGTGAACCTGCAGCATAGGATACAAAGAGTTGGTCAGTTTTTCTAAAGATCTTTGTCTTATCTAAATAGTAACGTAGCTGTCTGTGAATGTCCAAAGAGTGAAGGAGTCTTTCTCCTTTATTCTGGGGGTTTGGATAAAAGGTGGGTAAATGAATGGTCTGACTTAAAGCCACACTGGATACTACTTTTGGCATAAAGGTAGGGTTAGTTCGTAAAGAGACCCTGTCCTGATGGAAAATGATGAAAGGTTCCACTGCCATAAGTGCCTGTAGTTCTGAGACCCTGCGTGCTGAGGTAATAGCCAGCAACAAAGCTGTTTTCCAAGACAAGTATTGTAGTTCTGCTGAGAATGCTGGCTCGAAAGGAGGCAGTGTTAATTTTTCTAAAACGAAGTTCAGGTCCCAAGCTGTTGTTGGGGGCTTTCTGGGGGGTCTTATATTCTTAGCCCCTCTGAGAAACTGCCGTAGTAAAGGGTGTGAGAACATTGGGGGATCCGTATTGTATTGGAGCTGAAATGGCTAAAGCATGGATCTTAATGGATGAGAATGAGAGGACTCGGTGTAGCGTCTCAGTTAAGTATTGCAGTATTTGAGGAATGTTAGGTATCCAAGGATTTTGGCCTTTAGCCTGGTTCCATGCACAAAATCTTTTCCATTTGTCTGAGTAAGTTTTTCTGGTGCTGGGCCTTCTGGCCTCCATAATAACATTCTGGACATCCTTTGAGAGAAGTGTTGATTGAAAATTCAAGATATTCTCCATGCAGCTAAATTTAAAGTTCTGAGCTGGCTATGAAGTATCAGAGAGTTTTTCTGAGTCAGCAGTAGTGGTAATTGAGTCAAGATCCATGGAGGGCTGTGAGTCAAGTTCCTTAGTAATGGGTACCAGTGCTGGCGTGGCCAGTCCAGAGCAATGAGGATCATTTGCAGTCTCTCTGATCTGACTTTCAATAATACCTTGCTCAGTAGAGGTAGTGGTGGGAAGGTATAGACTGCCAATGCTGTCCAACTGAATGATAGAGCGTCCACTTTCCAGGCTAAGGAGTGATAAGTCCTTATGCAAAATTTCTGTAGTTGGCAATTGTTGGGGGAGGCAAATAGATCTATGTCTGGACATCCCCACCTTTGAGTTATCATTGAAAATACTTGTGGGTGAAGTCTCCACTCGTGAGGATCTGCCATATTTCTGCTTAATTCGTCTACCAATATGTTTTCCTTTCCTGGCAGGAATTGTGCTTGCAGTTGCACTTGGTAAGTCAATGCTGTGATCCACAAGGTCATTGCCTGTCTGCATAAAGGGTAGGAGTGTGTTCCTCCTTGTTTGTTTATGTACCACATCACTGTGGTGTTGTCTGTCCTTATTAGTAGTTGTCCTGGATGCAAGAGGTCCTTAAAAGCTGTCAGTGCATTTTGCACAGCTAGCATCTCCTTTTGGTTGATGTGAAGATGCATTTGTTTTGCAGACCATTTGCCCTGTATGCACTGTCCTGCCATGTGTGCTCCCCAGGCGTAGTCTGAAGAATCTGTTGTCATAGTTTGGTTTGCTGGAGGTAAGACGAAAGGAAGACCCTTGTTTATTTGACATGCTTGAGCCCACCATAGGAACTTTTTTTGAAGGCATGGAATGAGAGGTATACTTGATTCGAGGCTGTGCCTGTGTTGAGACCATACACTTTTCAGGTACCATTGTAATTTCCTCATATGCAGCTTTGCATATGGGAGTAGTTGAATGCAGGATGCCATGAACCCCAATGCCTGCAGGATTTTCCTTGCAGTGAGCTGGGTAAAAGTTGCCATCTTTTTAAGGATTGAGTCAATTGTTGTTGGTCTGGCGTGAGAAAAGCCATCTGGACCGTTGTAGTTAAGCTGGCACCCAGGAATATTATTTGTTGCAAGGGTATTAGCTTTGACTTCTTTTTGTTTACTGTGTACCCTAGGCAACTGAGCAGCTGTATTACAAATGCCAGATGCTGTAATAGAATGTCCTTGCTGTCCGCTTGGATCAGGCAGTCGTCCAGATATGGGTAAATTTGTATTCCTCGTTGTCTGCAATATGCAATTACTGATGCCAGGCATTTCGTAAATACTCTGGGCGCAGTAGATAAGCCAAAGGGCAATGCAGAGAATTGATGATGCGTTGTACCTGCCAAGAATCTGAGGTATCTTCTGCAATCTTGTCTGATAGGGACATGCAGGTATGCCTCTTTGAGGTCCAACGTTACCAGCCAAGACTCCTTGCCCAGCATGGGAAGAAGCTGTTGAAGTGTGAGCATTTTGAATTTGGGTACCTCCAGGTACGTGTTTAGAATTGAGAGGTCTAAAATGGGCCTCCAGGCTTTGTCCTTTCTTGGGACTAGAAATAGTCTTGAGTAAAAACCTTGACCTTGCTCCTTTGTAGGTACCTTTTGAATTGCTTTCACATCCATGAGAGCTGATATTTGCGCTTGTGCCTCTGCCCATTGGTTTGGAGGCAGATTTGGCATACCTCTCATCCGTGGTAAAGTGTGGAAATGAAGTTTGTATCCTCGGGTAATAATATCCAGAACCCATTTGTCCTTTGTTATAATGCGCCAATTTTGTGGAAATAAAGCCAGTTTTCCTCCCAAAGGTGCTGCCAGGGCAATTTTGCTTGGCAGGCGAAGAGAGAAGTCATTGTGTTTGTTTCCTGAAGGGTTGAGATCTTTCGTCTCCCCCTCTTTGAGATGTTGTTTGCCATTGTCTAGGCCTGAAAGAACCTTGTGGCTGGCCTCTGCCCCTAGGGCGTCTGTACCTACCTCTTTGGGGTCTGTCTGATGCAGGAAAGGACCAGTTTTTTGATGGCCAGTTCCTGCTGAAATGAGGAGGTTGTACCTGTAAGAAATCTTTAACTGTTTGCATAGATTTTGCTTTTTCTTCCATTTTCTTTAAAACTTCCTCTGCTTTGACACCAAATAAAACATCTTTCTGCAATGGAGCATCCAATAACTTTGCTTTGACATGTTCTGGTAAGGCTTGTTCTTTAAGCCAAGCATGCCTATGTATTACAGACCCTGTGACAGCTGCTCTACATGAGGCTTCCAATGAATCAAAACCACACTGTAAGGTATGCTTTCCCACCTGTTCTGCTGCATGCAGCAAATCCTGTATCTCTTTGAAATCAGGTTGATCTGTCTGAGGGGTCATTTTCTGTTTTAACTGTGTAATCAAGTACTGTTGGTATTTTAGCATGTGGAATTGGCAGTTTAAGGCCCTCATGGCCAAAGTGGCAGACGTATACACTTTCTTTCCCCATCTTTCTAATGTTCTGGAATCTCTTTCAGAAGGAAGTGGATTCTTAGCAGTAGAGGCCTTAACCCCTTTGGGACCCTGGGAAATGGTTTCTGGGTCTGCAGTAGGACTTTTATATAGAAACTTATGGGTGTCAGGAACTCGGTAGAATCTGTCTGGTTTAGCTGGTGCTGGAGGTAAAGAATCTGGGTTTAGACTAGATTCGGAGTAAACATCATCCAAAATGTCTAAAACTGGAGGAATTGCTAGGGGTCTATGCTGTGGAAGAAGAAGAAACTCCCGGAGTCTTTTCTTAAAGTCAGAATAATCTTGGCCTTCCCAGTGGAAGTGTTCCCTCAAGGTGTGTAAAGTTTCCCCAAAAGAGTAGTCTTCAGGGGGGGGAGACAGAATGGACTCTTCAGCATCTGAATCTTCATAAGGAGGGAAGGAGTAATCCTGGTCCTCAGAGTTGCCTGAGGAAATGGATGCTTGGTCAGAGGAGGGATAATCTTAACCCAGTCTAGGCCTTTTGTCAGGGAGGGGTGGGGTGGGATCCCCTGATAAGGGTAATTAAATCCTCAGCCATCTTAAGCATCTGTTTTTCAGCCATAGGGGCGTGTGTGGACCCGGCTTCCTAACTTTCAAGGGAGCTTTAGCATAACACTTAGCAGAGATAGTTGTCGGTTTGAAGACACCTTCAGAAACCGAAGGCCTATCCAAAATTTCCGGATCACCGTCAGGACTGGCGTCCGAGGGGTGAGGTGGAACCGGTTCCTGAGGCCCAGCTGCATCAGTCTGGGAGGACGTCAGAATTTCTGAATCAGCGGTAGTTAGGGGCTGCGTAGGCGCCTCGCTGAAAACCGGAGAACCGGCGTCAGGCCTGGCTGAGGCCTCGGCTGTTTGTCCTTATCCTTGTGTTTTTTAAACATTGCTGATGTCGGTTGCTCCGACGGCATGCTATAGTTAAATTTTCTGCCAAAATAATGCTGGGCGAAATCTGCCTGATGCTTAATTGTACATTTGTTGAACCTAGCACAAAACCGACAACCAGAGATGTCGTGGTCTGGGCCTAGGCAAGGAATACAATAAGAATGAAAATCCTTATGAGGTATTTGCTTCCCACAAGAAATGCAATTATTAACTTTGTCTGACATCGGTCTGAGGCAAGAAAAGTTTCCCCAACGGGGTACTTAGCTTTAGAGAAGACTTCGGGCTGAAATTCGATTCAAAAATCTCAGGAGCTGGCCGACCGGCACTTGCGAACTGCTTCTGCTTCGGGCACCGCGCAGTAAGAAAGACTGAAGAAAATGGCATCGGCTGCCTCTTTTATACCCCCTGTCGCACTGACGTCAGGGAAGAAGCGACGACAGCCAAAGCCGGACCAAGGCTTTGGGATTCTGCCTGACGACAGGATAACCCTAGTGTGATGACTGCAGCAGTATAACACGATGAACATCACTGCATTACTTAGCTGAATCAGAAGAGGTTAGCAAGGACTGGAAAAGAGAATATAAAGGTAAGTTACAAAGGAACAATGAGAAGAAATTTGTAGTGCTCCAACGTATGCAAAGTCCTGAACGTTTAGGATTTTTGCATAGCAAACTTCATAGGTAGATAGCAAATGTTAGAAATGGAAAAAGTACAGTTTTGTACCTACCATAAATGTAGATGTTCGAGTGCTAATACAGCTACAGTCATAACAGATGGGTTCTCCTGCCGTCAGGCGGGTCCTCGGTCGTCCGAATTCCAAAGTCTAGGTCCGGTGTCGGTTGTCGTCACTTCTTCCCTGACGTCAGTGCGACAGGGGTATAAAGGAACCAGCCGACGCCATTTTCTTCAGTTTTTCTTGCCCCAGATGTCAGGTGCCCCCAGAAGGAAGGCAATACATAAATTTGTGTAATAATGCAGTGCAATATAATCAAAATACAGTAGTCGCAAGCAAATACATCATAAATGAATACCCCAATCAGGTTGTATGAGGATGTGTTAGCCTATAGGCCTGTCCCAAGAGGGGAAGGAGGGAGGGAAACCTGGACTGCAGCTGTATTAGCACTCGAACATATACATTTATGGTAGGTACAAAACTGTACTATGTTCATCGTGCATACAGCTGCAGTCATAACAGATGGGTAGAATCCCAAAGTTAAGAAGGGGGTGGTAGGCACTAGGTGGAACTAGGAGGAGCCAAACTGCCCTGCAAGACTGCAGTGGCAAAGCCTGCTCTAGATTTGGAGTATAATGGTAGGTTGTAGTGCTTGGAGAAGGTATGCACAGAACTCCAAGTGGCTGCTTCCAAAATATCTTTGGTAGGAACTCCTCTGAGGAAGGCTGCAGAGGTGGCTGTGGCCCAGGTGGAATGAGTTCCAATGCCTGTAGGTACAGTTTTGCCATGAAAGGAATAGCAAAAGCATATGCAGTGGGCTATCCATTTTGAGATTGTCTGTTTGGAAATTGGCTTTCCTTGAGCTCCTACCGCATAGGCCACAAAGAGCTGTTCTGATTTTCTGAAAGGCTTTGTTCTGTCTAAATAATAACGCAGTTGTCTGTGGATGTCCAAGGAATGTAGTAATCTCTCCCCTTTGTTTTGAGGATTAGGATAAAAAGTAGGTAAATGTATGGCCTGATTTAAAGCTACACTGGATACCACTTTAGGCATAAAGGACGGGTTGGTTCGTAAGGAAACTCTGTCCTGATGGAAGACGATAAAAGGCTGGACAGCCATGAGAGCCTGTAGTTCTGAAACTCTACGAGCTGAGGTGATCACCAGAAGGAAAGCTGTTTTTTCCAGGACTAATATTGCAAATCTGATGAGGGAGCTGGCTCAAAGGGAGGCAAGGTCAGTTTTTCCAGAATGAAATTAAGATCCCAAGCAGGTATTGGTTGTTTCCTTGGAGGTCTTAAATTCTTAGCCCCTCTGAGGAACTGTCTTAAGAGAGGGTGAGAGAATAAAGGTGGATCAGTGTTGTATTCTGCAGAAATGGCTGAGGCATGGATTTTGATGGAGGAGAAAGAAAGTCCACTGCTTAGCAGTTCAGCCAAATATTGTAGTATTTGAGGTAAATTCAGTTTTCCAGGATCCTGGCCCTTTTTCTCATTCCAGACACAAAAACGTTTTCATTTTGCGGAGTAAGCTTTTCTAGTTGATGGCCTTCTGGCCTCCAAAATGACATCCTGCACCTCCTTGGAGAGTAGGGCCTGTTGTGATGTTAAGGAATCTTCCATGCAGCTAGATTGAGTGTCTTTAGCTGGCTGTGAAGAGTTTTGAAGATGTGCTGAGTCAGAAGAAGAGGCATTAGAGGCAGGGTCCATGGTGGGGAATGCGTCAGGCTCCTCAGGAGTGGGTACCAGTGTTGCCTTGGCCAGTCCAAAGCAATGAGAATCATCTTTGGTCTGTTTGCTCTGGTCTTCAATAGAACTTTGGGCAGCAGAGGAAGAGGTGGGAAGGCATAAACTGTCATTGATGTCCAACTGAAAGAGAGAGCGTCCACTCTCCAGGCCTTTGGATGGAAGATCCTTGAGCAGAATTTTGTCAATTGATGATTTTTGTGTGAGGCAAAGAGATCTATGTCTGGCCTTCCCCATTCCTGGATTATTTCTGTAAAAACTTTTGGATGCAATTTCCATTCGTGTGGATCTGTCATATTCCTGCTTAGGTTGTCTGCCAGCGTGTTTTCCTTGCCTGGCAAGTACTGTGCTTGTAGTTCCATTTGTAAGTCCATGGCCATGTTCCAAAGTGACATGGCCAGTCTGCATAGGGGGTAAGAATGTGTTCCTCCCTGTTTGTTTATGTACCACATAACTGTGGTGTTGTCCGTTCTTATCAATAGTTGACCTGGTTGTAGAAGGTCCTTGAAACCTTGAAAGCTATAATAGCATTTATTACTGCTAGCATTTCTTTTTGATTGATGTGAAGGTGCTTTTCTTTTTGGGACCATTTGCCCTGAATGCACCGATCTGTCATGTGCGCCCCCCAGGCGTAGTCCGAGGCGTTTGTTGTGATGACTTGATTTGCTTGAGGCTTGTTGAATGGAAGACCTGTGTTTGTTTAACATGCTTGAGCCCACCACAGAAATTCCTTTTGCAGACATGGAATTAGTGGTATTATTGTTTCCAAACTGTGGCTGTGTTGAGACCATATGTTTTTCAGGTACCATTGTAGTTTCCTCATATGCAGCTTTGCACATGGGATTAGTAAGATGCAAGATGCCATGAATCCCAGAGCCTGCAGGATTTTCCTTGCAGTCAACCTGGTGCAATTTGCTAGTGTTCTGAAGTATTGAATTAGTTGCCCCTGCTTCTCTGGCGTGAGGTAAGCCATCTGGGTGTTTGTGTCCAAATTGGCACCCAGGAAAATTATCTTCCGAGAGGTTATTAGCCTTGATTTCTTTTTGTTGACTGTGTATCCCAGAGAGTTCAATAACATTATTACATAAGCCAGATGTTTCAGAAGAATGTGCTTGCTGTCCACTTGGATCAGGCAGTCGTCCAAATAGGGGTATATTTGTATTCCTTGAAGTCTGCAGTAGGCAATTACTGATGCCAGGCATTTCGTGAATACTCTGGGTGCAGCAGATAAGCCAAAGGGTAATGCAGAGAATTGATAATGGGTTGAACCTGCAAGAAATCTGAGGTACCTTCTGCAATTTTGTCTGATTGGGACATGCAGGTATGCCTCCTTGAGGTCCAATGTTACCAGCCAAGACTCCTTGCCCAGCATGGGAAAAAGTTGCTGTAGAGTGAGCATCTTGAATTTTGGTACGAGTAGAAATGTGTTTAGGATGGATAGATCCAAAATAGGTCTCCAACCTTTTCCCTTCCTTGGCACCAGAAATAGCCTGGAATAAAAACCTTGACCTTGTCCGTGCTTAGGTACCTCTTGAATAGCTTTCATGTTTATGAGATCTGTAATTTGCCTTTGTGCCTCTGCCCTTTGATTGTGTGGCAGGTTTGGCATGCCTCTCATTTTTGGAAGGGTGTGAAAATGGAATTTGTAGCCTCTGTTTATAATGTCCAGGATCCATTTGTCCTTTGTGACAATATGCCAATTTTTTGAAAATAATGCCAGATTTCCTCCTAAGGGGGCTGCCATTTGAGACCTGGTTGGCATGCAAAGGGGAAAGTCATTGGGTTTGCTTTCTGAAAGGTTGCGAGTTGTCCTCACCACCTCTGTGTAGGAGCTTGCCATTGTCTGCCTCTAAACGATCCTTGGGATTGTCCTCTGCCCCTCGGGCGCCTGTATCTGCCTCTTTGGGGTCTGTCTGTGGCAGGAAAGGACCAGTTTTTGGAAGGCCAACTTCTACTAAAATGTGGGGGTTGAACCTGTAGAAATTCTTTCACAGTTTGCATTGATTTAGCCTTTTCCTAGATTTTCCTTAATACCTCCTCAGCATTAGCACCAAATAGTACATCCTTCTGAAGAGGGGCGTCTAGTAATTTAGCTTTGACATGATCAGGCAAGGCTTGTTCCTTGAGCCAGGCATGCCTACATATGACTGATCCTGTAACAGCAGCTCTACATGAGGCCTCTAGAGCATCAAAACTACATTGTAAGGTATGCTTACCCACTTGTTCTGCACTATGCATCAAATCCTGCAACTCCTTCAAGTCTGGTTGTTCAGGTTGTGACATTTTACTTTTCAAATGTGATAACAAAAACTGTTGGTATTTTAGCATATGAAACTGACAGTTTAAGGCACTCATGGATAAGGTAGCTGAGGTATATACCTTTTTTCCCCACATTTCTAAGGATCTGGAATCTCTCTCGGAAGGCAATGGATTTTTAGCAATGGAGGCCTTAACTCCCTTGGGGCCCTGTGAGATGGTTTCTGGGTCAGCAGCATGGCTTTTGTATAGAAATTGATGTGAGTCAGGAACCCTGTAGTACCTGCCAGGCTTAACTGGAGCTGGAGGTAGAGAGTCCGAGTTAAGGCAGGCCTCCGAGTAAACATCATCTAGGATGTCCAAGACAGGAGGTATAGCCAGAGGCCTGTGCTGAGGTAGCAACAGAAATTCCCTGAGCCTTTTCTTGGAATCTGAATAATCCTGGCCTTCCCAGTGGAAGTGTTCCCTTAAGGTATGCAAAGTTTCCCCAAATGAGTAATCCTCAGGAGGGGATACAGAAGGGATGGACTCCTCCGCATCAGAGTCTTCAAAAGGGGAGTAAGAATGCTCCTGATCATCAGAGTGCTCTGAAATAATGGAGCCCTGATCAGAGGAGGGGGAATCTTCCTCCACTCTGGGCCTTTTGTCCGATGGGGGCTGAGAACCTCCGATAAGAGTAATTAAATCCTCAGCCATTTTAAGCATCTGTTTCTTAGGCATGGGGCCTGGAGATGGGCCCTGTGTAGCTGGTCTCTTAGAGTGCATGGTTGCTTTAGACTTTGTGAAAGCCTTGATGGAGAAAGAAGAGGACGGTCTGAAGACACCTTGAGTGGAGGTGGACCTGTCCACATTCTGAGTTTCAATGCCAAGAGTGGCTTCGGTACCTGTAGTCGGGGTGTGGGCAGAGGAGCCTGCGACCTCGGGCACAGGGGACACTGCCAAAGATGTGTCATCGGTACTTAGCTTTTAAGAAGACTTCGATTTCCAAATTTTCGTAATCTCAGGAGCTGGCCGACCGGCACTTGCGAACTGCTTCTGCTTCGGGCACCGCGCGGCAAGAAAGACTGAAGAAAATGGCGTCGGCTGGTTCCTTTATACCCCTGTCGCACTGACGTCAGGGAAGAAGCGACGACAACCGACGCCGGACCTAGACTTTGGAATTCGGCCTACCGAGGACCCGCCTGACGGCAGGAGAACCCATCTGTTATGACTGCAGCTGTATGCACGATGAACATAGAGGAAATTATGAACATTTTTTTTGGGGAATTAAACCAGTTGACAGATTTTAAAAATTTCATAAAGTACTCCGAAATACTGGGAGAACAGATCCCAGTAGAGAGCTAGGTTATAGGATATAAATTGCCTAGACTCAAGACTTTACTTAGTTTGATCGCTATTGGTTTTAAAATATACAATTGAAAATGCAAATCAAAAATTAATCACAGTGACTGTAAATAGAGATTGTTAGAAAACAGAAGGTGCAAATTTCCTAAAAATAAATAGAACTTGTGGGAACTATACATATAGAATATTGCTCAAGAGAAGAACCTATGGTTTAAATAAAGCAGGAACTGAACAAATTATATCATGTGGAGTGAAAGAAAATGATCAAAAAGCAAAGCAAAAATGTGCACTGCATGACAATATTAATGGGAACTAAGGATCGTTTTCTTTTCTATTAATGTATACAAAAATCTTGCAACCTAAAGTATGCAGACTCAATAAAAAGTTTTGGGGGATCTTGATCATCTCATGGAAACAGAGGTATATATTTTGGTCATTGGACTCCATATGCCAATGCAAAACTTGCAAAATAAAGAACATTTTTTGTCTGTCAGCACTCAGAACACTCAAGCCCATATTCAAATAAAAGGTCCATCTGCTGGACATGACAGTTCTGAACAGACAGCTTCAGAGAGTCTGCCTACAACGTAAGGAAGGAAGGTCACCCCCTCTAACAGGCAAGTGCAATGTCTGCACCTGGCCTCTTAAGGGAAAAGGAACCAACACAAGCAAGGCAAGCATACGTCCTGTTGAATCCTGTGCCAGGTGGAGAACTGGCAAAGGGACTCAGCAATGACTGTCAGACCAAAGCGGGGAGCTCAGTGCTCAATCTCCTTAAGATGAACAGGTTCAAAGCTTGTGAAAGCTGTCAAAAGGTCCAACATTGTGTCCAAATCCTGGTAAGCCTCTATAAGACTTTCCAAAATCACACATACTCAAGAGAAAGATTTGAATAGTAAAGCCAGGAACTCCAGGTGATGTCAGTGACACCCTGAAATAGAAGTACAAATGCTGGCATTCTGGCACTGTTGAGCAGAAACCAAAGGCTTAGAGATGCCTTTCAACCCACTCAACAGACAGGTATTCAAAACTTTGACCTACACACTTCTGAAATGGATGGGAAAAGGAGGGATGAAGGAAGCTTGCTATCAATACGCAAGTTACAGTGTTGGAAAACTGAAGGAAATCTAGGGCTGAAGAGAAAGGAAAGTACAGTTTTGTACCTACCATAAATATAGATGTTAGAGTGTTCACACTGCGGCAGTCATTACACTTGGGTTATCCTGCAGTCAGGCGGTCCCGCAGTCGGCCTGAATTCCAAAGTCTTGGTCCGGCGTCGGTTGCGGTCGCTTCTTCCATGATGTCAGTGCGCCAGGGGTATACAAGATGGATCCGACGCCATTTTCTTCAGTTTTTCTTGCCCCAGATGTTAGCTGCCTCCAAACAGGTAGGCAATACATATTGCTAATCAAAAATATACAATAAAAACAATACCTTCAGTTATCAGCAAATACGCCCCAAGGGTTGAATAGGATAGAAAGGTATAGATAAGTCTAGCTAGTTCAGAGGGGATGGAGGGCGGGTAAAGTACAGTTTTGTACCTACCATAAATGTAGATGTCCGAACAGGATAGCATCTGCAGTCCTAACAAATGGGTTGTCCTGTCGTCAGGCAGCCCTTCGGTCGGCCGGATTCCAAAGTCTGGGTCTGGCCTCGGCTGGTGTCGCACTTCACCCGACGTCATCTCTGCTGGTCTTCGGGTATAAAGGCATCAGCCGACGCCATTTTCCTCAGTGTTTCTTGCCCCAGATGCCAGATGCCCTCTTGGAAAACTAAATTTTGGATAAATGCCAATGTTTCCAAAAAAATAGTAGGCAAACACAAAAAATAAGCATGTATGTACATATATACAAACAAATACACCATAAGAGATCCCCCCTAGCTAGCTATTAGGAGGATAAATACCCTAGGAGTACCACAGAGGGGAAGGAGGGTGGGTAATCCTGACTGCAGATGCTATCCTGTTCGGACATCTACATTTATGGAAGGTACAAAACTGTACTATGTCCTTCAAGGATGCATCTGCAGTCCTAACAAATGGGTAGAATACCATAGCCAAACTAGGGGAGGTGGAAGAAGAATTATGGTGTAGTTAGGATCCCTTGCAATACAGCAGTGGCAAACCCTGCTCGGGATCTAGAGTATAGAGGTAAGTTGTAATGCTTGGCAAATGTATGCACGGAGGTCCAAGTAGCCGCCTCAATAATGTCCTTGGTAGCCACTCCTCGTAAGAAAGCTGTGGTAGTGGCTGTAGCCCTTGTAGAGTGAGGTCTTATGTTCTGTGGAATTTGCTTTCCATGGTAGGAGTAACAGAATCTTATGCAATTTCCTATCCACTTGGAGATTGTCTGTTTGGAAATTGCTTTTCCTTCCCTTCCTGTTGCATAAGCTACTAAAAGCTGGTCAGTTTTCTATTGCCCTTGGTTCTGTCCAGGTAGTAGCAACTGTCTATGTACATCCAAGGTATGCAGCAGTCTTTCCCCTGTTCTGTGGATTGGGAAAGAAGGTAGGTAGGTGGATTGCCTGGTTTAGAGACACTCTGGATACCACCTTAGGCATAAATGTAGGATTAGTTCTCATGGACACTCTATCTTGATGGAAGATTAGGAAGGGTTGTACTGCCATTAAGGCCTGTAGTTCAAACCCTTCTTGCTGAAGTAATTGCCAGTAGGAAAGCAGTTTTCCAGGATAGGTGTTGAAGATCTGCTGTTGCTGCTGGTTCAAATGGAGGGAGTGTCAATTTTTCTAGCACAAAGTTCAAGTCCCATGCTGGTAATGGTGGTTTCCTAGGAGGTTTTACATTCTTGATTCCTCTGAGGAACTGCCTGAGTAGAGGATGTGAGAAGACAGGGGATCAAGCTGTATTCTGCAGAAATAGCTGATGCATGTATCTTGATGGATGAATAGGACAGGCCTGTATGGAGAAGCTCTGCCAAGTACTCCAGGATGTTAGCAATATCTATCTTTGACACATCTTTTCCTCTTTCAGTACTCCAAATGACAAACCTTTTCCATTTTCCTGCATAGTTCCTTCTTGTTGAAGGTCTGCGGGCCTCAAGGATAATGTCTTTAACCCTTTGGGATAAATCTGGGTTAGTTGCTGTTATGTAATGTTCCAGGCAGTCAGTTGCAGAGTTTTTAGGTTTGGATGCATGATGTTGTAGTCGTTCTGAGTTAACATCAAAGGCATCAGGGGTAGGGTCCACGTTCTCCCCAGAGACATGCTCCTCAGCAATGGATACCAGTGTTGTCTTGGCCAATTTGGAGCCATCAGAATTATCCTTGGACGTTCCTCTTTGATTTTCAATAGTACCTTGTGCATCAAAGGAAGAGGTGGAAATGCATATGCTGTCAGGCCTTTCCAAATGAAGGATAGAGAGTCCACCTTCCAAGCAAGTGGGTGGTATGTCCTTGTGCAGAATTTCTTGAGCTGGTGATTGAGTGGGGATGCGAATAGGTCTATTTGTGGCATTCCCCATTTCTTTGTGATGGCCTTGAAGATGTCCGGGTGTAGCATCCATTCGTGAGCATCCGAGGTAGTTCTGCTTAACATGTCTGCTAGGATGTTTTCTTTTCCCGGAACAAATATTGCCTGTAACTGGATGTTGTAGCTCAGAGCCATATTCCAAAGGTCCAGAGTCATTCTGCATAGGGGGTATGAATGCGTGCCTCCTGTTTGTTGATGTACCACATGACTGTGGTGTTGTCTGTCCTTATCATTAAATGGCCTTCTTTGAGGAATGGTCTGAAATTCTGGATTGCTAGTTTTACTGCCAGCATTTCTTTTTGATTTATGTGCAGGTGAAGCTGGTCTGGAGTCCATAATCCTTGTATGCATTTGTCCAGCATGTGTGCCCCCCAACCTAGGTCTGAGGCGTCCGTTGTGATGGTTTGGCTTGCTTGAAATTTGTGGAAGGGCAAGCCTGGGTTTGACTGACATGCTTGAGCCCACCATACTCTAGTTTCAGGCATGGGATTAGTGGTATTTCGGTTTCTAAGCTGTGCCTGTGTTGAGACCATATATTCTTTAGGTACCACTGTAGCTTTCTCATATGCAGTCTGGCATGGGGGACCAGGATTATGCATGATGCCATGAAGCCCAAGGCCTGCAGTACTTTCCTTGCTGTTAGTTTGTTCTGCTTTGTTAATGCCAAGAAGTAAAGAGGGAGTTGTTCTTGTTTTTCTGCAGTTAGGAATGCCATCTGTTTTACTGTGTCCAATTCCGCACCCAAGAATGTTCTTGTTTGGGATGGTATCAGTCTTGACTTTTTTAAATTGACTGTGTATCCCAGGGCTTGTAGTAAGCAAATGACCCTTTGTAAGTCTTTTGTCAGCTTGCTTTTGTTGTCCACTTGTATCAGGCAGTCGTCCAGGTATGGATAAATTTGGATTCCCTGTAGCCTGCAATGAGCGATTACTGATGCCAGGCATTTTGTGAATACTCTGGGCGCAGTAGATAAGCCAAAGGGCAATGCTGAGAATTGATAATGCTCTGATCCTCCAAGAAATCTGAGGTATCTTCTGCAATTTGGTCGTATGGGGACGTGCAGGTATGCCTCCTTGAGATCTAGAGTTACCAGCCAACACTCCTTGCCCAGCATGGGAAGACGTTGCTGTAGGGTTAGCATTTTGAATTTTGGGACAATGATGAATGTGTTTAAGGCGGACAGGTCGAGAATAGGTCTCCAACTTTTCTCTTTTCTTGGTACTAGGAAGAGTCTGGAGTAGAATCATTTGCCCTGTTCTGTTGGTGGTACTCTTTCCACAGCTCTCATCTTTGTTAATTGAGCTATCTGTTTTAGAGCTTCTGTTTTCTGGTTTGGAGGTAGGTTTGGCATTCCTCTTTTTACTGGTAAGGTGTGGAAGTGAAACCTGTAGCCTTGGTCTATGGTCTGCAAAATCCACTTGTCTTTTGTGATATAGTGCCAATTTTTTGAAAATAAGGCTAACTTTCCGCCTAAGGGTGCTGCTATTTGTTCCCTGGTAGGCAGTGTCAGAGCCAAGTCACTGTGATTGTCCTGTTGCAGTGGCAGTGGTTGTGTCTGTACCTTCCTGGTTATTGCCTTGCCACTGGCGTCCTCTGTAGGCACCTCCTCTGGATTGATTTCTGCCTCTGGAAAGTCTATTCCTGCCTCTCTGAGATTTAGAGGAGTCTGGAAAGGACCAATTTTTGGAAGGCCAGTTCCTGCTAAACCTTGGGGGCTGAACCTGTAAGAAATCTTTAACTGTTTGTACAGATTTTGCCTTCTCTTCCATTTTCTTCATTACTTGCTGAGCAGGAGAACCAAATAGACTGGCCTTATCCATAGGAGCATCTAACAGCTTTGCTTTAACATGATCCGGCAAGACCTGTTCTTTCAACCATGCATGCCTTCTTATAACTGTGCCAGTCATGGCTGATCTAAATGAAGCCTCCAGTGCATCATAGCCACATTTTAAAGAATGGTTACTAACCTGCTGAATGTTATTCACCATTTCTAAGACATATTTCTTATCTAAGGAGTCATCAGAGGACAGTTTCTTAGTTAACTGATCAAGCATAAACTCTTGGTATTGGATCATATGAAACTGACAGTTCAAAGCTCTAGCTGAGAGAGTAGCAGAGGTGTAAACTTTTTTACCCCATCTCTCTAAGGACCTGGATTCCCTTTCAGAAGGGAGAGGGTTTTTTGCTGAGGTCGAAGCTACTGCCTTAGGCCCCTGGGAGATAGTCTCGGGATCTGCAAGTGGGGCCTTGTATAGGTGGTGATGAGTGTCCGGTACCCTGTAAAACCTATCTGGTTTGGCAGGGGCCGGAGGTAAAGTGGTAAAGTATCAGGAGCAGTGCAAACATCATTAAATGCATCATCCACAACAGGCAGAACTGGAGGTATAGCTAAGGGCCTATGTTGCGGTAAGTGTAGAAAGGTCCTAAGCCTTTTTCTTGAATCTGAGAAATCTTGTCCCTGCCATTGGAATTGCTCTCTCATGGCATGTAAGGTTTCCCCAAAGGAAAATTCCTCTGGTGGAGAGGCAGATGGAATAGATTCTTCAGCATCGGAATCTTCATAAGTAGAAAAAGGAGCCTCTGGATGGTCTGTAATGTCTGAGTCATCAGAAGAATCATCTGAGGACACTGGCTCTGGGGGCTCTGCTCTAGGCCTCTTTTATGGAGGCTGAGAGGCCCTGTCTGGGTGAGATTGGGATCCCCTAATTAAAGAGATGAGATCCTCTGCCAGAGTAAGCATTTGAGAACTGGAACTGGGCCTGTGTGAGGGGGGCTTAACAGGCACTGATTTAGCAGTTTTGGCTGCTTTAGCCCTGGCAAAGGCCTTAATAGACATGGCTGCAGGAGGCCTAGCAGCACCACGTGCTGGGGTAGAGACATCCAAAGGGATGGTGTCTGATAATTCTATAGGAACCACATTAGTAGGCAAAACTTCAGAGGTCGATTCAACTAGGGTAGCAGGAGCCTCGGTAGTAGTCATGGATTCAGCTGAAGATTGACCCGCTTGCTCGGTTTCGGCCGAAACAGAGACACTCGCGGTTTGCTTAACCGTGGTTTCGGCCGAAACCGCGGACTGCGAGTGCCGGTCTTTTTCTTTGCGTTTTTTAACAATTTGAGAAGTCGGAGGATCCGACGGCATAATGTACGCAAAATCAGAGCCGAAAAACTGTTCAGCAAACTCCGACCGACGCCTAAGCGTTCGTCGGTTGAAGGAAGCACAGGCTAAACAGGCTGCTACGTCGTGGTCTGGGCCTAAACAAGGTAAGCAGTAAGAGTGGAAATCTTTATGAGGTATTTGTTTCCCACAAGTTAAACAGTTAATTACTTTTTCTGACATCGGCTGAGGCAAGAAAGAGTCCCCAACGGGGTACTTAGCTTTTTAGAAGTCTTCGAAGTAGTATTCGGTAGTAGTAATCTCTGGATCTGACCGACCGGCACTTGCGAACAGCTTCTGCTTGGGCGCGGCCGGCAAGAAAGACTGAGGAAAATGGCGCCGGCTGATGCCTTTATACCGAAGACCAGCAGAGATGACGCCGGGTGAAGTGCGACACCAGCGAGGCCAGACCCAGACTTTGGAATCCGGCCGATCAAGGGCTGCCTGACGACAGGACAACCCATTTGTTAGGACTGCAGATGCATCCTTGAAGGACATCTGGACTGCAGCAGTGTGAACACTGAACATCTACATTTATGGTAGGTACAAAAGTACAGTTTTGTACCTACCATAAATGTAGATGTTCGAGCTAATACAGCTGCAGTAATCACAGATGGGTTTTCTGCCGTCAGGCGTCCCTCGGTCGGCCGAATTCCAAAGTCTTGGTCGGCGTCGGTTGTCATCGCTTTCTCTTCTGACGTCAGTGAGGCCAGAGTATATAAGACACAGCCGACGCCATGTTCTTCAGTCTTTCTTGCCCCAGATGTCAGGTGCCCCAAAAGAAGGCAATACATAAATTATGCTTATATGCGTATACATGTAATGCAATATAATCCAAAACAGTGGTTGCAAGCAAATAAACCTTAGAAGGATAACCCAGTCAGGCTGTATGAAGAGGTTGTTAGGCCCCATGCCTTTACCAAGTGGGGAAGGAGAGAGGGAAACCTGTACTGCAGCTGTATTAGCACTCGAACATCTACATTTATGGTAGGTACAAAACTGTACTATGTTCATCGTGCATACAGCTGCAGTAATCACAGATGGGTAGAATCCCAAAGCTACGCACAGGGTGGTAGATACTAGGAGGAACTGGGTTGAGCCAGAATGCCCTGCAAAACAGCAGTGGCAAAGCCTGCTCTTGTTCTGGAATATAAGGGCAGGTGGTAGTGTTTTGTGAAGGTATGTACAGAACTCCAAGTGGCTGCCTCCAGAATATCTTTGGTAGGAACTCCTCTGAGGAAGGCTGTAGAGGTAGCTGTGGCCCTGGTGGAGTGTGATCTGATACCTGTAGGAACAGATTTCCCATGATAGGAATAACAAAACCGTATGCAGTGGTCTATCCACTTTGAAATAGTCTGCTTGGAAACTGGCTTCCCTTGAGCCCCTACAGCATAGGACACAAAGAGTTGTTCTGATTTCCTGAAGGACTTTGTTCTGTCCAAATAGTATTGTAGCTGCCTATGGATGTCTAAGGAATGTAGCAGCCTTTCCCCTTTGTTTTGCAGATTGGGGTAAAAAGTAGGAAGGTGTATGGCTTGATCTAAAGCTACCCTAGATACCACTTTAGGCATAAATGATGGGTTGGTACGAAGGGAGACCCTGTCCTGATGGAAAATGAGAAAGTGCTGCACCGCCATGAGGGCCTGTAATTCCGAAACTCTCCGAGCTGAAGTGATAGCTAGAAGGAAGGCAGTTTTCCAGGACAAATACTGCAAATCTGTTGAGGCAGCTGGTTCAAAAGGGGGCAATGTTAATTTTTCTAGTATGTAATTAAGATCCCAGGCTGGTATTGGTTGTTTCCTTGGTGGTCTAATATTCTTAGCCCCTCTGAGGAACTGTCGTAAAAGTGGGTGAGAAAATAAAGGAGGATCCGTGTTGTATTCTGCAGAAATAGCTGAGGCATGGATTTTTATGGAAGAAAATGAAAGTCCACTGTTCAGCAGCTCAGCTAGATATTGTAATACCCGAGGCAAGTTCAGTTTTCTAGGGTCCTGGCCTTTTTTCGCATTCCAAGAACAAAACCGCTTCCATTTTGCGGAATAAGCTTTCCTAGTTGATGGTCTTCTGGCCTCCAAAATGACATCCTGCACCTCCTTGGAGAGTAGGGTCTGTTGTGGTGTTAAGGAATTTTCCATGCAGCGAGATTGAGTGTTTTCAGCTGACTGTGGAGAGTTTTGTAACTGTGCTGAGTCAGTAGAAGTGGCATTAGAGGCAGGGACCAGGGAGGAGTATGTGTTAGGCTCCTCAGCAATGGGTACCAGTGTTGCCTTGGCCAATCTGGAGCAATCAGTATCATCTTCGGTCTGTCTGCTCTTGCTTTCAAAAGTACCTTGGGCAGAAGAGGCAGAGGTGGGAATGCGTAAACTGTCCATGCTGTCCAAC
The DNA here is from genome assembly GCF_019279795.1 of Protopterus annectens. Taxonomy (NCBI): domain Eukaryota; kingdom Metazoa; phylum Chordata; order Ceratodontiformes; family Protopteridae; genus Protopterus; species Protopterus annectens. The sequence goes on along the minus strand of NC_056736.1, from coordinate 711,635,631 downwards.
TGAATGAAAGGGCGTCCACTCTCCAGGCCTTTGGATGAAAGGTCCTCGAGCAAAACCTTTCCAATTGATGATTCCTGTGTGTGGCAAAAAGATCTATGTCTGGCCTCCCCCACACTTGGGTTATTTCTCCAAACACCTGCGGATGCAACTTCCATTCGTGTGGATCTGTCATATTTCTGCTTAATTTGTCTGCCAGTGTGTTTTCCAATCCTGGCAGGTACTGTGCTTGAAGTTCGATTTGCCATTCCAGAGCCAAGTTCCAAAGGGTCATGGCTAGTCTGCACAAGGGGTATGAATGTGTTCCTCCTTGTTTGTTTATGTACCACATTACTGTGGTGTTGTCTGTTCTTATGAGTAATTGTCCTGGATGCAGGAAGTCCTTGAAAGCTGTAATTGCATTTATTACTGCTAGCATTTCTTTTTGATTGATGTGGAGGTGCTTTTCTTTTTGGGACCATTTGCCCTGGATGCACCTGTCCGTCATGTGCGCCCCCCAAGCGTAATCTGAGGCGTCTGTTGCGATAACTTGCTCTGCTTGAGGCTTGCAGAATGGGAGGCCTGTGTTTGCTTGACATGCTTGGGCCCACCATAGAAATTCCTTTTGCAAACATGGGATTATTGGTAGTATTGTTTCAAACTGTGACTGTGTTGAGACCATAGGTTTTTAGGTACCATTGAAGTTTCCTCATATGCAGCTTTGCACATGGGATTAAAAGAATGCAAGATGCCATGAATCCCAGAGCCTGCAGGATTTTCCTTGCAGTAAGCCTGATACTTTTTGCTAGCCTTGATTTCTCTTTGTTGATTGTGTATTCCAGGGCATGCAATAGCCGTGTCACATATGTCAGATGTTCCAGAAGTATGTGCTTGCTGTCCGCCTGGATCAGGCAGTCATCCAAATAAGGGTAAATTTGTATCCCTTGAAGTCTGCAGTAAGCAATCACTGATGCCAGGCACTTTGTGAATACTCTGGGCGCAGTAGATAAGCCAAAGGGCAATGCAGAGAATTGATAGTGGATTGAACCTGCAAGAAATCTGAGGTATCTTCTGCAGCTTTGTCTGATTGGGACATGCAGGTATGCCTCCTTGAGGTCCAATGTTACCAGCCAAAACTCCTTCCCAGCATGGGAAGAAGTTGCTGTAATGTGAGCATCTTGAATTTTGGTACGAGTAGAAATGTGTTTAGGATGGATAAGTCCAAAATGGGTCTCCAGTCGGTTCCTTTCCTTGGTACCAGAAAAAGCCTTGAATAAAAACCTTGACCTTGTTCGTGAGAAGGTACCTCTTGAATAGCTCTCATGGTTAAGAGCTTTGAAATTTGTAGTTGTGCCTCTGCCCTTTGATTCTGTGGCAGGTTTGGCATGCCTCTCATTTTTGGAAGAGTGTGGAAATGAAATTTGTAGCCTCTGTTTATAATGTCCAGGATCCATTTGTCTGTTGTGACAATATGCCAATTGTTTGCAAATAATGCTAGCTTTCCTCCCAAAGGTGCTGCCAGCTGAGACGTGCTTGGCAAGGAAATGAGGGGGGTCATTGGGTTTGCTTCCTGTATTGTTGTGCACTGTCCTCGCCACCTCTTGGTGCTGGAGTTTGCCATTGTCGTCCTCTATATGATCCCTGTGATTGCCCTCTGCCCCTTGTGCGTCTGTATCTACCTCTTTGGGGCTTGTCAGTGGCTGGAAAGGACCAGTTCTTTGAAGGCCAATTTCTGCTAAAACGTGGTGGTTGGACCTGGAAAAAGGTTTTGACAGTTTGCATGGATTTGGCTTTTTCTTCCATTTTCCGTAATATCTCCTCAGCATTACTACCAAACAGCACATCCTTTTGTAAAGGAGCATCTAGAAGTTTTGCTTTCACATGATCAGGCAAGTTTAGTTCTCTAAGCCAAGCATGTCTGCGAATGACTGATCCCGTAGCAGCCGCTCTACTTGAAGCCTCTAGGGCATCATAACCACATTGTAAAGTGTGTTTACCCACTTGCTCTGCACTATGCATCATATCCTGTAACTCCTTTAAATCTGGTTGTTCAGGTTGAGACATTTTGTTCCTTAATTGTGATAACAGGAACTGTTGATATTTAAGCATATGAAACTGACAATTTAAGGCCCTCATGGCTATGGTGGCCGAGGTATATACCTTTTTACCCCACCTTTCTAAATATCTTGATTCCCTTTCTGCAGGAAGTGGATTCTTGGCAGTGGAGGCCTTCAATCCCTTGGGGCCTTGTGAAATGGTTTCAGGGTCAGCATTATGGCTTTTGAAGAGAAATTGGTGAGAGCTGGGTACTCTGTAATACCTATCATGTTTGACTGGTGCAGGAGGCAGAGAATCTGGGTTAAGGCAAGCCTCCGAATAGACATCATCCAGTATGTCCAAAACAGGGGGTATAGCCAGAGGTCTGTGTTGAGGTAACAAAAGAAATTCCCTAAGTCTTTTCTTGGAATCTGAAAAGTCTTGGCCTTCCCAATGGAAGTGTTCCCTCAAGGCGTGCAAGGTTTCCCCAAGGAAAAATCCTCAGGAGGGGATACAGAAGGAATGGTCTGTTCTGCATCCGAATCCTCAAAAGGAGAGTAAGAGTGTTCCTCTGCATCAGAATGTTCTGATAAAATGGATCCCTGATCAGAAGAGGGAGAATCTTCCTCCACTCTGGGTCTCTTGTCTGGAGGGGGTTGATAACCTCTGATAAGAGTAATTAAATCCTCAGCCATTTTAAGCATCTGTTTTTTAGGCATGGGACCTGGAGATGGGCCCTGTGCAACAGGCCTCGTGGGATGCCTGGCTGCTATGGATTTAGTAAAGGCCTTAATTGAAAAAGAAGACGAGGGCCTAAATACACCATGGGTGGAGGTGGACCTGTCCACATTAGTAGGCTCAAACATTAGCAAAGGCTTCGGTTGTAGTCTGGGAAAGGGCCGAGGTCCCAGCGGTCTCGAGTACAGAGGACACCGCCAAAGGAGTGTCGTCGGTAGTCAGGGACTGCAAAGGCGTCTCGCTGAGAACCGGACCACGTGTAGCCTGTTTTGGCGTGGTGTCGGCGGGGACCGCGGGTCTCGCGTGTCGGTCCTTTTCCTTGCGTTTTTTGGACAAAACGGTAGTCGGAGTGTCCGACATTTTATAATCAAAAGCTTTACCAAAGTAGTGCTGGGCGAACTCCGCCCGACGCTTAATAGTGCGTTTATTGAAGGTAGCGCAAAAGCGACAGCCCGAGACGTCGTGGTCTGGGCCCAAACAAGGTATGCAGAGGGAATGGAAATCCTTATGCGGTATTTGCTTCCCACAAGAAATACAATTATTAACTTTTTCTTTCATCGGTCTGAGGCAAGAAAAGTTTCCCCAACGGGGTACTTAGCTTTAATGAAGACTTCGGTTTCCAAAATATTCGTAATTCAGGAGCTGGCCGACCGGCACTTGCGAACTGCTTCTGCTTTGGGCACCGCGCGGCAAAAAAGACTGAAGAACATGGCATCGGCTGTGTCTTATATACTCTGGCCTCACTGATGTCAGAAGAGAAAGTGACGACAACCGACACCGGACCAAGACTTTGGAATTCGGCCGACCAAGGGACCGCCTGACGGCAGAAAACTCATCTGTGATTACTGCAGCTGTATGCACGATGAACATCTGTACTATGGTCATCGTGTTACACTGCTGCAGTCATTACACTTGGGTAGAATCCCAAAGCTGAGGTTGGGTGGCTGGTCTATAAAGAGTTAGGATTGGCTATGAGGCCCTGCAGAAAGTACAGTTTTGTACCTACCATAAATGTAGATGTTCGAGTGCACATACAGCTGCAGTCCTCACACTTGGGTTATCCTGCCGTCAGGCGGGTCCTCGGTCGGCCGAATTCCAAAGTCTAGGTCCAGCGTCGGTTGTCGTCGCTTCTTCCCTGACGTCAGTGTGGCAGGGGTATAAAAGAGGCAGCTGACGCCATTTTCTTCAGTTTTTCTTGCCCCAGATGTCAGGTGCCCCCAGAAAGGAAGGCAAAACATGATGTCATGCAAACATACATAAGTAGATAAATCAAAAAGTACAGTTTTGTACCTACCATAAATGTAGATGTTCGAAGATCCACATTGCTGCAGTCCTTACACTTGGGTAGTCCGCTGTCCTCGGTCGGCCCGAATATGAAAGTAAAAGGCTGACGTCGGTCCAGGCGCATTTGACTGACATCAGGACGTCAGGGTACAAATGCGCATGACCGACGTCATATCCTCAGTCTTTTCTTGCCCCAGATGTCAGAAGACCCTAAAAATAAAGGTCAAAACCAAAAGACAGCAAACAAACAACCAACCACCCTTGCACTAATTATATGTACAATATATACAATATACACAATATTTACAACCCAACCCACACAACCACCTCTAACTACAGAGGGAAGGAGGAGGTAATTGGACTGCAGCAATGTGGATCTTGAACATCTACATTTATGGTAGGTACAAAACTGTACTATGTTCTTCATCTCACATTGCTGCAGTCCTTACACTTGGGTAGAATCCCAAAGCAGAGGTAAGGGAGGATGGCCAAACTACAAGGAAGCAGGAGCTGCCAAAATGCCCTGCAAAACAGCAGTGGCAAAACCAGCCCTGGATTTAGAGTAAAGTGGCAGGTGATAATGCCTAGAGAAAGTATGCACTGAACTCCAAGTAGCTGCCTCCAAAATATCCTTGGTTGCCACTCCTCAAAAGGCTGTCAGTGGCAGTAGCCCTAGTGGAATGAGGCCTAATCCCAGCCGGAATCTCCTTGCCATGATGGGAATAACAGAAAGCAATGCAAAACCCAATCCACTTAGAAATAGTTTGTTTTGACACAGGCTTGCCCTGAGAACTCAAAGCAAAAGAAACAAACAACTGCTGAGACTGCCTGAACCCTTTAGTTCTGTCCAAATAATATCGCAACTGCCTGTGTACATCTAAAGTGTGCAAAATCTTTTCCCCTTTATTTTGGGGATTTGCATAAAAAGTAGGCAAATGAATAGTTTGGTTTAAAGCCACACTAGAAACCACCTTAGGCATAAAGGAAGGATTAGTAGGCAAAGATACCCTATCCTTATGGAAAATCAAGAAAGGCTCAACCGCCCTAAGGGCCTGTAATTCAGAAACCCTTCTTGCAGAGGTAATGGCCAACAAAAAGGCAGTCTTCCATGATAAATATTTCAACTCAGAAGTAGCTGCAGGCTCAAAAGGTTGTAGAGTGAGTTTCTCCAACACAAAATTGAGATCCCAAGCAGGAGTAGGAGCTCTACGTGGGGGTCTCATATTCTTTGCCCCTCTAAGAAATTGCTTGAACAAAGGATGAGAAAACAATGGAGGGTCACATTCATAGTGAGCTGAAATTGCTGCAGCATGAACCTTAATAGAAGAGAAGGACAAACCTTTGTCCAGTAACTCAGTAAGATATTGAAGAGCCACACTTAAATTAGGCTCAGAAACATCAAAATCCTTTGCTGCACTCCAAAATAAAAATCTCTTCCATTTATCTGCGTACACTTTCCTTGTACTAGGCCTTCTAGCTTCCAAAATCACATTCAAAACTTGTTGTGGAAGTTGAGACCCTCTATGGTTCAAAACAGAATATGCCAGGCTGTTAGGTGAAGAGAGTGAAGTTTGACATTGAGCAAATGGCTGTCCTCCTGTGACAACAGGTGTGGAATCGAAGGCAAAGGCCATGGAGGCTTCCACCAGACTTCTCAGTAATGGGTACCAGTGCTGTCGAGGCCAATCTGGAGCTATTAAAATCATCCTTGGCTTGTCCTGTCTGACCTTTAGAAGTACCTTTGGGAGGAGAGGCAGAGGTGGAAAGGCATACACATGAAGATTGCTCCAATTGAAAGAAAGAGCATCCACTTTCCAAGCTGTGGGATGAAACCTTTTGTGCAAAACTTTGGCAGCTGACGGTTTAGTGGAGAAGCGAACAGATCTATGTCTGGAGTTCCCCATGACACTGTCAATTTCTGAAATACATGAGGATCCAATTTCCACTGTGGGGATCCATAATTGATCTGCTCAACACATCTGCTAAGGAGTTCTGTGCTCCTGGCAGAAACCTTGCCTGAAGATTGAGCTGTAAACTGAGAGCAGTCTCCCACAAAATCATTGCTTGCCTGCATAGAGGATAAGAATGTTCCCCTTGCTTGTTGATGTACCACATGGCAGTTGTGTTGTCTGTTAGAATCAACACCTGCCCTGGAAGAAGTAAATCCTTGAAAGCTATTAATGCAAACTGGACTGCTAACATCTCCTTCAGGTTGATATGTAGATGTTGTAGTCTGGCAGGCCACTTGTCTTGTATCCACTTTCCATTCAGATGAGCTCCCCAAGCTTTGTCTGAGGCATCTGTCGTTAAAATCTGACTAGCCTCTGGCCGGGTCACAGAGAGTCCCTTGTTTAGGTGACATTCCTGAGCCCACCACAAAAATTCCTTTTGAATGCAAGGTATTATTTGAATGACAGTGTCCAGATCCTGGCAGTGCTGTGTCCATACATTTTGAGATACCATTGCAGCTTCCTCATATGCAGTTTGGCATTGGGAAGCACCAGAATACAAGATGCCATGAACCCTAAGGCTTGAAGGACTGTCCTTGCAGTCAGCCCGGACTGATGAGATAGTTGATGGAAGTAAAGGGAAAGACTCTTTTGTTTGTCCGGGGTTAAAAGGCCATCTGGGATGCTGTATTCAGTCTTACACCCAGAAAGCACATGTCCTGAGAGGGTACTAGACTGGACTTTATTTCGTTCACAGAATACCCCAGGCATCTTAGCAATGCTATCACATATTCCAAATGATGAAGAAGCTCTTCCCTTCCTTGAGCCAGAATCAGGCAGTCGTCCAAATAAGGATAGATCTGTATTCCTTTTAGCCTGAAGAAAGCTATCACTGGAGCCAGAACTTTCGTGAACACTCTGGGTGCAGTAGATAAGCCAAAGGGCAATGCAGAGAACTGATAGTGAGAAGTCCCAGCTCGAAAACGCAGATACTTCCTGCAACTTAGTCTGATAGGAACATGAAGGTAAGCCTCCTTGAGATCCAAAGTTACCATCCAATGATCTTTGCCCAGTAGAGGTAAAAGCTGTTGTAACGTCAACATTTTGAACTTGGGAATGTCCAGATAAGCGTTGAGGATAGATAAATCCAAAATTGGTCTCCACGTGTTCCCCTTCTTTGGTACTAGGAACAGGCGAGAATAAAATCCTAGGCCCACTTCTGGCATAGGGACCGGCTGTATGGCCCCTAGTTGAAGTAACAGAGAAATTTGCTTGTGAGCCTCTATTCTTTGTTGAGGAGGAACGTCTGGCATGCCTCTGAAAGGAGGCAAGGTATGGAAATAAAACCTGTAACCTTGGTGTATGATATCCAATACCCATCTGTCTTGGGTAATTAAACTCCAATTTTCTTTGAAAAGTGCCAACCTTCCTCCCAAAGGTGCTGCCAGACGAGAAGGCTCTGGCAGCTGAAAAGGTAGGTCATTGGGTCTGTTTAGAAAGGACTGACCCCTGCCCTCACCTGAAGACTGTGCAGGAGAACTCCCTGTTCTAGGCCTGAAAGAGCCCTGAGCTCTGCCCCTACCACATCTAGATCTACCCCTAGACTGGGAATCATAAGAAGGATACGTCCACCCTTTAGCAGGCCAATTTCTACTAAACTTTGGAGGCTGAACCTGCAAAAAATCTTTAACAGTCTGCATAGACTTAGCCTTGTCTTCCATTTTCTTTAAAACTGCCTCAACAGGAGAATCAAACAACACATCAGATTGTAAAGGAGCATCTAAAATCCTTGTTTTAACATGGTCAGATAAATTTTGATCCCTCAGCCAGGCGTGCCTGCGAAGAACTGACCCAGTGGCAGCCACCCTAGACGAGGCCTGTACAGCATCAAAACCACATTGCAAAGAATGCTTACCCACCTGTTCAGAAACATGTACTAAATCTTGGAACTCTTTACAATCAATACCTTCCGCCAGAGCATCAACCTTAGACTTCAACTGTGAAAGGAGATAGTTTTGGTATTTTAACATGTGAAACTGGCAATTCAAAGCCCTCATAGCTAGAGTGGAAGAAGTATAAACTTTCTTTCCCCATCTATCCAAGGCCCTGGCTTCTTTATCTGCAGGAACCGGATTCTTGACAACAGAAGCCTTAACACCTTTAGGCCCCTGGCTAACAGTTTCTGGGTCTGCCCTAGGACTCTTAAAAGATACTTATGAACTTCAGGCACCCTGTAATACCTATCCGGTTTAACAGGAGCAGGAGGCAAAGAATCAGGATTAAGAGAAGCCTCTGCAAAAACATCTTCCACTACATCCAAAACAGGAGGTATAGCCAAAGGCCTATGCTGGGGTAAAAACAAAAATTCCCTAAGCCTTTTCCTGGAATCAGAGAAGTCCTGACCTTCCCACTTAAAATGCTCCCTCATGGAATGAAGAGTTTCTGAAAAGAAAAATCCTCAGGAGGAGAAGCAGAAGGAGTAGAATCATCCACATCAGAATCAGAATAAGGAGAGTACTCCTGCAAGTCTTCAGCCGAAGACTCTGAAACATCCAAGCCTGCTCAAAACTCCCTAGCTCAGGCTCCACCCTAGGTCTCTTATCAGGAGGGGCAAAGAACCCTAATCAGAGTAATCAAATCTTCTGCCATTTTAAGCATATGCTTCTTGGGCACAGTTCCAGAAGAACTAGGGGTGACACCAACTGAAGCTAAACCTGGCCTGCCTCTAGGAGAAGCCTTGGAAACAGAAGGAGAGGGCCTAACCACCCTAGGCAGGGAGGGAGTATAGTAACCTGAGAAGCCCCATCACCCTGGCCTGCCTCCTGAGAGGCCACATCCTGCAATAACAAGGTCTCCCTGGGATCCCAAAGAAACCTCCGGTGGAACCACCGGCTCCACCGACACCTCTAAAGAACCGGCGTCCGCACGGACGGTTCTTCTAGCCTAGGCTTCACTGCTTTGTCCTTGCGCTTCTTGAAGCGGGCCGGAGCATCCGACGGCATTTTATAATTGCACCGCTTCCCAAAGACTAACCTGGCACAATCTAATCTCCTCTTTATAGTGCGCTTATTAAATCTAGCACAAGAGCGACACCCAACAACGTCGTGCTCAGGCCCTAAACAAGGAATACACAAAGTATGATAGTCTCTATGCGGTATCTGTTTCCCACAAGAAATACAATTATTCACTTTTTCTGACATCCGGTAAACCACTGAGGCAAGAAAAAACTAAAATATTCCCCAACGGGGTACTTAGCCAACTTTGACTCTGTCTGAAACTCCGATAAACGAAAAATTTCAGAACGCCAACCGGCACTTGCAATACTGCTTCTGCATCGGACCATGCGGCAAAAAAGACTGAGGATATGACGTCGGTCATGCGCATTTGTACCCTGACGTCCTGATGTCAGTCAAATGCGCCTGGACCGACGTCAGCCTTATACTTTGATATTCGGGCCGACCGAGGACAGCGGACTACCCAAGTGTAAGGACTGCAGCAATGTGAGATGAAGAACATCAGTAGCTGCAAGCAAATAAACCATAAAGGAATACCCCAAAGAGGTTGTATGTTAAAGGTGTTTGTCATAAGTCCTGTCCTAAGAGGGGATGGAGGGAGGGTAACCTGGACTGCAGCTGTATGCACACTCGAACATCTACAATTATGGTAGGTACAAAACTGTACTATGTTCATCGTGCATACAGCTGCAGTCATCACACTTTGGTAGAATCCCAAAGCTAAGTAAGGGTGGCTGGTACTAAGCGGAATTAGGAGGGGCTAGAATGCCCTGCAGGACTGCTGTGGCAAAGCCCGCTCTAGATTTTCAGTATAGTGGAAGGTGGTAGTGTTTGGAGAAAGTGTGCACTGAACTCCAAGTAGCTGCTTCCAAAATGTCCTTGGTAGGGACCCCCCTGAGGAAAGCTGCAGCCTTGGTGGAGTGGGATCTGATGTATACAGGCACTGATATTCCATGAAATGAATAACAAAAGCGTATGCAGTGGACTATCCATTTTGAAATAGTCTGTTTGGAAATAATCTTTCCTTGAGCACCTGTAGCATAGGACACAAAGAGCTGCTCAGATTTTCTGAATGACTTTGTTCTGTCCAAGTAATAACGAAGTTGCCTGTGAATGTCCAAGGAATGTAGTAGCCCTCTCTCCTTTTTTCTGTGGATTTGGATAAAAGGTAGGTAAATGAATAGACTGATTCAAAGCCACACTGGATACCACCTTTGGCATGAAGGTAGGGTTGGTCCGTAAGGAAACCCTGTCCTGATGGAAAATGATGAATGGTTGCACAGCCATGAGGGCCTGTAGCTCCGAAACCCTGCGTGCTGAGGTAATAGCCAGAAGGAAGGCTGTTTTCCATGACAAGTATTGTAGCTCTGCTGAAGAAGCCGGCTCAAAAGGAGGCAGTGTCAGCTTCTCCAATACGAAGTTGAGGTCCCAAGCTGGAGGTTTCCATGGGGGTTTTATATTTTTTGCCCCTCTGAGGAACTGCCTTAATAGAGGATGTGAGAATAACGGAGGATCCGTATTGTATTGTGCTGAAATGGCTGAAGCGTGGATCTTGATGGAAGAGAAGGAGAGGCCACTGTTTAACATCTCAGTTAGGTACTGTAAAATCTGAGGTATATTTATTACCCAAGGATTCTGACCCTTTGCTTGATTCCAGGAACAAAATTGTTTCCATTTGGCGGAGTAGGTTTTTCTAGTAGAGGGTCTCCTGGCCTCCAAGATGACATCCTGTACCTCCTTGGAGAGGAGAGTTTGTTGGTAAACTAAGGTATTCTCCATGCAGCTAGATTTAGAGTTCTGAGCTGGCTGTGTAGGGTCTTGTAGTTGTGCTGGGACAACAGAAGAGGAACTTGAGGAAGGATCCATGGTGGTGTGTGTGACAGGCTCTTTAGGAGAGGATACCAGTGCTGTTGTGGCCAGAGTATCATTTGTGGCCTCTCTGCTCTGGTTTTTAATAGGACTTTGGCCAGTAGAGGTAGAGGCGGGAAGGCATAGACTGTCAATGTTGTCCAATTGAAAGAAAGTGCGTCCACTTTCCAGGCCTGTGGCTGATAGGTCCTTGAGCAGAATTTTTCCAATTGGTAATTTCTGTGGGTAGCAAATAGATCTATGACTGGCTGTCCCCGTGACCGAGTTATCTTTGAGAAGACTTGAGGATGCAACTTCCATTCGTGTGGGTCTGTCATATTTCTGCTCAAGTTGTCTGCCAGTGTGTTTTCCTTCCCTGGCAGGAATTGTGCCTGTAGTTGAATTTGTAATTCCAGTGCTGTGTTCTACAGGGTCATGGCTTGCCTGCACAGGGGGTATAAATGTGTTCCCCCCTGTTTGTTTATGTACCACGACTGTGGTGTTATCTGTCCTTATTAATAGCTGGCCTGGATGCAGTAGATCTTTGAAGGTCATAAGAGCATTTTGTACGGCTAGCATCTCCTTTTGGTTGATGTGTAGGTGCATCTGTTTTTGGGACCATTTTCCCTGGATGCACTGATCTGCCATGTGTGCTCCCCGGGTGTAGTCTGAGGTGTCTGTTGTGATGATTTGAGTTGCTTGTGGTAAACAGAAAGGAAGACCTGTGTTTCTTTGGCATGCTTGAGCCCACCACAAAAATTCCTTTTGAAGGCATGGAATGAGTGGTATAATTGTTTCCAAGCTGTGGCTGTGCTGAGACCATAAGTTTTTTAGGTACCATTGTAGTTTCCTCATATGCAGCTTTGCAAATGGTATTAGTAGGATGCAAGATGCCATGAACCCCAGAGCCTGCAGGATTTTCCTTGCAGTTAGCCTGGTTAAAGTTGCCATTTTGTTGTAATATTGAGACAGTTGCCCTTGTTTGTCTGGCGTGAGGTAGGCCATCTGGGTTGTTGTATTTAAGCTGGCACCCAGGAAAATTATCTGTTGAGAAGGTATTAGTTTTGATTTCTTTTTGTTTACTGTGTACCCCAGGCAGTTTAACAGTTTTATTACAAACGCCAGATGTTGCAATAGAAGGTCCTTTTTGTCTGCTTGGATCAGGCAGTCGTCCAGATATGGGTAGATTTGGATTCCTCGTTGTCTGCAGAAGGCAATTACTGATGCCAGGCATTTCGTAAACACTCTGGGCGCAGTAGATAAGCCAAAGGGCAATGCAGAGAATTGGTAATGGGTTGAACCTGCAAGAAATCTGAGTTATCTTCTGTAATCTTGTCTGATAGGGACATGCAGGTATGCCTCCTTGAGGTCCGTTACCAGCCAAGACTCCTTGCCCAGCATGGGAAGATGTTGCTGTAATGTGAGCATCTTGAATTTTGGTACCTCTAGATATGTGTTTAGAATGGATAGGTCTAAGATGGGTCTCCAATCTTTGTCCTTCCTTGGTACCAGGAATAGCCTTGAATAAAAACCTTGACCTTGTTCTTTTGCAGGTACCTCTTGAATTGCTTTCATATCCATGAGAGCGAAAATTTGCCTTTGTGCCTCTGCCCATTGATTTTGTGACAGGTTTGGCATGCCTCTCATTTTTGGAAGGGTGTGAAAGTGAAACCTGTAGCCTCTGTCTATAATATCCAGAATCCATTTGTCCTGTGTAACAATGTGCCAGTTTTTTGAAAATAAGGCCAGTTTTCCGCCCAAAGGTGCTGCCATTATATCTTTGTTTGGCAGGCATAGGGGAAAGTCATTGCATCTGTTTTCTAAATGACTGTGGTCTATCTTCTCCACCTCTGGGGGCTGGTGTTTGCCACTGTCTAGCTCAGTAAGATCCTTGAAGTTGTCCTCTACCCCTTGGGCGTCTGTATCTGCCCCTTTGGGGTCTGTCCATGGCTCGAAAGGACCAATTTTTTTGAAGGCCAGTTTCTGCTGAAGCGTGGAGGCTGCACCTGCAAGAAATCTTTAACTGTTTGCATAGATTTTGCTTTTTCCTCCATTTTCTTTAGTACCTCCTCAGCTTTAGCACCGAACAATACATCTTTTTGTAGTGGTGCATCTAATAACTTTGCTTTGACATGATCTGGTAAGGTTTGCTCTTTGAGCCAAGCATGTCTACGTATGACAGACCCCGTGACAGCAGCTCTGCATGAGGCCTCTAAAGCATCAAAACCACACTGCAAGGTATGTTTCCCCACTTGTTCTGCAACATGCAACAAAATCCTGCAACTCTTTCAAGTCTGGCTGTTCTGTTTGTGTCATTTTGCCTTTCAGCTGAGATAGCAAGAACTGTTGGTATTTTAACATATGAAATTGACAGTTTAATGCCCTCATGGTTAAAGTGGCTGATGTATACACCTTTTTCCCCCACCTTTCTAATGCAGGCAAAGGGTTTTTAGCAGTGGAGACCTTAATCCCCTTGGGACCCTGTGAAATTGTTTCTGGGTCAGCAGTATGGCTTTTATAAAGGAACTGGTGAGAATCAGGAACCCAGTAATATCTGTCTGGTTTAACAGGAGCTGGAGGTAATGAGTCTGGATTAAGACTGGCTTCTGCGTACACATCATCCAAAATATCTAAGACAGGAGGAATAGCCAGGGGCCTATGCTGGGGAAGTATGAGTAATCTTGGCCTTCCCAGTGGAAGTGCTCTCTCAATGTATGCAGGGTTTCCCCAAAAGAGAAGTCCTCAGGGGGGGAGGGGGACAGAGGGAATAGACTCCTCAGCATCAGAGTCTTCAAATGGGGATTAGGTGTAATCCTGGTCCTCAGAATGGTCTGAAGTAATAGAAGCTTGGTCTGAGGAAGGGAAGTCTTCCTCCAACCTGGGTCTTTTGTCTGGGGGGGGGGGGTTGAGAACCCCAGATGAGAGTAATCAAATCCTCAGGCATTTTAAGCATCTGTTTTTTAGGCATGGGGCCTTGAGAGGGGGTCTGAGGCCCTTGTTTTTTAATTTTCATTGTAGCTTTAGACTTAGTGAATGATTTAATAGAGGAGGTGGTAGGCCTGAAAACGCCTTCAGAAATGGCAGGCCTCACTGAAATTTCGGTTTCCCCGCCAAGGAGTGGCGTCGGTATCTGCAGTGGGAATGGAGACAGTACAGTTTTGTACCTACCATAAATGTAGATGTTCGAGTGCTAATACAGCTGCAGTCATAACAGATGGGTTCTCCTGCCGTCAGGCGGGTCCTCGGTCGGCCGAATTCCAAAGTCTAGGTCCGACGTCGGTTGTCGTTGTTTCTTCCCGGACGTCAGTGCGACAGGGGTATAAAAAAACCAGCAGACGCCATTTTCTTCAGTTTTTCTTGCCCCAGATGTCAGGTGCCCCCAGAAGGAAGGCAATACATAAATTTGTGTAATAAAGCCATGCCATATAATCAAAATACAGTAGTTGCAAGCAAATACACCATAAATGAATACCCCAATCAGGTTGTATGAGGAGGTGTTAGCCAATAGGCCTGTCCCAAGAGGGGAAGGAGGGAGGGAAACCTGGACTGCAGCTGTATTAGCACTCGAACATCTACATTTATGGTAGGTACAAATCTGTACTATGTTCATCGTGCATACAGCTGCAGTCATAACAGATGGGTAGAATCCCAAAGCTAAGAAAGGGGTGGTAGGCACTAGGTGGAACTAAGAGGAGCCAGGATGCCCTGCAAGACTGCAGTGGCAAAGCCTGCTCTAGTTTTGGAGTATAATGGTAGGTGGTAGTGCTTGGAGAAGGTATGCACAGAACTCCCAAGTAGCCGCATCCAAAATATCTTTGGTAGGAACTCCTCTGAGGAAAGCTGCACAGGTAGCTGTGGCCCTTGTGGAGTGTGATCTGATGCCTGCAGGTACAGTTTTGCCATGAAAAGAATAACAAAAGAGTATGCAGTGGGCTATCCATTTTGAGATTGGCTTCCCTTGAGCTCCTATAGCATTGTACACAAAGAGCTGTTCTGATTTTCTGAAAGGCTTTGTTCTGTCCAAATAATAACGCAGTTGCCTGTGGATGTCCAAGGAATGTAATAATCTCTCCCCTTTGTTTTGAGGATTAGGAGAAAAGGTAGGCAAGTGTATAGCCTGATTCAAAGCTACCCTGGATACCACTTTTGGCATAAAGGACGGGTTGGTTCGTAAGGAAACTCTGCCCTGATGGAAGATGATAAAAGGCTGCACAGCCATGAGGGCTTGGAGTTCCGATACCCTACGAGCTGAGGTAATAGCCAGAAGGAAAGCTGTTTTCCAGGACAAATATTGCAAATCTGTTGAGGCAGCTGGCTCAAAAGGAGGCAAGGTCAGCTTTTCTAGAATGAAATTGAGTTCCCAAGCAGGTATTGGTTGTTTCCTGGGGGGTTTTATATTCTTAGCCCCTCTGAGGAACTGTCTTAAGAGGGGTGAGAGAATAAAGGCGGATCCGTGTTGTATTCTGCAGAAATGGCTGAGGCATGGATTTTGATGGAGGAGAATGAAAGTCCATTGCTTAGCAGCTCAGCTAGATACTGTAATATTTGAGGTAAATTCAGTTTTCCAGGATTCTGGCCCTTTTTCTCATTCCAGGCACAAAACCGTTTCCATTTTGCGGAGTAAGCTTTTCTAGTAGACGGCCTTCTGGCCTCCAAAATGACATCCTGCACCTCCTTGGAGAGTAGGGTCTGTTGTGATGTTAAGGAATCTTCCATGCGGCCAGATTGAGTGTTTTCAGCTGACTGTGAAGAGTTCTGAAGCTGTGCCGAGTCAGAAGAAGAGGCATTAGAGGTAGGGTCCATGGTGGGGAATGCGTCAGGCTCCTCAAGAGTGGGTACCAGTGTTGTCTTGGCTAGTCTGGAGCAATGAGAATCATCTTTGGTCTGTCTGCTCTGGTTTTTAATAGAACTTTGGGCAGCAGAGGAAGAGGTGGGAAGGCATAAACTGTCATTGTTGTCCAACTGAAAGAGAGAGCGTCCACTCTCCAGGCCTTTGGATGAAAAGTCCTTGAGCAGAATTTTGTCAATTGGTGATTTTTGTGGGAGGCAAAGAGATCTATGTCTGGCCTTCCCCATGCTTGAATTATCTCTGTAAAAACTTGAGGATGCAACTGCCATTCGTGTGGATCTGTCATATTTCTGCTTAGGTTGTCTGCCAGTGTGTTTTCCTTGCCTGGCAAGTACTGTGCTTGAAGTTCGATTTGTAAGTCCAGAGCCATGTTCCAAAGTGACATGGCCAGCCTGCATAGGGGGTATGAATGGGTTCCTCCCTCTTTGTTTATGTACCACATTACTGTGGTGTTGTCTGTCCTTATCAATAGTTGACCTGGATGCAGAAGGTCTTTGAAAGCTATAATAGCATTTATTACTGCTAGCATTTCCTTTTGATTGATGTGAAGGTGCTTTTCTTTTTGGGACCATTTGCCCTGAATGCACCGATCTGTCATGTGCGCCCCCCAGGCGTAGTCCAAGGTGTCTGTTGTGATGACTTGATTTGCTTGAGGCTTGCAGAATGGGAGACCTGTGTTTGTTTGGCATGCTTGAGCCCACCACAGAAATTCCTTTTGAAGACATGGAATTAGTGGTATTATTATTTCCAAACTGTGGCTGTGTTCAGACCATAGGTTTTACAGGTACCATTGAAGCTTCCTCGTATGCAGCTTTGCACATGGGAAGAGTAGGATGCAAGATGCCATGAATCCCAGAGCCTGCAGGATTTTCCTTGCAGTCAGCCTGGTGAAATTTGCTAGTACTCTGAAGTACTGAGTAAGTTGCCCCTGCTTCTCTGGCGTGAGGTAGGCCATCTGGGTGTTTGTGTCCAAGTTGGCACCCAGGAATATTATTTTCTGAGAGGGAATTAGCCTTGATTTCTTTTTGTTGACTGTGTAACCCAGAGAATTCAACAACATTACTACATAAGCCAGATGTTTCAGAAGTATGTGCTTGCTGTTCGCTTGGATCAGGCAGTCGTCCAAATAGGGGTATAATTGTATCCCTTGAAGTCTGCAGTAGGCAATTACTGATGCCAGGCATTTTGTGAATACTCTGGGTGCAGTAGATAAGCCAAAGGGCAATGCAGAGAATTGATAATGGGTTGAACCTGCAAGAAATCTGAGGTATCTTCTGCAATTTTGTCTGATCGGAACATGCAGGTATGCCTCCTTGAGATCCAATGTTACCAGCCAGGACTCCTTGCCCAGCATGGGAAGAAGCTGCTGTAAAGTGAGCATCTTGAATTTTGGTACGAGTAAGAATGTGTTTAGGATGGATAGGTCCAAAATAGGTCTCCAATCTTTTCCCTTCCTTGGTACCAGGAATAGTCTGGAATAAAAACCTTGACCTTGTTCATGAGTAGGTACCTCTTGAATAGCTTTCATGTCCAATAGATCTGAAATTTGTCTTTGTGCCTCTGCCCTTTGATTGTGTGGCAGGTTTGGCATGCCTCTCATTTTTGGAAGGGTGTGAAAATGGAATCTGTAGCCTCTGTTTATAATGTCCAGGATCCATTTGTCTTTTGTGACAATATGCCAATTTTTTGAAAATAATGCCAGTTTTCCGCCTAAGGGAGCTGCCATTTGAGCCTTGCTTGGCATGCAAAGGGGAAAGTCATTGGGCGTGCTTTCTGAATGGCTGCGAACTATCCTCACCACCTCTTTGTGTAGGAGCTTGCCATTGTCTGCCTCTAAACGATCCTTGAGATTGCCCTCTGCCCCTCGCGCATCTGTATCTACCTCTTTGGGGTCTGTCCGTGGCTGGAAAGGACCAATTTTTGGAAGGCCAATTTCTGATGAAACATGGAGGTTGTACCTGTAGAAAATCTTTCACTGTTTGCATTGATTTAGCCTTTTCCTCCATTTTCTTTAACACCTCCTCAGCTTTAACACCAAATAATACATCCTTTTGAAGAGGGGCATCTAGTAATTTAGCTTTGACATGGTCTGGTAAGGTTTGTTCCTTGAGCCAGGCATGCCTACGTATCACTGATCCTGTAACAGCAGCTCTACATGAAGCCTCTAGAGCATCAAAACCACATTGCAAGGTAGGTTTACCCACTTGCTCTGCACTATGCATCAAATCCTGCAACTCCTTCAAGTCTGGTTGTTTAGGTTGTGACATTTTACTCAATTGTGATAACCGAAACTGTTGGTACTTTAGCATATGGAACTGGCAGTTTAATGCCCTCATGGTTAAGGTGGCCGAGGTATATACCTTTTTCCCCACCTTTCTAAGGATCTGGAATCTCTCTCGGAAGGTAATGGATTTTTAGCAGTGGAGGCCTTAATTCCTTTGGGGCCCTGTGAGATAGTTTCTGGGTCAGCCACATGGCTTTTGTATAAAAATTGGTGCGAGTCAGGAACCCGGTAGTACCTGTCAGGCTTGACTGGGGCTGGAGGTAAAGAATCCGGGTTAAGGCAGGCCTCCGAGTACACATCATCTAGTATGTCTAAGACAGGAGGTATAGCCAGAGGCCTGTGCTGAGGTAGCAAGAGAAAATCCCTAAGCCTTTTCTTGGAATCCGAGTACTCTTGGCCTTCCCAGTGGAAGTGTTCCCTTAAGGTATGCAAGGTTTCCCCAAATGAGTAATCCTCTGGGGGGGGAGACAGAGGGAATTGACTCCTCTGCATCAGAATCTTCAAAAGGGGAGTAAGAATGTTCCTGTTGATCAGAGTGCTCTGATATAATGGAGGCCTGGTCAGAGGAGGGGGATTCTTCCTCCACTCTGGGCCTTTTGTCCGGGGGGGGGGGTTCAGAACCCCTGATAAGAGTAATTAAATCCTCAGCCATTTTAAGCATCTGTTTTTTACGCATGGGGCCTGGAGAAGGGCCCTGTAAAGCTTGTCTCTTAGAATGCATGGCTGCTTTAGACTTAGTGAAAGCCTTGATGGAAAAAGAAGAGGAAGGTCTGGTGACACCTTGAGAGGAGGCAGACCTGTCTACATTTTGAGATTCACCACCAAGAGTGGCTTCGGTATCTGTAGTCGGGGTGTGGGCCGAGGAGCCTGCGACCTCGGGCACAGAAGACACCGCCAATGAAGTGTCGTCGGTAGTCAGGGGCTGCGTAGGCACCTCTCTGAGAACCGGACCACCTGTAGTCGGCTTTGGCGTGGTGTCGGTAGAGGCCGCGGACCTCGTGGGTCGGTCCTTATCTTTGCGTTTTTTTAGACAAAAGTGGAGTCTGAGTATCCGACGACATAATATAGTTAAATTTTATGCCAAAATAATGCTGGGCTAACTCCGCCCGACGCTTAATGGTGCGTTTGTTGAATGTAGCACAAAAACGACAGACCGAGACGTCGTGGTCTGGGCCTAAGCAAGGAATACAGAGGGAATGAAAATCCTTATGCGGTATTTGCTTCCCACATGAAATACAATTATTAACTTTGTCTGACATCGGTCTGAGGCAAGAAAAGTTTCCCCAACGGGGTACTTAGCTTTCAAGAAGACTTCGGTTGCAAAATTTTTGTAATTTCAGGAGCTGGCCGACCGGCACTTGCGAACCGCTTCTGCTTCGGGCACCGCGCGGCAAGAAAGACTGGAGAAAATGGCGTCAGCTGGTTCTTTTATACCCCTGTCGCACTGACGTCAGGGAAGAAGTGACGACAACCGACGCCGGACCTAGACTTTGGAATTCAGCCGACCGAGGACCCGCCTGACGGCAGGAGAACCCATCTGTTATGACTGCAGCTGTATGCACGATGAACATCGAGGATCCTGCGGCCTTGGGTACCAAAGTCGCCGGTAAAATAGTTTCATCGGTAGTCAGGGGCTGCGTAGGCGCCTCGCTGAGAACCGGAGAACAAGTAGTCGGCCTAAGCTTGATCTCAGTACTGGGTGCAGGCCTCGGATGTCTATCCTTATCCTTGCGTTTTTTGCCTAAAATTGGCGTCTGTGTATCCGACGACATGATATAATTAAATTTTTTGCCAAAATAATGAAGGGCGAACTCCGCCCGGCGCTTAATAGTACGTTTGTTAAACCTAGCACAAAAACGGCATGCCGAGACGTCGTGGTCTGGCCCTAAGCAAGGTATACAGTAAGAGTGAAAATCCTTATGCGGTATTTGCTTCCCACAAGAAATGCAATTATTAACTTTGTCTGACATCGGTCTGAGGCAAGAAAAGTTTCCCCAACGGTGTACTTAGCTTTAAAGAAGACTTCAGCTGAAATACTGTTCGTAAATCTCAGGAGCTGGCCGACCGGCACTTGAACTGCTTCTGCTTCGGGTACCGCGCGGCAAGAAAGACTGAAGAAAATGGCGTCGGCTGCCTCTTATACCCCTGGCGCACTGACGTCAGGGAAGAAACGACGACAACCGACCTAGACTTTGGAATTTGGCCGACCGAGGACCCGCCTGACGGCAGGATAACCCAAGTGTGATGACTGCAGCTGTATGCACGATGACCATCTGCAGTGGCAAATCCTGCTCTGGATTTAGAGTAAAGAGGCAGGTGGCAATGCTTGGTAAAGGTGTGCACTGAACTCCAAGTTGCAGCCTCCAAAATTTCCTTGGTAGGTACTCCTCTGAGAAAGGCTGTTGAAGTGGCTGTTGCCCTGGTGGAATGTGACAATGTTATTTGGGACTGATTTTCCATGCTGTGTGTAGCAGTATCGAATACAGTGTCCTATCCATTTAGATATAGTCTGCTTTGAGATAGCCTTGCCCTGTGATCCTGCAGCATATGCTACAAACAGTTGTTCAGTTTTCCTGAAAGCTTTTGTTTTGTCCAAGTAGAAGCGTAGCCGCCTGTGTATGTCCAAAGAATGCAGAAGTTTCTCCCCTTTATTCTGGGGGTTTGGATAAAAAGTTAGCAAATGGATGGCTTGGTTAAGAGCCACACTAGATACCATCTTTGGCATTAAAGGTAGGGTTTGTCCTTAAAGATACCCTGTCCTGATGAAAAATTATAAAAGTTTCCACTGCCATTAATGCATGTAGCTCTGAGACTCTTCGTGCTGAAGTTACTGCTAGGAGCAGAGCGGTTTTCCATGATAAAAATTTTAGATCAGCTGTATTGGCTGGCTCAAAAGGTGGTAGGGTCAGTTTTTCCAAAACAAAACTGAGGTCCCAAGTTGGTGTTGGTGCTCTCCGGGGCAGTCTTAAGTTTTTAGCCCCTCTGAGGTACTGCTTCAGCAAGGGATAAGAGAATAAAGTAGAGGATCCGTGTTGTAATGTGCTGAAATGGCAGAGGCATGGATCTTAATTGATGAGGATAGGCCTCTGTCCAGCATCTCAGTTAAGTATTGTAAAATCTGAGGAATGTTTGGAACAAGAGGGTCAAGGGTTTGAGCCTGGTTCCAGGCACAGAATCTCTTCCATTTTTCTGAGTAAGCTTTCCTGGTGCTAGGCCTCCTGGCCTCCAAAATGACATCCATAACAGCTTTAGAGAGAGAGGTGTTGTCTGTTTGACTAACGTATCTGCCATGCAGCCAGGTTTAAGGTTTTGAGCTGACCGTGCAAGATCTGATTGTTTTGTTGAGTCAGAAGGTGTGGAATTTGAGGCAAAAGCCATGATGGGCCTTGAGCCAGGTTCCTTGAGATAGGGTACCAGTGCTGGCGTGGCCAGTCTGGAGCAATCAGGATCATCTCTGTTTTTTCCTGTCTGGCTTTTAGGAGCACCTTTGAAAGGAGAGGCAGTGGCAGGAAGGCAAAAACTTTTAGGTTTTTCCAGCTGAACAGAAGAGCATCCACTTTACATGCTTGTTTGTGATAAGTCCTTCTGCAGAATTTTTGTAGTTGGCAATTCAGTGGGGAGGCAAAAAGATCTATGTCTGGGCATCCCCACTTTTGCGTTACCATGCTGAAGATTTGTGGATTCAATTTCCATTCGTGAGGGTCCATGACATTTCTACTTAGGTCGTCTGCCAGAGTATTTTTCTTTCCTGGCAGGAACTGTGCTTGCTGGTAAACTTGATACGTTAGAGCTGTGTTCCACAAGGTCATGGCTTGCCTGCATAGGGGATAAGAATGAGTGCCCCCTTGCTTGTTTATGTACCACATTACTGTGGTGTTGTCTGTCTTTAGTAGTAAT
Source organism: Protopterus annectens (assembly GCF_019279795.1). NCBI lineage: Eukaryota > Metazoa > Chordata > Ceratodontiformes > Protopteridae > Protopterus > Protopterus annectens. Next base: position 711,613,755 of record NC_056736.1, on the reverse strand, counting down.
TGTCCTGGATGTAGAAGGTCCTTGAAAGCTGTTAGGACATTTTGAACAACCAACATCTCTTTCCAATTGATGTGAAGCTGCATCTGGTCTGTGGTCCACTTGCCCTGAATGCATTTTCCTGCCATGTGTGCTCCTCAGGCGTAATCGAAGCATCTGTTGTTAGAGTTTGCCTGGCTGTGGGTTGGGTAAAAGGCTGACCCTTGTTTAGGTGACATGCCTGTGCCCACCATCGAAACTCCTGTTGTAGGCAGAGAATCATTGGTATTACTGCTTCTAAACTGTGAGAGTGTTGAGTCCAAACACTTTTCAGGTACCACTGTAATTTCCTCATATGCAGTCTGGCATATGGTATTAGTAGTATGCAAGATGCCATGAATCCCAGGGCCTGCAGAATTTTTCTTGAAGGGAGATGGGACTTTCTTGCCAGCAATTGAAAATATGGAGTTAGTAGAACTTGTTTGTCTGGCGTGAGGTAAGCCATCTGGGCCGTTGTATTTAAGCTGGCACCCAGGAATATAATCTGTTGCGAGGGCACTAGTTTTGACTTCTTTTCGTTTACTGTGTATCCTAGAGAAATTAGCAACCTTTTTACAAACGCCAGATGCTGTAGAAGAATGTCCTTCGTCTCTGCTTGAATGAGGCAGTCGTCCAGATATGGATATATTTGAATCCCTTTTTGTCTGCAAAATGCAATTACTGATGCCAGGCACTTTGTGAAGACCCTTGGCGCAGTAGATAAGCCAAAGGGCAGTGCAGAGAATTGGTAGTGCATTGTACCAGCTTTGAATCTGAGGTATCTTCTGTAATTTTGTCCGATAGGGACATGCAGGTATGCCTTTTTGAGGTCTAGAGTAAAAAGCCAAGCCTTCTTGCCCAGCATGGGTAGAAGCTGCTGTAATGTCAACATTTTGAATTTCGGAATATCCAGGTAAGTATTCAGAATTGAAAGGTCTAGTATGGGCCTCCAGGCCTTGTCCTTTCTGGGGACCAGGAAGAGTCTTGAGTAAAATCCGTGTCCTTGTTCCTGTTGTGGCACTTTTTGAATAGCGCTCATATCCATGAGGGCTGAAATTTGTTTTTGTGCCTCTGCCCACTGATTTTGTGGCAGGTCTGGTATTCATAGGTTCATACTAAGCTATCTGCCCTAAGGCAATTATAAGCCTAGCCCAATTCTGTATGGCTTACGCCACCCCTTGATTTGAGTATACTGTGCCCTTTAAGGTTTAGTTTACTGTGCCTCTGTCCAATAGTGACACGGGAGTAATCCCTGGGACAAACCTCCAATCCCCCATCCACCTATAGAGATTCTTCTTGAAGAGATTCAGTGAGGTGCTCTGCCTCACATGAACTGGAATTCTATTCCAGAGCGAAGGGAGCCTCTGGGTTATGAACCTGTCCCTCCAGCAAGTTCTATTTATTTCTGTGCTGAGGTTCAAGTCCCTCGAGCGTGTGGCTCTAAGGGATTTAGATTTACTGAGGTGGAGCATGTCCATTAATTCTGGATTTGACATAGCTTTGTATGTCAGGCATAGATCGCCTCGAAGTAGGCGGTATGCAACTGAGTAAAGCTGGAGTTTTTTTAACCGAGCAGCATATGGCATCTGTTTGAGACCCTTGATCCTCTTGGTGAGATACTTTTGGGGTCTTTCTAATTGCTGCAGGTGTCGGGTAAGGTACATCCCAAAAGGGGCATTGTATTCTATGATGGGCCTGATTAGGGATGAATAAAGGGGCACGATTACCTCTCTTGATCTAGATCTGAAACCCTTCGTGATGAGGTGGGCTATGTAGAAGGTCTTTCTAACCACTTTGGCAATGTGGTTTTCAAAGGAGAGATTGCTATCAACTTGGGTCCCCAGATCCCTAATAACCTTCTCTGTACTTAATGGGTTTCCGCCTATGTGGTAATTTGTGGGCACATTCTTTTTGACAAAGGGTATGACTATACATTTTTTGGCATTTAGCTTTAGACCATGGCGCTGGCACCAGTTATCGGTCTCTGTGAGACCTTTTTGAAGGATGTTTGTGTCAGCTGGAGAGTTGATTATGGCGCCCAGTTTGCAGTCGTCTGCGAACTTGGTGAGCCATAGTCCTCCCACGTTTGCCTGTACCTCGGAAAAGTATATACCGAACAAAAGTGGTCCCAGGACAGAACCCTGTGGGACGCCACTTGTGACTGGTTTTGAGTTTGACATGGCTCCAGCAACTCTCACTCTGTGGGTTCTGTCTTTGAGCCAGTTTGTGACCCATCTTGTGACATAGGGGTTTATATTTAAGCTGGATAGCTTATCTATGATGCCCGAGTGGGGTATTGTGTCAAATGCCTTTGCAAGGTCCAGATAGGCTGTGTGGACTACCTTCCCTTCATCTATGGCTTTGGTGACTGTTTCGAAGAAGTCAACCAGGTTCAAAAGGCAGGATCTGCCCTTGACAAAGCCGAACTGGGTAGGATCTAGTGTCTGTAGGTCCCCAATGTCTTTGTTTATGAGCTCCATGATGATCCTCTCCATAGCCTTGCAGACTAAGCTAGTCAGGCTTATGGGGCGATAGTTTCCAGGGTCCGTAGAGGCTCCACTTTTGTGGAGTGGGACCACTGTTGCTGTACGCCATTCTATGGGCACATATCCTGTAGTGAGGCTGAGATTGTATAGCTGTTTTATTTGAGGGATTAGTTCCTCTTGGAGTTCATGTAGGACGCAACCTGGGATGCCATCTGGTCCCATGGAAGCAGTGTTTTTTGCTTTGGAGAGAGCAGCCTTCACCTGAGCATCAGAGATGTTTGGGAGGCAGCCCTCTGCTGGGATAGATACTTGCTCTTTTTGGGGGGGGGGGGTGGAGACGTTTGCACTGAACCTGTCTGCCAGGATATTGGCGATGTCTGTGGGTTCAGTGTATTTTTTGTTGTTTAGAATCAACTCAGAACAAGTCTGGGAGTTGCATCCCAGGTTTCTAACATAACTGAAAAAAGCCTTATGATTGTCTTTGGTGTCCTGTGCAATTTTTCTCTCGAAGCTGGCCTTGGAGGACTTTATGAGGGATCGTAATTTTTTGCTAGTACTGATCAGAGATGCCTTCCCTATTAGGGATTTTGCTCTATCGTGTAGTAGCTTACTCCTTCTGTTGTACAGTTTATTTATGGCAGGGATCCACCAGACTGGACGCCTGCCTTTGGATGATTGGGTCTTGGTTTTGTTTGGGATAGCATGATCCATGCATTCCTGGAGATGTCCGTAGAATGCGTTTATATAGGATTCTGCAGTTTGGGCCGTAGTTTCCACTGGCCCTGGGGCCTTGAAGGATTCTACTTCAGTTTGGAGAAGTGAGAAGTTCGCTTTTGAGAAGTTTTTCACTGTGGTTTTATGGGCTGGGGGTGGGGTCGGGATGTGGACATCCAGTGAGATTAATTTATGGTCTGATCTTACCAATGAGGGATATACTTCTGGTGTGGAGTCCCCATGTTGGTATTGATCAGGTCTAGTATGTTGTCCCCTCTTGTGGGAGTGGTGACTAGTTGTTCCATAGCATTTGAGTTTATAATTTCCAGGAACCTTTGGGCTAAGGTGCTGGGGCTTGAGTAGTGCTCCCAGTCAATGTTTGGGTAGTTGAAGTCGCCCAATATAATGGTGTTCGGAGAGATCTTCATGTTCTCCAATGTTTTCAGGAAAGCCGAGTGGGATTCCTGACTTTGAGAGGGTGGTCTGTAGGATGCTATAAACTGAAAAGCAGTCTTGCCCACTGTTAGTTGCACATGGACGGTCTCCGATACTTCGTGCAATGCCACTAACCTGGGAGGTGTGGATATCCTTGATAAATATGGAAACTCCCACTCCTTTTGTGGTTCGGTCCGGGTTTTGGGGCCGAAAAGCATGATATGAGGTATAGCCTTGGTAGTGCTGGGGTGCTCTCTGGAGCCTTGAACCAGGTTTCTGTCACTGCACAGATATCGATGTTCTCCATACCGAGGAGAGCTTCGAGTGCATGCATCTTGAGGTCAAGACTTCTGGCGTTTAGCAGCATTACCCTTAGTTTCTTGTTCCTTGTGCTGTCTATGGGGGTGAGTTTGACTTTTGAGCCTTGCCTAAAAAAGGCACTATGGGGGTGGCAAGAGCCTTTGCCAATATCCGAAAGCCCAGTGGTGACAGGTGCAAGCCATCCCTAGCGAAGCAACGTGGCTTGTCGAGCATGTCATCCCAGGCTGACAGACACTGGATCCCCTTTGAATGACACCAAAATTTTAGCCAATTGTTAAAATTGATTATTTTGTCTTTGTACTGTGGCATCATTCTAGGTGAGGGTAAGATGCTGCTCAAGGTCAGGGTCATACCAGCCTGGGCTACATGATCAGAGAGCTCCTCTAGGTCTCTTTTCATGTAGTCCAGGGAGGTACGTCTCAGGTCATTCACACCAGCATGTACAATAACTGAGTCATATTTATATTTGCTTTGGAGTGACCTGAGGTGCTTGCGTTATGTGGCGGATCCTACCACCCGACAGGCAGCTCACCGTGACCTTCTCTTTATTCAGCCTTGTGAGTGGGACGTCAGTGTGTCTGACAATAGAGTCACCTATTACAAGAGTATCAGGTGTGTTATTCAGCCTTAAGGGCTGTGGCTGCTTGGCACACTGACTTTGTGGGCTACGTGTTGTGCGTGTTTTGTTTTGAGGTAGCGTTTGCTTGGAGGTCTGCTTTGGAGGTCTCTGTTGCTTAGGTAGATTCATTTTAGCCTTGGTAAAGTATGAAAGTGGAATCTGTAACCTTGAGACACAATATTCAGGACCCATTTGTCTTGGGTGATTGCTTGCCAGTTTCGAGTAAAGAGTGCTAGTCCCCCCCCCCCCCCGATGGGGCTTCCAAAAGGGACGTGCTTGGCGTACGAAGGGGAAAGTCATTGTGACCGTTTCCTGCAGGGTTGAGACTTGTCCTCACCACCTTTTGGGGTTGAGGTGCCCCACTGTCGTCATTGTCTGTTTGAGCCTTGGGGTTGAGATCTGCCTCTTGGGCATCTGTATCTGCCTCTCTGTGGCCTGTCTGACACTGGAAAGGACCAATTCTTTGTTGGCCAATTTCTGCTAAACCGAGGTGGCTGTAGCTGTAAGAAATCCTTGACTGTTTGCATAGATTTAGCTTTATCCTCCATTTTCTTTAACACCTCTTCTGCCTCAACACCAAACAAAGTATCATGCTGTAAAGGAGGATCCAATAATTTTGCCTTAACATGATCAGGTCAACTTTGTTCTTTTAACCAAGCATATCTTCAAAATCACAGAACCTGTAACTGTGGCTCTACAAGAGGCCTCTAAAGAATCAAAACCACATTGCAGAGTATGTTTTCCCAACTGTTCAACTGCATGCAATAAATCCTGCATTTCTTTACAATCAGGAGCTTCTGTGCTTGCAATCATTTTCTGTTTTAACTGAGCCATTAAATATTGTTGGTACTTATATACTTTCTTCCCCCATCTATCCAAAGCTCTGAAATCTCTGTCAGGGGGTACTGGATTTTTTGCAATGGAAGCCTTAACCCCTTTTGGACCCTGGGAAATAGTTTCTGGATCAGCAGAAGGGTTTTTGTAAAGAAACTTGTGAGAGTCGGGGACTCTAGAATACCTATCTGGCTTGGCTGGAGCAGGGGGCAAAGAGTCAGGAGATAAACTGGATTCAGAGAACACATCATCCACAATATCTAGCACAGGTGGAATAGCCAGGGGCCTGTGTTGAGGCAATAAAAGGAAATCCCGGAGCCTTTTCTTGGATTCTGAGTAATCCTGGCTTTCCCAATGGAAATGCTCCCTCATGGTATGTAAAGTCTCCCCAAAAGAATAATCCTCAGGAGGAGAGGCTGAAGGGATAGATTCTTCAGCATCAGAGTCCTCATAGGGGGTAGAGAGTATCCCTGGTCTGAAGAGAAATCAGAGGAAATGGAAACCTGATCAGAGGAGTCATAGTCTGTATCCTGCCTAGGCCTTTTCTCAGGAGGGGGATGGGAGCCCCTGATTAGAGTAATTAGGTCTTCGGCCATTTTAAGCATCTGTTTCTTAGGCATGGAGGACTATCCAGGAGAATGCTGTACTTGTTTCTTTGTCTTTAATGGTGCCTTTGTCTTGGCTGTTGTTTTAATGGTAAGTTGTGAAAGTCTGAAAACACCCTCAGAAGCCGATGCCTGCTCAGCGGCTCCGGACCCATCTGAGGGATTAGTTTCCGTAGGCCCAATACCTTGAGTTTCCAGAGGCCTAGATGTCTCCACGTGGGAGTCGGCAGCGGCCTGTGGCTCTGAGGTAGCGGGTGTCAGGGGTTGCGAAAGCACCTCACTGAGAACCGGCGACTGGCCTAGAAGGGATTTCATCGTCTGTTTTGGACCTCGTATGCTTCTCTTTATCCTTGTCTTTGCATTTTTTCGGTATTGAGGTCGTCGGCTGATCCGACGGCATCGTATAATTGAACCTTAGTCCAAAGTAGTGCAAAGCAAAATCAAACCGTCTTTTTATAGTGCGTTTGTTAAATCTAGCACAAAACCGACAACTAGTGACGTCGTGATCAGGGCCTAGGCATGGAATACAGTAAGAGTGGAAGTCCTTATGAGGTATTTGCTTCCCACAAGAAATACAATTATTAACTTTTTCTGACATCGGTCTGAGGCAAGAAAAAAAGTTTCCCCAACGGGGTACTAAGCTTTATTGAAGACTTCAGATCTGAAATTCGATTTCGAAAATCTCAAGAGTCGGCCGACCGGCACTTGCGAACTGCTTCTGCTTCGGGCACCACGCGGCAAGAAAGACTGAAGAAAATGGCGTCGGATGCATCTTATATACCCCTGGTGCACTGACGTCAGGGAAGAAGCGACAGCAACCGACGCCGGACCAAGACTTTGGAATTCGGGCAGACTGTGGGACCGCCTGATGGCAGGATAACCCAAGTGTAATGACTGCAGCAGTGTAACACGATGACCATCATCCCTCAAGCCAGGAAAGTGGGTAATGTGGAAAGATCCTTAAGGTCAATGAAACTTGCCATTATCACACAAGAGATGGAAAAAGACTCAAAGACATGTGGATGCCTGCACCTGAGGAAAAAGGTATACTAAAATCAGAACATCCAAGAGAACTATCAAATGGAAAATCCACTTGTACTAAGTACAAGGCTTAAAAAAACAGTCTGAGAACCACAAAAATGTACTGTGAACTTATGCCAAAAACAGTGCATAAAATTTAACAGACAATCTTACAGCAAAGACCAGACACAAGAAGAGAAATCCTCTCCGGGCTGCAGCCCATATGCAAAAGGCATCCAGAGGAACAGGGTGCTAAAAAAAAGAAGAAAGTAGCTGAAAAAGAAAAGATATGAATGGTGGAGAAGGTAACAGACCATTACTCAGAATGTATACACCCCACTAGTAGCAAAACATATTTCTACACCTGACAAAACCTCCAGGTAGTCTGAAGTTAATTAATTCTAGCCCAACACTTTTAGCAACTGGAAGAAACAAATAATGGAGGAGAGAAGACCAGGGATTACAGGAAGGGAAAGTGCTTGAGTGGTCTGGAAAAAGTATTACCTATCAGGCAGAATACACTTAGAGCAACAGAGTTCTATAGGTTAACCAAGACAGAATCTCATTAGTACAAGCAAGTTATCCAAGCTTTCTAACTTACTGCCAGAAAATGACACAGGCATGCCCAAAATTCCCTGTTGCACATCCACAATTATTACCAATCTCTCCCTTAGTACACTCTATAGAGCCACTTAACTGATTCCTTAAAGTCAGGACAAACTCTGCCAAGTTGACAAATACATTTCACTGAGAACTTTTAATTCCTTCCACTACAGCTCATTTGTGTGTGTACCTTTAACTCCCCGAGGGCGTGGCTTGAGCCTTTCTAAAATGAAGTTATCACTTTACAGTTTTAATAAACACTCGTTGACAGCGGTAAAATATCAACACAATTGTGTTTGCCATCATGTATACTTAAAGATAAAATAGTCTGATACCTTGTAAGTAGCATAGCTTTGGAATTATAAATTCAAATATTTACAAGCAATATTTAACGCCTAGAAGAGCAGTAGGAGATAACTGCAGAAAAACCTGGAGGCGCACTCAGCTGTAATGAGTTAATTCACAAACTAATCTTATGAGACGCAAAGGAACAAACAAGGAAATTAAGGGTATTGAAAGAATGCTCAAGTTAAACACAGGTACAAAAGGGAAGTACCTTTCAAATAATGACAATGTACATGAACATGTGGGCATAACATACAGGGGGATGTCTCGCAAATTATGTCACTAATTGTTTTTTTGTTTCCACACACAGTACTGCAAATATACAGAACACATAAAGTTTGTAAAAACAAAAACAGCAGCAGGCATCCAGACAGCCTTGAAGAGGCATAAAACAATTATGCAAGTTCTTCCTACATCTGAATACAAGTACAGAACTGCAGCTTTACAAAAATAAGGCAGATAAATGGACACACATCTGGGCGAAATAGATCATTCAACAGGCAAGCCCAGCATTTCAAAGTAAACTGTGTGTCACTGGTTTCCAAGAGAAAAAATTAATTTATCAATTAGCATGAGTAGCCTTAATTTTGGGCCATCTACTCCTGTCTGGAGGAATGCCATTTGTTGAAAACGAACACAATGTTGTTCATTTCTATGTTAAAAGGGAAGAAGGGTTCTGGAAATTTATTCATTTTTTGTTTTAGTGTTTTCAATGAAGGAAAGTCTTAACAATGCTACAGATTCAAATAGATATGAGAAGAAGCAACTGCTTAAAAGATCAGCCTGTCAAACAGCACGTGCATGTAGGCCAAATGCTGCAAATACACATTAAAAAGAACTGTTGTGTATAACGTGTGGAAGAAATAGCTTTGTATCATAATGGCTACTCTGTCCACGTTATCATGGAATGTAAATGACCTTACAGATGTAAACAAAAAGCAAAGACCATCGAATTACTCTCTCTCTACTAAGCAATACCTTGGCTATATTCCAAGCACCCATAAACCCAGTAAACACCATAACATATGCTGAGCTACTTACAAAATCTCTGTACAGCATTATTGATGGCTGCATAGAGTAAGCTGTGCCCAGTCGTATTAAGAATAAGAACTCAAAAGGCAAGCCATCCTGGTGGAATCACAATATCAATTGGTTATGCAAAAAAAAAAAAAAAAATCTTGGCCAAGCATTGGAGCAACACAGCCATGCATACTAAGAGCTCCCTGACCAATCTAAATAGGCAGCTAAGAGAGTTAATTAATACTTCAAAAAATAGCTTCTGAGACGGAGAATAACCACAACGTTTTCTACAGCTATGTCTGTAACCTCAGGAGAAATACAAAGCACTTACTGTAAATGGCATCACCACAACCCCCCCCCCCCGCCCCCCAACCATTACCAGGAAACAGGTCATCAATGCATTTTCCAAGGCCAAAAAACACTGCATCGATGGCCCACAATAACATCCCAGGATGTTTAATATATAGCATGACAAATGACCTCTCTGGTCCACTTGAATCACTTTTCAACTGGAGCCTTTAGTCAGGTTTTTTTCCCAAGGAATGGAAAATGGCTACAGTCATTTCCCTGCACAAATGAGTCCCAGCACTGACATGGGCAACTACAGGTCCATAAGTCTTACAAGCCTCATATAAAAGGCCATGGAAAGAATCATCATGGAAAGAAAAATGAGGACGTAGGTAACCTGCAAACGTTGAACCTGTCACAGCTCAGCTTTGTTAAAGGAATGTCATGCCTATTAAATATGACTGACATTTTTTTTTGGAGAGGATCACCAAAGCACTGGATGAAGGCAAGACTGTGCCTACAGCTTACCTCAACCTGGCCAAGGCTTCTGATACAATTCCCCACTCAGATATTATAAACAAACTCAGTAATTTATGTATAAACTCTTATCACCTGCTGGATAGCAAACCATCTCACCGATAGGACCCATGAGGTTAAAATATGTGACACCACCACCACCAGGTCAGTCACTAGTGCAATTTCCCAGGGCTTTGTTCTGGGCCTGCTTCTTTTAGGCATGTATTTCTCTAAAATGGAAGCAATTGCTAAAGGTTTATGGCTGACTAAGTTTGCAGATGATTGCAAGCTGGGGGTTATCATCAGTTTCCCTGCAGACACTAACATTCTTCAAGGTCTATCTCGGACTAACAAATAGCACCAAAGCCGTGATATTAAACTCAAGTGCTAAGAAATGCATAATTGTACCCTTTGGTAACGCAACCTTCCCACCCAATTACCAGGTTGATAATACACCCCTAAAAGTTGACCTAGTGGTCAAAGATCTTGGTACACATGCAGAAAGTAGCCTTAACTTCAACCAACATGTGACTACAGTGGTGAAGAAATCCTTTTATATTGCACAACTTATAAATAAGGGCATAAACAACCAAACAAAAACCACCTCCAGAGGAAGCCTTAATAGGCAAAAATAGTAAAATGAAAAAAAGGCTTCCACCACAACGAAAAGTTCACTACAAAATTCTGTTAAATGTAGGCTTTAATAAAACTAAGAAATAAAAAGCACAAATTCAACTTGCAGGTCAAACAGGATAAGTGCTTTCAGTTAAAAAACCTTCAAATCCTAATGTGTAGACCTGACTTACTGCTGTTAAATAAAGATCTTTAACTGCTCGACCATTCACATACAGCAATCAGAGGCATGCCTTCCTTAAGCCTCCATTTAATTTCTTAATTAGGCTTCTCTCTTTCAAAATAGGTTTAATAGGAACTACTCTGTTGAGCCCTGGAAATAAATTAGCTCGGAGGTTCATGATCCATTTGCTTTCTTACTTTTCAGTTTTGTTAATGTCTCCTCCACGGAGTTTAGTAGTCACATTCGAGATAACCATAAAGTTAAATGGATGCCCTGGATTTTCAGACACATGTCCATATAGGGCATTGGCTACCACTTTATTCTTGATGTCTAACAGGTGGCGAAGTATCCGTTCCTTAAACTTTCTATTGGTCATTCCTACGTAATAGGCTTGGCACAAATTACAAGTGCCAACGTATAGAACATTCTTGGTGTTGCAGTTAGCAAAACCAGAGAACTTATAGCATTTGTTAGTTACCAGGTGAACAAAACTGTTGGAACATTTAATGTGGCTGCAAGCTTTGCAAAAGCCACATTTCCAAGCTCCTAACCTATTTCTTCCTTCTGTACTCTGCTTGTTAGGTATTCCATCATAGTTGCACAGTAAATCCTTTAAATTCTTGTTTTTATAACCAAACTTAGGTGTTTCCCCTACAATTCTCTTAATTTTACTGTCAGCAGTTAAGACTGGCCAAACTTTCTTGATGGTTTCACGGACATCAAAAGAGTCAGTGCTGTAGGTCATCATGCATCTGAGACTGTTGCTGTTCCCACCTTTCTTCAAGTCACTCTGCTTCCATTTCGAGTAGTACAGTTGCCCTTTGTTGTATTGAATGGACATTGCTTTGCCTTTACTCATGACTAATTGTTTTTCATTATAGCCTCTTGAAGCAAAATTTTGTAAGAGTTTGTCTTGTTCCTGAAGAAAATCATCATAGTCAGTACAGAGCTTGGATATCCTGGTCACTTGAGTTTCAACAATACTCTGAAAAACATGTCTCGGGTGCATGCTATTGTAGTACAGCATATGGTTCCTTCAATTTGGTTTCCTGAATATAGTGGTACCAATTCCTTTGCTATTATTCACTGAAATTCTCACGACAAAGAACTCTACCTCACTTGCTGATGTTTTCACTTCAAATCTTAAAAAGCTAGTCATACTTGCTAAATAGTTCGACAAAATCATTTAGGCGCTGCATACTGCCCTTCCATAGGAATATAACATCATCCACAAACCTATTGTAAAAGATGATGCATTCCTTCCATTCATGTTTTGTATCCATTTCTCATTGCCCTTCCCATTCAGCTAGGACTATATTGGCATAGCTGTTTGCACAGGGGGTGTCAATGGCTACCCCCCATTTCTGCCAATAGTAGCTCTCAACATAGAGGAACACATTGCTCTCCAGGACCAATTCCAGGAAGCTGCATACTAGATTCACATCCATGCTTACTTCAAAATGAGAGGCAAAGTCCCTTACTGCTTCTATTCCTAGATCGTTGGGTATGCAAGTGAAAAAATTGTTGACATCCATAGTCACCAAAATGAGGTTATCTATAGAGCTTTCTTGCCCCATTCTTTCACGCAGTCTCTCCAGCAATTTACCAGTGTCCCTCAATACAGTATGTGCGAAAGGCAACAACTTCTTGAGTTCAGTTTCCACATAGATTGAAAGGGGCTCAGTGACCCAACCTCTCCCCAAAACTATCGGTCTCAGAGGGGGGTCAACACTGTTCTTATGAATTTTAGGCAACCCTTTGATAACAGGTATAGTTGGACATACCATTTCAAGAAAGTCATACAGATTTTTATCAATTGCTCTAGTCATTAATTTGTCATACAAGACATTCTTTACTGAGGAAATCAGTCTACTTGATATTTCTCGATTTTGTGGTATGCATCACTATGGCTTAATATATCCTGCATTTTCTGGGCATACTGTATTGAATTCACCACTATTAAAGCTCCTCCTTTGTCAGCTGGCCTGAAAATAATTTCTTTCATTGTTTGCAATTCTTTTAGTGCCTGAAACTCATCCTGTGTTAAATTGTAATAGTGTTTACTTTTTCCTCTTGACCTCCCTTCAAACACCTCATTCTCACATAACCGTAGGAACATCTCCACAGTGGGATAATTACTGGGGACAAAGGAACTTGTTTTTTTTCAACACGGACTATGTATAGTTTGTACCAGTAATTTAATTGTCAAAAAGACACTTCAACGTAACGTTCCAGCCAAAGCACCTTAAGTCTGTCACTAACTCACTCAGGTCAGAACGTATTGAGGGTATAAAGCTCAAGCCTCTTCGCAGAGCACTCTTTTAGGTAGCTGTCAACCCATAATCAGATATATTAATTACCAACGAAATAGATTCATCTGAGCTCACTGAGGTTCCTAAGTTACCTTTTTCCTCTCTGCTTTCCAACCTGCAACTTGAACAGCACAATTTGCGCTTTTTATTTCTTCGTTTTATTAAAGCCTACATTTTAACAGAATTTCTCAGTGAACTTTTCATTGTAGTGGAAACCTTTTTTTCATTTTACTATAAATAAGGGCATGGCATCTAGGTCCAAAGAGGTCATTATCCCACCAATCATACAGTGCAATGCTCTCCGAATGGAGAGATGAAAAGTCAGCAAGCAAAGGAGAGTAGCAGTGCTGAAACTGAATTCATCCTCAAGTCTTGGCGAGTACCTTCACAAGGCGGACCCTGGTATTTTGTAAAAAAAAAAAAAAAAAAAAAAAAAAAAAAACTCACCAAGGCGACACTGACATATAAACTGTATTTACATAATTACATAACATATATCATGGACAGAAGTAGGTTAAAAATTTAAAAAGATAGCTGGGTGCACAAGACCTAGGATAAAAAAGTGTCCAATCCTGGTAGGCACACTGGTGCCAGGACTGGGAAAATGGGACAGTGTAGAATCCTCAAAATACGGAAACATTCCTACAATAGGGCCAGTCCAGGCCCACTGGGAGGATGACCCCCCCCCCCTTTGTAGAAGGAAGTAGCAGTCCATAAAAATCACAAAAACCTATAGGCCAAAGAAGAGCTATAAAAACAATAAAGTGGACTACTGAGGATAAGAAAGAAATTATATACTGTTACTATTATCCAAAAAAGCCCAGAATTTCCAGAAACAAGGTACACAAAACGATTAAGAGAGAAATTAGAGGAAAGAAAAATACTTCAAGACAAACGTCAGAAGCTTCAAATGAAAATTTGTGTTCATTGATACAACAGATTTGTGAAAAACAGTATATAGATCAAGAAACCTTGACCCGTTTGGAAAAAGCATCTGAGGAAGTGCGAAAATATAAACAACAAAACTAAGACATTTGAAAAGTATAAAAAAGAAACACAAACATGGGAAAGAGAGAGATTTAATATGGCGCAATATTTATGCAAAGGAGAAAGCCAAATTAATCAATGTGAAGAAGGCGGCCCCAAAGATATTCAAAGAGAAATAAAGGCAAAGGGATCCAGACATAGAAAATTTCACAATAAAAAAAAAAATAACATCACAAAGATGGAACGTAGAAAAGAAGATTAGTAAAGCAGAAGTTAAAAAATAGAAGTTGAAGTTATGGAGTGCCTGCGAAGTGAAGGATTTGGTGTAGAAGGCCTAGTAGAGGTTATATCACAGCAGGATGGAGTGAGTCCCCAAAGTAGGGAGAAACAGGAAGATCAGGAAACATCTGAAGACATATGGACATGGGAAAGAGAGCGATTTAATATGGTGTAATATTTATGCAAAGGAGAAAGCAAAACTAACCAATACAAAAAGAGCAGCACCAAAGATATTTCAAGAGAAATACAGGCAAAGGAATCCAGACATGGACGACTTTACAATACAGAAAATAAGAAGACAGAGAAAAAGTAGAAAAGGAAATTAGTAATGGAGAAGTTAAAGAAATGGATACTGAAGTTATGGAGTACCTGCAAAGTAAAGGATTCAGAGTAGAAAATCTAATTCAGAAAGCACCACAACAGGACAGAGCAATGGCTATCCAAATTAAGGGGAAACCAGTGGAACAGGAAGCAATTGGTCAGGTGCCATATGAAGATAATTTGGAGCCTTCCACAGGAAACCAGTTTAAACATTCACTTGAAGCTGGACACCAAGGGAAGAACAGGAAACTCTGATGCAGTTAATATTGAGGAGTGATAGGCTAGTGAGTTCCCATATGACAGAGCAACAGATGGCACAGGATGAAACTGAAGAGAATGTGCCACAGGAAGGTGCTATAGAATCTTCTACTAAATGCCCGCAGGAACTGGAAAACAAGGGATGCGCCCTCAGTTTAGAAAAAAAATGAGCTAAGAGAAGAGTTGCTCGATTTAATAAACAGACAGATATATCAAGATCAATGAAAGAAACAGACTGCAGAAGGTTAATAAACCCCAAAAAGTAAGAAGTCTGATAAAACAAATGAGCACAGTAATTAGGACTGTCCATAGAGATCCATGTGATATAACAGAAGTAAAACAGGATATATTACTGTGTAGCTAAATTAATAACGGAGAAAGTTCTACCACAAGATCACGGGGTAGTGAAGGAAAGGAAGGGGAGAAAATTGAATACTATCATGGAAATATTGAATAGAGAAAACTATAAAGCAGTTAAGACAAGAAGTATCACGGTCAGATTATAGAAGAGGGAACAGATCAACAAAATACCAAGAAAAAACAGATGTGATAAAAGCAATGTGCAGTATTAGAAAAGACCAGGATCTATCATGCACTATTGCAAATAAACTAAAAATTTCAGAACACGCGGAAAGACTTAGAAAACACACAGATAAATACAAGGGAAAAGTACAACAATAAGCAATTTCCTGACGATCCAAAAATAGGTTTTATAGAGAATTGGGAAATAAGGTAAAAGGAATTGAAAACCCACAAAAAAAAAAAAAAAAAAAGAGAGAGAGATAGATGCATTTTGGAGAAGTATCTATGAAGATCCTGTGGAACATAAAAAATGCTTAGGGTTGCCACCCATCCGTTTTTTTTTCCGGACTATCCGGAAATCAAACTGATTCTCCAGCAGTCCGGAAAACACTGTATACACTCCGGTATTCTGTTTCAAAAAGGAAACGGACTATCGGAGTTTGTAAATCGGCTGATTTACTATGTTTTATTTACTTATTTTTTTTACAAAAAAGTGTAGTAAATCAGTCGAAAGCAGGCAGCAGGAATGGAAAAAGAGGGCGTTCCTCGTCGCGTGATATCAGTGTGATGTCACAAAATGGGCGGAATGTGGGCGGTGTTACTGGTGATGCGAGGGTTGTGGGGAGTTTTAGCAGGAATGAAAGGTGGCAACCCTAAAAATGCCAAGTGGATAGAAGTAGTTAAAAGAAAGAAGAAGTTTTAAAAGGTACAGGATATGAAATGGGATGAAGTAACAGCCACAGAGATTGAAACAAAGTTAAGAAAAGCCTCTATTTGGAAAACCCCAGGCCCAGATGCAGTACCTAATTTTTGGCTGTAAGTATTAACATCTTTGCACGAAGATTTAGCCATGAGTAAGAACTATTTATATGCACACCCCAAACAGACACCAACCTGGTTAACAGGAAAAACAATGCTCCTACTTAAGAGTGAACCTGCAAGCTACCGTAAAAAATTTAGACCAATAACGTGCCTTTCGACGACATATAAACTATATATGGGAAATGATGCTGACAGAGTTTATAGTTATTTAGAAGAAAACTCAATTATGGCAGTAGAACAAAAGGGCAATATTGTTAAATAAAGTTATAGTGGAAAACTGTAAAAAGGAGAAGAATCTAACTATGGCATGGATTGACTACAAAAAAGCATTGGGGATTGTATCCCCACATTCATGGATAAAACTGTGCTTAAAAATGTATAAGATGCACCCTACACTGATCGACTACATTACAGTGACAGACCACTTTGCAATTAAGCCATGCTAAAGGACAGATCAATATCCCAGGGTGACTCTCCATCACCGCTGCTACTCTGTCTTGCCCTTAACCCATTAAGCTGTCTACTTAGCAAATTAAGTTATGGCTATAATTTGGCTCCTAGAAAACAACAAAGTGTAAAGACTTCTCATCTTCTCTTTGTCGATGATTTAAAACTGAATAGGTCACCAGACGAGGAACTGAAAGCACAACTGCAAGTAGTCAAAACTTTTTCAGATGATATAAGAATGTCATTTGGTCTTGATAAATGTGCAAAAGCAACCTTTAAAGCAGGAAAACTGCAACGTCAGGAAAATAAGAAGTTATGTACTCACCTTCTACCACAGCATAGATCCGAGCTCCTAGCTCCTCCCATTACCCATAATCCCCTGCCAACCCTGACTGACCTCAGATCAAGTTTGCCCGATATAACAACTGTTACAGTGCCCCGGAAGGGGCTTATCTAAGACAGATCCTAAACAGAATCATATAGGTCAGGGGGAAGGAGGGGGGGATGGTTGCAGACAAATGAAGATACCTACTCAGATGGAACGTTATGGTAAGTACATAACTTCTTAATCTGAAGTAGGCACTTCATTTGTCAGAAACCTTTGGGACAGAGTCCCCAGCTACCTGAATCCTGGGTGGCCGTTACAGAAGAATATTCCGGAGCACTGCAGAGCCAAAGGACGCCCTACCTCTGGAGACAACATCCAGTTGGTAATGGCTGATAAAGGTATGAGATGAAGCCCAAGTGGCTGCGGTACAAATATCATCCAAGGGGACCCTAGATCTAAAAGCCGCAGAAGTAGCGATGACCCTAGTAGAATGAGCGCGGACACCCTGAGGTGCAGGCCTTCCCGAACTCTGATATGCCAAGAGGATACAACTAGCTATCCACCGTGACAGGGTAACTTCAGAAACTGACTTGCCTAAATTGGTTTTGGCAAAGGAGACAAACAACTGGTCAGATTGCCTATGACCAGCAGTTCGATGAATATAAAAGTGTAATTGTCTGTGCACATCCAAAGAATGCAGTTTGTACTCTCCTTTGTTCTGATAGTTGGGAAAGAACACGGGAAGATTAACAGATTGATTAATATTAGCTTCCGAAGATACCTTAGGCAGAAAGGACGGATTGATCCTGAGGTAAACTCTATCCTGATGGAAGGCCAAATACGGCGGTTTGACACAGAGAGCCTGAAACTCAGAGACCCTTTTAGATGAAGTAATGGCCACCAGGAAGGCCATCTTCCAAGAGAGATATTTAAGATTGACCAGCTCGAAAGGGGGGCTTGTCAAGGCCTGTAGAACCAAAGATAAATCCCATGGGGGTACTACCTCCCTGACCGGAGGTCTGAGAAGGAAGGTACCCTTGAGGAAAGCTTTACAGAGCTTGGAGGTAATTAGAGGGCCCGATTCATGCCCTACATGATAATGCGAAATCGCTGCTAGTTGTACCTTGACTGTAGAGCAGCTAGCCCCCTGATGAAAAAGGGTAGTTAGAAAATGCAAAACCGACGTAAGAGGTGCCGTGAAAGGATCTAAGTGACGGTGCTCCACCCAGATGGAGAAACGTTTCCACTTACTCCGATAGACCCTTCTGGTGGACGGTTTGTGTGCTGCTACTAGAATGGCTTTGACTGGTGAGGAGATTCCGGGAGTCCTTATCAGGAGTGGAACTGGAGCAACCAAGCCATCAGCTTGAGGTTGACCAGGTTGGGGGTCGGAAGACCCAGAGGGTGAGTAATGAGATCCGGGAGGGGATCCAGAATCCAGGGTGGATGAATCAGGTGAGACCACAGTACGGGAACCACGTCTGACGAGGCCAGAATGGGGCAATGAGGATCATTTTGCTCCCCAACCGACTGGCTTTCTGTAAGAGTTTCAGCATCATGGGCAATGGAGGGTAAGCGTAAAGGAGACCGGAAGGCCAAGCATGTACTAGAGAGTCTCTCGGGGACTCCCCCTGAAGGGGGATTAGAGCGAAGTAACTGTTGCATTTGGTATTTGAGGGAGAGGCAAAAAGATCGCAACAGGGTTGCCCCCATTGGGCAAATATTTGCTCCGCTAATAGAGGATTGAGAGACCATTTGTATGGGGTCAGAATTGAACGACTGAGCCTGTCTGCTAGGATGTTGGACCGTCCCGGAATGTGCGTTGCAATGAGAAAGCGATTGGTGGATATCGCCCATTCCCACACTCTCATGGCCTCGCGACAAAGAGGATAAGAACTGGTTCCCCCCCCCGTTTGTTTTTGTACCAGGCAACTGACATGTTGTCCATCTGTACCGCAATCGTCCCAATCGGAAGAAGGCCGTGAAGTGCCTGCAACGTCAAAAGCACCGCCCTCATCTCTAGGACATAGATATGCAAGGAGGTCTCTATATCGTTCCACGTGCCTTGGACCGTTCTGCCTGAATAGTGCCCCCCCACCCCAGGCGAGAGGCGTCCGTGGTCACTGTGGCGACGGGAGGAGGCATCGAGAATGGTCGTCCCGTGTGAAGGCTCAGGGACTGGAGCCACCACACGAGCGACCCTCTGCAAGCCCTGCTTAGAGGAATGGGATGAGACAGGGACCATTGCACCTGGAGGGTCCACTGCAGGACCCTCATATTTAGACAGGCTAAGGGCAGCAGAGAAATTGCTGCCGCCATGGACCCTAGAGCCCTCAGGATCAATTCCGCCGGTGGAGCAAGAAGTTGGAGAATGGCCTGAACATGCAACCTCAGGTTCTGTAGCCGATCTGGAGTCAGGAAAGCAAGTATTAGTCTGGAATCCAATCTCGCCCCCATGAAATCTATTACCTGTGTAGGAGCCAGAGAGGATTTGGCCATGTTGACAGTCAACCCCAAGCGTGGAGCAAGATTGAGGAAGTAATCCCTGCCTGAACAGAGTAGATGCCTTGTTGGGGCGATGAGGAGCCAGTCGTCCAGGTACGGAAAGACCTGAATTCCCTGAAGCCTCAGGTGGGCCGCTATAACCGCCAAAGACTTTGGTGAACACCCTGGGGGCTGAGGTGAGACCGAAGGGGAGGGCCCTGAACTGAAAGTGACTGGCTCCCAGCCGGAAGCGGAGGAACCTCCTGGAGCGTCTGTCCACAACAATGTGATAGTACGCATCCTTGAGGTCTATCGAGCACATCCAGTCGTTCTCCCGTAACAGGGGGAGAATAGATCGCAGCGTGACCATCAGGAACTTTTCTTTGGGTACTGACAGATTCAAGAGAGAGAGGTCGAGGATGGACCTCAAGCCCCCCTTTTTTTTGGCACCAGAAAGAACCTGGAGTAAAACCCTGATCCGAGCTGATCTGGGGGGACGGGTTGGATGGCTCTTTTTTGTAAAAGCTGCTGAATTTCTGTAGCAGCCGCCTCCCTCTGATTGGGTGGTACGTCGGGGAGGCTTCTGGTTTTGGGGGTTACAATAAAGGGAATTTTGTAACCTCTGGATATGATGCGAAGCACCCAGCGATCTGTTGTTATGGACTCCCACATTGCTAGGTGCCTCGAAAAATGCCCCCTGACTGCCTCCAGAGTGGAGCAGCCAGGCAACCCCTCAGGGGTTCTGCGTGGGCCTCTCAGAGAAGGGTTCTCTGGACCCAAAATTTCTGGGACCCCCTCTGCCTCTAGGGCGGCGTCCTCCCTGTCCTCCTCTCCCACGAGAGGACCGGTTGTCCGGAGCAGACTGAGACTGAGGCGATTTCCAGAACCACATCTTCTTCTGACCCTTTTGGTTCTTGGAAAAGGACCTCTGGGGAGCAGAGAAGCGGACTCCAACGGCAGACAACATCTTCCTGTCTTTCTCGCTCTGGACTAAAGTGTCGCGAATGGTTTTGCCAAACAGTGCAGAACCATCAAAGGGGGCATTCGCGAATGACGCCTTAAAGGGTTCCGAGAAGTCACAATGTCGGAGCCAGGCTTGGCGCCTCATTACCAGGCCGGCTCCCCCAGCTCTAGCGGCTCCTTCAGAGGCGTGAGACAAGAGCCGCATAGAGGTGTTAGAAATGGAACATAGAGTGGGCATTCGGGAGGAGTACAGCTGCTTGTCCCCTTCCGACATGGACTCTGGGGGGGAAGCAGCGTATTCTTTTATTAGATCTCGCTGCATCCGGATGACGTGTGCCATATAGTTCAGCGCCCTCATCGAGAAGGTTGCTGAACTGAAGGCCTGCTTCCCAAGGTGGTCCATCGCCCGAGACTCCTTGCTCGGTGGGTGGACCGCGGAGCTCTCCTGAGCCAACTCCCTCTTGGTGGCTACCGCCACCAACATGGCATCCACGGGGGGACCTCTGCTCCAGTGGGTTCTTTCTGCAGGGGGACTCAGGATCCTATCTGGGCACTTGGGGACTGGCTCTACAGTGTCCGGCTCCTTCCAAGCCATGGTGGAGATAAGGTCCACCAGGGGGTCGGGGGGAGGGGACACCCAAGAGGTAGATGGCCCTGCTTCGAACGCCTCTAGGAATACGGACTCATCGGAGGAAGCCTTGGGGGCAGACCACCCTCCCCTAATCCTGAGCATTTCCATGACGTCTCCAAAGGAGACATCCTCGGGGGTGACCTTGGGGAGGCTTCCCCTTCATCTAAGTCCGTATCTTCTGTAAGGGACTCGGGGGAGTCCACGTGCCTCCTCTTACACTTAGCCTTGTGAGGAACCTCCTCGGGGGGGCTGTCTGAGGAAGTCTCACCAGCAATGTCATGTTCTGAAGGAACACCCAGAGGCGCTGAAGCAGGCTGCTCCGAAGGCCAGGTGATGGGAGCCTGAACCAGCTGAGAGGGAGTGCAGGGGGGAGCCGAAGCCAGGACCAGAGGCCCGGATGCACTCAACAGTGCCCTCTCCACCACAGCGAAAGCCGATGGGGAGCCGCCCTCGATAGGATCCGAGAGTAGACTCCCACTCGGATCCGAAGCGGGGACCGGGGCCGAGACCATCGGATCCGAAGGACCCGTGCGCTCCGACCGGGACTGAGCCGAAGTCGCACTGAATCCCTCGGATCTGAAGCTCAGCCCAGGCTCCGAGAGGTCGGATCAGACAAGCTCGAGGGACCAGTCGGAGCCGAAGTACCCAGTACTGTCGGCTCCGACCCACCCCTGGATCCAACGCGGCTCGGCTCTGAACCCAGAAAGCGGGTCAGAGAAGGAGTGATTGGAGCAAAAAATGGGATCGAGCTCCCCCCCCCCCCGGAGGGGGGGAGGCAAGAGCACTCCCATCTGCAGCTGGGCCTGGATGAACCTCCTCATCATCCGGTCCATGTCTGCATCTGACATGCTAAACGTGGACCTCGAAGAGGCCACCGAGGCAGACCTAGAGTGCCACCTCGATGACCTAGACGGGGACCGGGTCCCCTCCCTCCTTGGGTCCCAGTGAGAAGCAAGGGGACCGGAGCCGAGGAGGAGGCGATCCAGAAGCTCTGGAGGGAGAAGCTCGTTTGGCGGGCGGGGCCGAGGAGGAGTCCTCGGCCCACTGCTTATGGTGCTTCTCTCTCCGTTTGGCTTCCCCGGCCTCCCTCTCCTCCGGAGCCGAAGCGGGAGGTTGAGTCCCGACCGAAGGGAGGGAGGCAGGGGTGGCTGCCACCGAGGGCTGGGTAGCGGCCACAGAAGCACCGGAGCCGAATCCGGGAGCAAAAGGCCCGCCAGAATCAGCTTCAACCTCCGGTCCTTAAGTGCCCTGGGGTTGAAAGCCTCGCAAATCGCGCATCCAGAGGAGAGGTGTTCAACCCCAAGGTACCTAACGCACCGGGTGTGGCCATCCGCCGGTGAAAGCTTATGGCCACACTCGGTGCACTTTGAAAAGATGGCTTTAGGGGCCTCCGACATAGTAGCACAGAAAACACACTCACTAGGCCCCTACACATACCACAAACACACACTACGACCAGCGAGGGCAGGGAGGAGGAAAAATAACCACAAATTAAATTAAATTAAATTGAGAGAGATAAAAGGGCTATGGGGTACCTAAACAATCGCTCTCATTCACACTAAGAAAAAGGGGAATAAAATAGAAAAATTTTTTCTCACAAATCCACAAAGTAGCAGGAGCTCGAAAATCCAGCTTGTAGCTTGAAGCGCGGCAAACTAGATCTGAGGTCAGTCAGGTTTGGCAGGGGATTATGGGTAAAGGGAGGAGCTAGGAGCTCAGATCTATGCTGTGGTAGAAGTTGCCGGCTCAGATCCGAGATCGGATCCGTATCCCAAAGGTTGCTGACAAATGAAGTGCCTACTTCAGATCATCAGTTTGGGACAAGAATGTGATATAAAAGAACTTGAGCAAGAGGGATTGTATAAATACTTGGGAACTGAATGAAGGATCAACAGTAAAACATGAGCAAATGCAAATAAAACTCAGTAAGGAACATTTCAGAAGACAAACAGCATCTTAGACTTAAACTGACATCTAGGAACAAAATTCAAGCTATAAAATTATTTTGCTCTTCCTGTCCTTAAGTTTTGGAGCGACTGACTGGCCCCAAAAAGTGTTGGACAGCTTAGATAGAAAAACAAGAAGGATGCTTCATGCTCACCAAATGATTTATAAAAAAAAGTCAGTGCATAACAAGATTATATATTCCCCGTTCTGAAGGAGGGATGGGCTTCCTTGAAATTGATTATATGTATAGATCTGCAATTGTGGGACTCCACACATCTGCTGAGCTCACAAAACCCAAACCCAGTGAAAGGTTTGAAACATGAGAATAAATCTAAGATGACTTCTCTGCTTAATTTAGCAGAAGCATATCGGTGTCAAGCAGGAATGGAAATCAAACCAGAAGTGGATAAAAATCAGGCAGCAACTGAATGTGCCAAAAAACAAAAGAAAGAATATAAGGTGAAGGACCAGATGAGAAGGCAAGAAATGTGGAAAAAGCATAAATATAGCTGCAAGTATTGAAAACTTCTGGAAGAACCTCATGTTGATCAGGAACGAATGGTTAAGGAGAGGCAAATTCAAACCAAGAGATGAAATGTTAATATTGGCAGCCCACGATAGTGGGCTACGTACACATTGGTTTACAAAGTCCATTGAACAATGTGGGAGAAACAGACAAACGTAGGTTTTGCAAAACAAAATTGGCAACAATTGTACACCTTGTTGCCGACTGCAACATAATAATGGCAGAGGGACTATATACTGAAAGGCATAATAATGTGGCAAGATTGTTGCACTGGGGAGTGTGCAAACATTATGGTATCGAAGTGGCTAAAAAACAGTGGAAACATGAGCCACAAAGCATCATAAAAAATTATGACATTTATATCATGAGACTACCCATTACCAACAGTTCAAAAGATAGATGCTAGAAAACTGGATATCGTGGTCCAAGAAAACAAGACAAGAGTAGCATTGATCATGAAATCGCCACACTCAGTGACTACAACATCTTGTGTATAGAGAGAGAAAGTCATAAAATATCAGGATCTGCAGGCAGAAACGAGAGCAATGTGGAAGAAGGATACCCAAACAGTTCCAACAGTAGTAGGAGCAACGGGTCATATAAAAACTAATCTATGTACCTCCGTACGAATTGCAGGAGTCGTTACTGGGCACATTGCGGGTGCTTAGAAGAGCACTTTTCGCAGGCATAAAAGGTTGAAAAGTACAGTTGTGTACACTTACCATAAATATAGATGTTGGAGTGTATTCACTTGTTGCAGTCCTCACACACAGGTTATCCAGCTCCCGGGAGCCCTCAGTCGGTCCGAATATCAGAGTTCTTGGTATATGACGTTGGCTGCCGCTGGCTGTAAAACTGATGTCAGTACGTCAGGTATAAAGGGGGGCAGCCGACGCCATTTCCTCAGTTTTTCTTGCCTTAACTGTCAGGAGCTCCCAAAGGAAGGCTAACCCAGGAATGGTAACACCCTGGAGATGTCATACAAAAAATAAAAATGTACAGTCTGTGCCTTAGGAAAAAAGGGGGAATGGAGGGTGAGAAACCAGGATGGCAACAGTGAACACACTCGAACATCTACATTTATCGTAAGTGTACACAACTGTACTATGTTCTTCGTGTTTCACTGTTGCAGTCCTCACATATGGGTTGATTCCCAAAGCCCAGTAAGAATACAAAAGGGGGAGGAAGGATCACAGATTAAGGGTTGGTAAGGAGGCCCTGCAAAACTGCAGAGGGAAAACCAGCCCTAGATTTAGAAGGTAGATAGCAATGCTTTGTGGAAGTATGGATAGAAAACCAAGTAGCTGCTTCTAGAATGTCCTTAAGTAGGCACACCTTTCAGAAAGGCTGCAGAGGTAGAGGATGCTCTAGTAGAATGGGTCCTTGTTGCCCATGCTGCAGGTAACAAAAGTGAATACAATGAGCAATCCATTTGGAGATGGATTGTTTTGAAATAGCTTTACCCTGAGCCCCAGGAGCAAAACTAACAAATAACTGTTCAGATTTTCTAAAGGATTTAGTCCCAAGTAAAACCTCAGCTGTCTATGCACATCAAGAGAGTGCAGAATCCTTTCCCCTTTATTTTGGGGATTGTTGAAAAAATGTAGGCAGGTAAACAGACTGGTTAAGGGTTAAACTCGAAAAGTACAGTTTTGTACCTACCATAAATGTAGATGTTCGAAGATCCACATTGCTGCAGTCATAACTTATGGGTAGTCCACTGTCCTCGGTCGGCCCGAATACCAAAGTATTAGGTTGACATCGGTCATGGGCGCTCAGATCTGACGTCAGAGCGTCAAGGTATTAAAGCGCATGACCGACGTCATTTCCTCAGTCTTTTCTTGCCCCAGATGTCAGAAGGCCCTAAAAATAAAGGCCACAGCCAAAAATAGAATAACTCCCTAAAACCATGCACAGAAAACAGCTATAACCCAAATCATGCCACCACTCCAAACTACAGAGGGGAAGGAGGGAGGGAAAATTGGACTGCAGCAATGTGGATCTTTGAACATCTACATTTATGGTAGGTACAAAACTGTACTATGTTCTTCATCTCACATTGCTGCAGTCATAACTTATGGGTAGAATCCCAAAGCAGAGGGAAAGGGAGGCTGGCAAAATCATAAAGCATTGGGGGCTGCCAAAATGCCCTGTAAGATTGCAGTGGCAAATCCAGCCCTAGATTTGGAATAAAGAGGAAGATGGTAATGTTTAGAAAAAGTGTGCACTGAACTCCAAGTAGCTGCTTCCAAAATATCTTTAGTAGCTACCCCTTAAAAAAGCAGTAGAAGTGGCAGTAGCCCTAGTGGAGTGAGGCCTGATTCCAGCTGGAATCTCCTTACCATGATGAGAACAACAAAAAGCAATACAAAAGCCAATCCACTTAGAAATAGTTTGTTTTGAAACAGGTTTCCCCTGAGAACCCAAAGCAAAAGAAACAAACAACTGCTGAGACTGTCTGAACCCTTTAGTCTTGCTCAAATAATAACGCAACTGCCTGTGAATATCCAAAGTGTGCAAAATTTTCTCCCCTTTATTTTGGGGATCTGCATAAAAAGTAGGCAAATGAATAGATTGGTTCAAGGCCACATTTGAAACCACTTTAGGCATAAAAGTAGGGTTAGTACGCAGAGATACCCTGTCCTTATGAAAAATTAGGAAGGGTTCAACTGCCATTAGAGCCTGTAATTCAGAAACCCTTCTAGCAGACGTAATGGCCAACAAAAAAGCAGTCTTCCAAGACAAAAACTTTAGCTCAGCCGTAGCTGCAGGTTCAAAAGGAGGTAAAGTAAGTTTTTCCAACACAAAATTGAGATCCCAAGCAGGAGTAGGAGCTCTACGCGGGGGTCTTATGTTCTTCGCCCCTCTAAGGAATTGCTTAAACAAAGGATGAGAGAATAATGGTGGATCACAGTCATAGTGAGCAGAAATGGCTGCAGCATGAACTTTTATAGAGGAGAAAGACAAACCCTTGTCCAATAATTCTGTAAGATATTGAAGAGAAACACTCAAATCAGGCCTGGAAACATCAAAGCTCTTTGCTCCAAATAAAAAATCTCCTCCATTTATCAGCATAAACTTTCCTTGTACTAGGCCTCCTGGCCTCCAAAATAACATTCAAAACTTGTTGAGGAAGCTGCGACCCTCCAGGGTCTAGAACAGAATATGCCAGGCTGTTAGATGCAGGGACTGAATCCTGACATTGAAGAAATGATTGCCCTCCTGAGTCAAAAGGTGCGGAATCTAAGGCAAAGGGTAAGGAGGATCCCGTACTAAACTCCTTAGCAGAGGGTACCAGTGCTGTCGAGGCCAATCTGGAGCTATTAGAATCATGGAGGGCTTGTCCTGTCTGTCCTTCAAGAGAACCTTTGGAAGAAGAGGCAGAGGCGGAAAGGCATAGACTTGAAGATTGCTCCAACTGAATGATAGAGCATCCACTTTCCAAGCTGTGGGATGAAACATCTTTGTGCAAAACTTTGGCACCTGGAAATTTAGTGGAGAAGCGAACAGATCTATGTCTGGAGTCCCCCATATCACTGTCAACTGTCGAAATACATGAGGATCCAATTTCCACTCGTGGGGATCCACTATCAGTCTGCTCAAAACATCTGCTAAGGAGTTCTGTGCTCCTGGCAGAAACCTTGCTTGAAGAGTGAGTTGCAAACTGAGAGCAGTCTCCCACAAAATCATAGCTTGCCTGCAAAGGGGGTACGAATGGGTTCCCCCTTGCTTGTTGATGTACCACATGACAGTTGTGTTGTCTGTTTGAATCAACACCTGCCCTGGGAGAAGTAAATCCTTGAAAGCCATCAATGCAAACTGGACTGCTAACATTTCCTTCAAGTTGATATGTAAATGTTGAAGTCTGACAGGCCACGTGTCTTGAACCCATTTTCCATTGAGGTGTGCTCCCAGGCCTTGTCCGAGGCATCCGTCGTTAAAATCTGACTCGCCTCTGGTCGGGTCACAGAGAGTCCCTTGTTTAGGTGACATTCCTGAGCCCACCACAAAAATTCCTTTTGAATGCAAGGTATTATCTGAATGACAGTGTCCAGATCTTGGCAGTGTTGTGTCCATACATTTTGAGATACCATTGTAGCTTCCTCATATGCAGTTTGGCATTGGGAAGCACCAGAATACAAGATGCCATGAACCCCAAGGCTTGAAGGACTGTCCTTGCAGTCAGCCTGGACAGTAGAGACAATTGATGGAAGTAAAGTGTAAGATTCTTTTGCTTGTCCGGGGTCAAAAAGGCCATCTGGGAAGCTGTATTCAGTCTCACACCCAGAAAGCACATTTCCTGAGAGGGTACTAGACTGGACTTTGTTTCGTTCACAGAATACCCTAGGCACCTTAACACTGTCATAACATACTGTAGATGGTGAAGAAGCTCGTGCTTGTCTTGAGCAAGAATCAGGCAATCGTCCAAATAAGGATAAATTTGTATTCCTCTTAACCTGAAGAAGGCCATCACTGGAGCCAGAACTTTTGTGAATACTCTGGGCACAGTAGATGAGCCAAAGGGCAATGCAGAGAACTGATAATGTAAAGTCCCAGCCCGAAAACGCAGGAATCTCCTGCAACCGAGTCCGATAGGAACATGAAGATAAGCCTCTTTGAGATCCAGAGTTACCATCCAGTGATCTTTGCCCAACAGAGGCAGAAGTTGTTGCAACGTCAACATTTTGAATTTTGGAATGTCCAGATATGTGTTGAGGACAGATAGATCCAAGATTGGCCCTCCAAGTGTTTCCTTTCTTTGGTACAAGAAATAGGCGAGAGTAAAATCCGAGGCCCACTTCCGATAGAGGGACCTGCTGTATAGCCCCCATTTGAAGAAGTAAAGAAATCTGTTTGTGAGCCTCTGCCCTTTGCTGAGGAGGAACGTCTGGCATGCCTTTGAAAGGAGGAAATGTGTGGAAATAAAACTTGTAGCCTCGGTCTATAATGTCCAACACCCATTTGTCCTGGGTGACTAGAAACCAATTTTGCTTGAAGAGTGCCAACTTTCCTCCCAAAGGAGCTGCCAGACAGGAAGGATCTGGCAGCTGGAAATGCAGGTCATTGGGCCTGTTTACGAAAGGACTGGCCCCTGCCCTCACCTGTAGATTGTGCTGGTGAACTCCACGGTCTGGGCCTGAAAGAACTCTGAGCTCTGCCCCTACCACATTTAGATCTACCCCTAGACTGTGAATCAGAAGAAGGGTAAGTCCAACCCTTAGCAGGCCAGTTCCTGCTAAACTTAGGGGGCTGCACCTGCAAAAAATCTTTAACAGTCTGCATAGACTTAGCCTTGTCTTCCATTTTTTTCAAGACAGACTCCACAGGAGAACCAAACAAAACTTCAGACTGCAAAGGAGCATCCAAAATCCTAGCTTTAACATGCTGACAAATTCTGATCCTTAAGCCAGGCGTGCCTGCGAAGAACTGAACCAGTGGCAGCCACCCTGGAAGAAGCCTGCAAAGCATCAAAACCACACTGCAAAGCATGCTTACCCACCTGATCAGAGGCATGTACCAAATCCTGTAATTCCTTACACTCTATGCCCTCTGCCAAAGCATCCATTTTAGATTTCAACTGAGTAAGAAGAAAATTCTGGTATTTCAACATATGAAACTGGCAATTCAAAGCCCTCATTGCTAAAGTGGAAGAGGTATATACTTTCTTACCCCACCTTTCCAAAGCTCTAGCATCCTTATCCAAAGGAACTGGATTCTTTACAACAGAAGCCCTGACACCCTTAGGTCCCTGGCTAATAGTTTCTGGGTCGGCCCTAGGGCTCTTATACAGATATTTATGAGCCTCAGGCACTCTGTAATACCTATCTGGCTTCACTGGTGCAGGAGGCAAAGAATCTGGATTAAGGGAAGCCTCAGAGAAAACGTCTTGAACAACATCCAAAACAGGAGGTATAGCCAAGGGCCTATGCTGTGGTAAAAACAAAAATTCCCTAAGCCTCTTCCTGGAATCTGAGAAATCCTGACCTTCCCATTTAAAATGCTCCCTCATGGAATGCAGGGTTTCTGAAAAAGAAAAATCCTCTGGAGGAGAAGCAGAAGGAGTGGAATCCTCTGCGTCTGAATCTGAATAAGGAGGAAAATCTGGAATGTCTTCAGCCGAAGACTCTGAGTAATCTGAAGCCTGCTCCAAACTTTCCATTTCTGGCTCCACCCTAGGCCTCTTATCAGTAGGGGGCATAGAACCCCTGATTAAAGTAATTAAATCTTCTGCCATTTTAAGCATGTGTTTTTTAGGCACAGAACCTGCAGAACTAGGACTGACACCTGTGGAAGGCAAACCAGGCCTGCCTTTGGAAGGCACCTTAGAGACAGAAGGAGAAGGCCTAACCACCTTAGGCAAAGAAGGGAGAACAGTAACCTGAGAGGCCCCCTCAGCCTGACCTGACTCCTGGGAAACCACATCTTGCAAAACCAACGTCTCCCCCTGAGACTCAGTTGAAACTGCAGCAGGATCAACCGAATCCACAGTGGAGTCTAAAGAACCGGCGTCCGGAACGGACGAGTCATCCTGTTTGGACTTTAAAGATTTATCTTTGCGCTTCTTCGCGGTAGCGGGCATCGGAGGATCCGACGGCATATTGTAATTACACCGCTTACCGAAGACAAGCCTAGCACAATCTAACCTACGTTTACAACCATATTCATGACATTAAAAAGAAAGATCCAAAAAGCGCCTTAAGCAAACATATCTTGAATAACACAGAACATAGTTTTAGCTTCAGGGTATTGCAGTTGGTACATCCCAATGGTAGGGAAGGTGACACTTTCAATGATCTTGAAAATATAGAGCTACAATGGATCCTAAAATTTAAAGCACATCATACCCCAGGTCTTAATCAGTATGTGAGCCTTAGATCAGTCTTGAAGAAAAGAAGTCTGAAATAATAGTTTGTCTTCCCTTAACGTATTACTGGTGTTTCTTTAAAATGTTTAGTGGTAACATCTGAATGAACTTTATAGCTAGTCTAACCAAATGATTACTTTTTCCAGGGACCCTTTTATTGGATCCACTTTTGTAGTGGTAATCCAAACTCCTGGATATAATGTTTCAATATTTTCCCTGAATATAAGATGTTGTTTATATGATAAGATATGAACTCTTGTTATTATTATTATTTTTTAAGTATTTCCAACAGATTTTTTGTTTATTAATTTTTGGATGGTATATGTATTTTTATTTATATGTGCATATTGTTATTTTAGATACTTAATAAGATACAATATATTTGAACAACTTTTTTCATGCACTATATAATAGGGTGGTTTTAACATCAAAGTTTTTTCTGTTTTCAGAAATCAGATGTTGAATACTGGGACTATTTTAGTATATTTTACTAGAAAATTTTACATTAGTCTGGTGCTCATTTCTTTATACCTAAGTAAGAAATGTTAAATAAATAAAACAATTAGTAACAAATACTCTATTCATAAGATTTATAGATTATACTTATAGATCAAATAGTTTGGTATAGTTATATATACACTTTAATATAATAAAATAATATATATTTGATATATGTTTCTGAAATAGAATATGTTTTTACTATTATAGTTTCTCTTTTTTGTTATTTTTTGGGTTTTTACATAGTCACATATATATGCATATATTTCTTTGGATAGTTACATATAATAAATAATTAAATAAATAATGCAGATAGTTCATATTCACATATGACACCTTAATAGGTGTTAAGGTGACTACCTATAAACTTATAATTCATATACTTAATCATGTTTCACAAGGTGTTTTTATAAGAAGTTTCAACATCAAATAAGTACAGATTGTTGGCTCTGTTGATAGACCGTTTTTACTGAACCAAACGCTTGTTCTAAGTATTGTACATATTGAGGTTTATAGCTAATGCATTTTATACTAAATGTTGTTTAATATTTTGAATGCGATTTTGCTTTATCATGTAAATGCAACATATGAACGGATATGAGCGTGATGATACCTACTAAGAGAACCATTTGATTCTCATAGTGCCACTATCTACTTAATAGTTGTTTAATAAATAATCGTCTTATTTGATTTTATGTTTATATACATATTTTAGCTTGAGCATGTAATGCTGTTAGATTTTTTAGATGTTTTCCTAATGTCAACTGATGATTCGTTATGTCTTTTATACAAAGGACATATTTGAAAATATATAAAAGTTTGAAAATTAAGCTGCTGTATTGCAGCAACAGGGAATGCATTTTTTGACTTTTGTTGAATGGTAAGAGCTGCTTTGAATATTTAATACCATACTCTGCCTAGCCAATTAGGCTATTTAATTATTGAATGATTGGTTAAAAGCACTATATAAGAACTATCATGTTTAACTGAATTTAGATCTGAAGAAGCGTACATTGTGTACGAGAAAGCGCTCATCATTCCTGTTCTTTTTTGGTTACAATAAAGAAGTGTTTTATCTGCTATACCATCGTGGAGTTCCTCATTCCTGTTTTCTCTACTACGTTTAATGGTGCGCTTATTAAATCTAGCACAAAAGCGACACCCTACTACGTCATGCTCAGGTCCCAAACAAGGAATACAAAGAGAGTGGTAATCCCTATGCGGTATCTGTTTCCCACAAGAAATACAATTATTCACTTTTTCTGACATCCGGAAGTAACTGAGGCAAGAAAAAACAAAAATAATCCCCAACGGGGTACTTAGCCCAACTTGGTATCGGTCTGAAACTCAGAATACGAAAATTTCAGAACGCCGAACGGCACTTGCAAACGCTGCTTCTGCTTCGGACCATGCGGCAAAAAAGACTGAGGAAATGACGTCGGTCATGCGCTTTAATACCTTGATGCTCTGACGTCAGATCTGAGCGCCCATGACCGACGTCAGCCTAATACTTTGGTATTCTGGCCGACCGAGGACAGCGGACTACCCATAAGTTATGACTGCAGCAATGTGAGATGAAGAACATCCACCTTAGGCAGAAAGGAGGGATTGGTTCTCAGAGAAACCCAATCTGAGTGAAAAATAATGAAATGTTCTACCGACATTAAGGCTTGCAGCTCAGATACCCTTCTAGCTGAAGTAATAGCTAAAAGGAAAGCAGTCTTCCAGGATAGAAACTTCAAATCTGCAAAGGCAGCTGTTTCAAAGGGAGGCAGAGTAAGTTTTTCCAGGCCAAAATTAAGATCCCAAGCAGGAGTAGGAGCTCTTTTGGGAGGTCTAAGATTACTAGCTCCCCTCAGGAACTGCTTCATCAAGGGGTGAAAAAAAAAAAAAAAAAAGGGTTGCTCAAAAGAACAATGAGCCGAAATTGCTGAAGCGTGAATTTTGATTGAAGAAAAGGAAAGTCCAATATTAAGCAATCCTGCTAGGTAGTCAAGAATGAGTGAAAGAGAAGGATGACAAGAATCTTCCCCTTTAGCTAGCATCCAAGAGCAAAATCTCTTCCATTTATCTGCATAGGATTTTCCGATGCAAGGCCTCCTGGCCTCATGAAGAACTTCAACCACCTGTTGGGAAAGATTTAAATTATTAGCCAAGCAGTTAAATGCAGAGTTTGAAGATGAGGCTGAAGGAACTTTCCCCTTCCCTGAACCAACAGATCTGGTACCAGGGGAAGATGCCAAGGCTGAGCCTGGGAAAGGCGGCAAGGGAAGAGATATCAATGCTGCCTAGGCCAATCTGGAGCTATCAGAATAGTCTTTGGTTTTTCATCCCTTATCTTTAGCAGCACTCTGGGAAGAAGAGGCAGAGGAGGGAATGCATAAACAAACAAACAGAGAGGTGTCCATGGGAAAGACAACGCATCCATCCTCCAAGCTTTGTTGCGAAACTCCCTGGTGCAGAAGGTTGGAAGGAGAGGATTGGTGTGAAAAGATCCACTTGTGGGGTGCCCCAATGATGAATGATGCAATGGAAAATGTCACTGTTCAGTTGCCACTCGTGAGGATCCAGAACATGTCTGCTCAAATGATCCGCCAAGGAGTTTAGCCTCCTTGGAAGACACTGGGCTATTAGATGCAAGCTCATGGATGCTGCTATGGACCTTAGTCTCACATGCTTTGTCTGCACAAGGGGTAAGAGAGCGAGTCCCCCCTTGCTTGTTGATGTCCCACATGACTGTGGTATTGTCTGTCCTGATCAGCAGAGTCCCAGTAGGTCCTTGAAAGTCAGCAAGGCCTGCTGCACTGCCATCAATTCTTTTAAGTTTATGTGCAGATGAATCTGCTGGGTGCTCCCAAGTCCCCTGCATGCCCCTGCCCTCCAGATGAACCCCCCATGCAACATCTGAGGTGTCTGTGGTGAGAGTCTGTCTGTCTGGCAGGCGGTGGGCGGAAAGGCAGACCCATGTTCTGAGAACAGGCAGTTGCCCACCAGAGGAACTCCATTTGTAGACAGGGAATCAGGGGAAGAATCAAGTCTAAATCCGGTGTGTGTTGACACCAAAGATTCTTGAGGTACCATTGAAGTTTTCTCATATGCAGCCTTGCATATGGGATCATCAAAATACATGAAGCCATGAACCCCAGTGCTTGCAGGAATTGCCTTGCAGAGGGCTGGGTCATGCTTGCCAAGTTTATGAAGTAAGTGGAAAGACCTTCTTGCTTCTGTTGAGGGAGGAATACCATCTGGGTGGCTGTATTCAGACTCGCTCCCAGGAAAACAATCTCCCTTGAAAGAACCAACTTTGACTTCTTTTCGTTGAGAGTGTAACCCAAAGAGGTAAAATCCTTTTCTAGTTGTTCTGGGGAGTTTGCTTGAATGGGACAGTCATCCAGGTAAGGATAAATCCGAATGCTTCTCTGCCTACAAAAAGTAATGGCTGGCACCAGGCACCTCGTAAAAACTCTGGGAGCAGTAGATAAGCCAAAGGGCAGTGCAGAGAATTGAAAGTGTTGCTCCCCAGCCCTGAAGCGAAGGAACTGCCTGCAGCGAAGGAACTGCCTGCAGTGAAGGAACTGCCTGCAGCGAAGGAACTGCCTGCAGCTTTCCCTTACTGGGATGTGCAGATAAGCCTCCTTGAGATCCAAAGTCACCAGCCATGAATCCTTGCCCAGCATTGGTAGTAATTGTTGAAGGGTGAGCATCTTGAATTTGGGAATCACCAGAAAAGTGTTTAGAATGGACAAATCCAGAATAGGGCGCCAGGTGCCCCCTTTCTTGGGTACCAGAAAAAGCCTTTAATAAAAACCTAGGCCTGCCTGATTTGCAGGAACTGGCTCTACAGCCCCAATAGTCAGTAGAGAAGAAATTTGAGTTTCTACCTCTGCCCTGAGAGTTCTGGGTATGTCTGGGTACCCTTGCAGAACAGGGAAGGTGTGAAAGTAAAACTTGTAACCTTGGTTTACTATACTGAGAACCCATTTGTCGTCTGTGATGGTAGACCATACCTCTGCGAACCTGGCTAACCTTCCCCCCAAAGGAAACCCAGGGTCTGCAGAGGTAGGCACAAGAAGGTCAGAGTCACTGAGAATGTTTACTCTGGGAAGCTGGCTTAGAACTCCCCAATTTAGCAGAAGAATGCCATTGTTTAGCCCTTTGAGGGGCAGAAGCCTGCCCTCTGGAAGATCTGAAACCCCTAGAGCGACCCTGCTTGCCAGATCAGGGAAAGACCAATTCTTGCAAGGATAATGCCTACTAAAAACTGAGGAGGCTGAACCTGAAGGAAATCATTTACAACCTAAATAGATTTTGCCTTATCCTCCCAACTACTTTAGTACCTCTTCAGCCTTATTACCACAAAGAGTGTCCTTGTGCAAAGGAACATCCAGCAATTTAGATTCAACTGGTTCAGAAAGAGGCTGCTCCCTGAGCCAAGCATGCCTTCTAATTATGGAACCAGTGGCTGCTGCTCTGCAGGAAGCCTCCGAAGTGTCAAAACCACAATGAAGTGAATGCTTATTAACTAAAGTGGCAGAATTCAGTAAGTCTTGTAAATCTTTGTTCTTCGTCATGGAAGGAATATCTCCAAGTTTAGCCTTAATAGCCTCCAAAGTATGCTACTGATACTTAAGCATGTGAAAAAGACAATTCACTGATCTAATGGCAAGAGCTGCAGAGGTATAGACAATCCCACCTGTCTAAGGCCCTAGATTCCTTATCAGAAGGCACAGGGCAACAGTAGCCTTAACACCCTTGGGGCATTGAGAAATAATTTCTGGATCAGCAGTAGGGTTTGTAAAAAGGAATTGATGAGATTCAGGAACCCTGCAATACCCATCTGGTTTTCTGGGGGCAGGAGGGACAGAATTAGGAGTTAAAGAATTTTCCATGAAAACATCATCCACAACTTCCAAAACTGGAGGTATAGCCAGAGGCTTATGCTGTGGCAAATCTAAAAATTCCCCGATTCTTTTCTTAGACTGTGGAAAATCCTGACATTCTCATTTAAAATGCTCCCTAAGAGTATTCAAAGTATCCCCAAAGGAAAAATCTTCTGGAGGGGAGGCAGAAGTGAGAGTCCTCAGCATCAGAATCCTCAAAGCCAGAAAAAAGTTGAGAATTTCCTTCTTCACCAGCAGACATACTGGAAATTTCAGAATCTGAGACAGACAAATCATCAGGAGATAATTCCCTAGCCCTCTTAGAAGGGGGGGGGGTGATAAGAGCCCTTAATCAGGGAAAGAAGATCACCCGCCATTTTTACCAACTGGGACTGAGGTACAGGAGGGGAGGCTGATGCCTGCTTGTGAGTAGGTTTGCGGCTAAAAGGTTTGCTAGCAATCGGAGGGACACAGGAGGCCTAGCAACTGCAGAAGTCTGAATTAAGGTAGTCGGTCTGGTTCTGGTCTCATGTCGAAAAGAAGAGGTATCAGAAGCCAGTGCCTGCAAAGCAGCTCCAGACTCTGAGGCGGTGACAGGTGGAGGGTCTGAAGACGAAATAGCAGCCTGCGGCATGGAGGAATCCGTAAAGGTC
Source organism: Protopterus annectens (assembly GCF_019279795.1). Taxonomy (NCBI): domain Eukaryota; kingdom Metazoa; phylum Chordata; order Ceratodontiformes; family Protopteridae; genus Protopterus; species Protopterus annectens. The sequence continues at coordinate 711,577,415 of NC_056736.1, read as the reverse complement.
TCAGCAGAGGCTTGCGGCTGAAAAATCTGCGGACTGCAGGCGCTGCGAAAGCACCTCACTGACTACCGCTGTGCTGACTACCTATTTCACTGGTGCATAGTCAGTAAATTTAACCCTAGGACTGTCGCAGTCCTTGTCTTTGCGTTTCCTAGGTATATCCGAAGTCGGGAGACCAGAAGACGCCATACCGATAAACTCAGGCCAGACTCTGAAATGCTTATACAAAATCCTAGCTCTACGGCGTCTGGTATGCAGGTTAAAGGAAGCACAGAGATCGCAGTTGGGGATGTCATGCTTAAGGCCCAAACAAGTTAAACAATAAGAATGGAAATCACGGTGCGGAATCCGTTTTCCACAGGCATGACCGCTATTAACTTTATCCGATATTCATTAAAACAAGAAGAGAGGATCCTCAACGGGGTACTTATCTGAAGGCGTGTTCACCTTGGTAGTCGGAAACCGAAACGAAGGTCAACAGCCGACCAGCACTAGTGCGAATTGCATCTGTTTCAGGCTCCGCGGCAAGAAAGACTGAGGAAACAGCGTCGGCTGCCCCCCTTTATACCCGACGTACTGACATCAGTTTTACAACCGGCGGCAGCAGACATCATATACCAAGGACCCTGGTATTCGGGCCGACTGAGGGCTACCGGGAGCGGGATAACCTATATGTGAGGACTGCAACAGTGAAACATGAAGAAAATCCGTACTAATTTCATGAACTTTAATTGTACTTTCACTTAGGAATGGGGTCCATTCCCATCATGGTATTAGAAACCCAAAAGATTTGGAGAAATTAGAAAGCCAATGCTCCCTTTGGTATGTACCTGACCAGGCATATGCAGCAACTAGAGCAACCTCAGAGGTTCCTAATAAAAATACAAGGCATAACAAATAGTACAGTTTTGTACCTACCATAAATGTAGATGTTCGAGGATCCACATTGCTGCAGTCCTAACTATTGGGTAGTCCGCTGTCCAGTCGGCCCGAATACCAGAGTATATGGCTGACGTCGGTCAGGGCGCATTAGACTGACGTCAGTACGTCAGGGTACTAATGCGCATGACCGACGTCATATCCTCAGTCTTTTCTTGCCCCAGATGTCAGAAGACCCTAAAAAGACAAGGCCCAATATACCTGCACCAAAAATATGTACAATATATACAAAAATATATACAAAAATATCAGCATATAACCTCACCTACACAACCACCCCTAAACACAGAGGGAAGGAGGGAGGTAAATTGGACTGCAGCAATGTGGATCCTCGAACATCTACATTTATGGTAGGTACAAAACTGTACTATGTTCTTCATTCCACATTGCTGCAGTCCTAACTATTGGGTAGAATCCCAAAGCAGAGGTAAGGGAGGCTGGCAAATCATAAAGAAGCAGGAGCTGACAACATGCCTTGCAAAATAGCTGTGGCAAAACCAGCCCTAGACTTAGAGTAGAGAGGAAGGTGATAATGCTTAGAGAAAGTATGCACTGAACTCCAAGTAGCTGCCTCCAAAATATCCTTAGTTGCCACCCCCTTAGAAATGCTGTTGAAGTGGCAGTAGCCCTAGTGGAATGAGGCCTAATCCCAGCTGGAATCTCCTTGCCATGATGGGAATAACAAAATGCAATACAAAACCCAATCCACCTAGAAATAGTTTGTTTTGACACAGGCTTGCCCTCGAACTCAAGGCAAAAGAAACAAACAACTGCTGAGACTGCCTAAAATCCTTAGTCCTGCTCAAATAATAACGCAATTGCCTGTGTACATCTAAAGTGTGCAAAATCTTTTCCCCTTTATTTTGGGGGTCTGCATAAACAGTAGGCAAATGAATAGTTTGGTTTAAAGCCACACTAGAAACCACCTTAGGCATAAAGGAAGGATTAGTACGTAATGATACCCTATCCTTATGGAAAATCAAAAAGGGCTCTACTGCCATAAGAGCCTGCAACTCAGACACCCTTCTTGCAGAAGTAATAGCCAACAGAAAAGCAGTCTTCCATGACAAGTATTTCAATTCAGCAGTAGCCGCAGGCTCAAAAGGTTGTAGAGTAAGTTTTTCCAACACAAAATTGAGATCCCAAGCAGGAGTAGGAGCTCTACGGGGGTCTTATATTCTTTGCCCCTCTAAGAAACTGCTTGAACAAAGGATGCGAAAACAATGGTGGGTCACAATCATAGTGAGCTGAAATTGCTGCAGCATGAATCTCAATGGAAGAGAAGGACAAACCTTTGTCCAATAACTCAGTAAGATATTGAAGAGCCACACTCAAATTAGGCTCAGAAATCTCCAAATTCTTTGCTGTACTCCAAAATAAAAACCTCTTCCATTTTTCTGCGTACACTTTCCTTGTACTAGGTCTTCTAGCTTCCATAATCACATTTAAAACTTGTTGAGGAAGTTGAGACCTGCTGTGTTTCAACACAGAATATGCCAGGCTGTTAGATGAAGAGAGTGAAGCTTGACATTGAGCAGATGACCGCCCTTCTGAGATAACAGATGTGGAATCAAAGGTAAAGGCCATGGAGGCTTCCTTACCAGACTCCTTAGTAGTGGGTACCAGTGTTGCGAGGCCAATCTGGAGCTATTAAAATCATCCTTGGCTTGTCTTGTTTGACCTTTAAGAGCACCTTTGGAAGAAGAGTCAGAGGTGGAAAGGCATACACATGAAGATTTTTCCAACTGAAAGAAAGAGCATCCACTTTCCAAGCTGTGTGATGAAACCCCTTTGTGCAAAACTTTGGCAGCTGGTGGTTTAGTGGAGAAGCGAACAGATCTATGTCTGGAGTTCCCCATGACACTGTCAATTTCTGAAATACATGAAGATCCAGTTTCCACTCGTGGGGATCCATGATTTGTCTGCTTAACACATCTGCTAAGGAGTTCTGTGCTCGGCAGAAACCTTGCCTGAAGAGTTAGTTGCAAGCTGAGCGCAGTCTCCCATAAAATCATTGCTTGCCTGCATAGAGGATAAGAATGTGTTCCCCTTGTTTGTTGATGTACCACATGACAGTTGTGTTGTCTGTTAGAATCAACACCTGCCCTGGAAGAAGTAACTCCTTGAAAGCCATTAATGCAAACTGGACTGCTAACATCTCCTTCATGTTGATATGTAGATGCTGTAGTCTGGCAGGCCACTTGTCTTGTATCCACTTTCCATTTAGATGAGCTCCCCAAGCAATGTCCGAGGCATCTGTCGTTAAAATCTGACTCGCCTCTGGCCGGGTCACAGAGAGTCCCTCGTTTAGGTGACATTCCTGAGCCCACCACAAAAATTCTTTTTGAAGGCAAGGTATTATTTGAATGACAGTGTCCAAATCCTGGCAGTGCTGTGTCCATACATTTTGAGATACCATTGCAGCTTCCTCATATGCAGTTTGGCATTGGGAAGCACCAGAATACAAGATGCCATGAACCCTAATGCTTGAAGGACTGTCCTTGCAGTCAGCACGGACTGATGAGATAGTTGATGGAAGTAAAGGGATAGACTCTTTTGTTTGTCCGGGGTTAAAAAGGCCATCTGGGCTGCTGTATTCAGTCTCACACCCAGAAAGCACATGTCTTGAGAGGGTACTAGACTGGACTTTATTTCGCTCACAGAATACCCTAGGCATCTTAGCACTGCTATAACATATTCCAGATGCTGTAGAAGGTCTTCCTTTTCTTGAGCCAGAATCAGGCAGTCGCCCAAGTAAGGATAGATTTGAATTCCTTTTAGCCTGAAGTAAGCTATCACTGGAGCCAGAACCTTTGTGAATACTCTGGGCAGTAGATAAGCCAAAGGGCAATGCAGAGAACTGATAATGAGAATTTCCAGCTCGAAAACGCAGATACTTCCTGCAACTTAGTCTTATAGGCACATGAAGGTAAGCTTCCTTGAGATCTAAAGTTACCATCCAGTGATCTTTGCCCAGCAGAGGTAAAAGCTGTTGTAACGCCAACATCTTGAACTTGGGAATGTCCAGATAAGTGTTGAGGATAGATAAATCCAAAATTGGTCTCCACGTGTTCCCCTTCTTTGGTACTAGGAACAGGCGAGAATAAAATCCTAGGCCCCTTTCTGATACAGGGACTGGCTGAATGGCCCCTATTTGGAGTAACAGAGAAATTTGCTTGTGAGCCTCTTTCCTTTGTGGAGGAGGAACGTCTGGCATGCCTTTGAAAGGGGCAATGTATGGAAATAAAACCTGTAACCGTGGTGAATGATATCCAACACCCATCTGTCTTGAGTAATTAAATCCCAATTTTCTTTGAAAAGAGACAGTCTTCCTCCCAAAGGAGCTGCCAGGCGAGAATCTACTGGCAGCTGAAAAGGCAGGTCATTGGGTCTGTTTACTTAAAGGACTGACCCCTGCCCTCACCAGAAGTCTGAGCAGGTGAACTCCCTGTTCTAGGCCTAAAAGAACCTTGCGCTCTGCCCCTACCACCCCTTGACCTCCCCCTAGACTGGGAATCATAAGCTGGATATGTCCTCCCCTTAGTCGGCCAAATTCTACTAAACTTGGGCTGCACCTGGAAAAAAACATTAACAGTTTGGATAGACTTAGGTTTGTCCTCCATTTTCTTTAAAACTGCTTCCACAGGCTAACCAAACAACACATCAGACTGTAAAGGAGCATCCAAAATCCTTGTCTTAACATGCTCAGCTAAATTCTGATCCCTCAACCAGGCATGCCTGCTAAGAACAGAACTAGTGGCAGCCACCCTCGAGGAGGCCTGTACAGCATCAAAACCACATTGCAAAGAATGCTTACCCACTTGTTCAGACACATGAACTAAATCCAGCAACTCTTTACACTCAATACCTTCCGCCAAAGCATCCACCTTAGATTTCAGTTGTGAAAGGAGATAATTTTGATATTTTAGCATGTGAAACTGACAATTCAACGCCTCATGGCTAAAGTGGAAGAAGTATACACTTTCTTTCCCCATCTATCCAAAGCCCTTGCCTCTTTATCAGTGGGAACAGGGTTTTAACCACAGAGGCCTTAACACCTTTAGGTCCCTGAGAAACAGTTTCGGGTCTGCCCTAGGACTCTTAAAAGATACTTATGAGCTTCAGGCACCCTATAGTACCTATCAGGTTTAACAGGAGCAGGAGGCAAAGAATCAGGGTTCAGGGAAGCCTCTGCAAAAACATCTTCCACCACATTCAACACAGGAGGTATAGCTAAGGGCCTATGCTGGGGTAAAAACAAGAATTCCCTAAGCCTTTTCCTGGAATCAGAGTAATCCTGGCCTTCCCATTTAAAGTGCTCCCTCATGGAATGCAGAGTCTCTGAAAATGAGAAATCCTCAGGAGGAGAAGCTGTAGGAGTGGAATCATCCACATCAGAATCAGAATAAGGAGGATACTCCTGCAAATCTTCTGCAGAAG